>NC_081361.1:92507031-92817745 GCF_030684315.1 Stegostoma tigrinum | reverse complement strand
CGAAAGACAGATAGGGGTGGGGAGGGAAATATCTCTTCAGTTAGGGGGTCGGATCGTAGTGGCAGAAGTAGCAGAGAATGATACGCTGGATGCGGAGGTTCTTTATGTCCTGCATTAGAAACACACACCTTTCGTCGTTTTAAATAATTCTAAGGATCTGACTGTCAGTCTGGTTATGTTAACAGTCACAAACAAATCACACAATTCAAAGGGAATATCGTTGGACACTTAATTAAAGATCATGGTCTTAGCTTTTAAATCCCATTGCAGTCTAAAACCATTCCTCAGCTACCTTGTACAAAAACAGAAATTGTTGCAGGAACTCAACAGCTCTGGCAGCATTTGTGGAAAGAAAGCAGAGTCAACATTTTGGATCAAGTGATCCTTCTTCAAAATTCAATTAACTTTTGATAGTCCTCCATCTCCAATTTAAATCTAATTTGTTCACATATCGGGTGTGAAAAAGGCGTACTTGATGCACAGATGAAGTCATCCAAGCAGATTCAATAAATTCCATTCTCTTGTATAAACATCTTTCACCTTAAAAAGCGCAAGGTGCATATGTTGCCTAAAATAGAACATGGGGTCTGTTAGGTACGTACAAACAATGGAATTAGTTACAAATTCAAGATATTTCCGCAAGCTGCTGACAGCTTAGAAATTGAACAGCTACACACTCACTCTGGTCATTAATATCAAATGTAACCAAGGCAACCACTCATCAAGAGTGTTCCAGAGCATTCCAGTATTCCCAATAAAGACAATTGGTTACTACTACATTATTACTAGGAATTTATACATAAATAGGATTAAAAAAAACTGAAGGGAATGTCTCAGGTCTATTGTCTTCTACAGTTAATCATTTTTGGAATTTTCCTTCAATTAAGTACAATGTAGTTTCTACAATTACAAAAGGGTTTGATAGGGCAGCGGCAGAGATGCTTCACCATTACTTAGGGAGTACAAAGCTCAAGCCATAAATTTTAATCGCCAATAAATTAACCCAGGAACACAGAAACAAATCTTTTACAGCCTCCAGAGCGGTGAGAATGTGGAATTCACTGCCAGGAAGAGTTGAAATGAAGAGCATTTAAGGGGCAGCTGGATAAACAAAAGGGAGAAAGAAACAGGAATAAAACACACATGACAGGAGATGAAGAGAATGGGAGGAAGTTCTTCTGGTGCAGAAATACTGACATGGACTTGTTGGACTGAATAGTCTGCAAAGAAACAGGATTGTCATTTTATGCAAAAGAAAGCGTGCAGTGATGACTTTATTTCTATATTGCAGTCAGTCAAGTGGTAGCACTGGACCTCCGCTGTGCATCAAAGGCAAAAACTTCCTACAGTTCCACAGATACATTACCTTCAGTTGGGAAGGTGTACATTCACAAATCAACATTTGGGGACAAAAGCTGAAGAGCGCAGCAGACAATGTAATCTGCCCATTTCAAACCCTGAGAAAGATGTGCAAAAAAAATGAAGAACGCTCCAATTGTTTTACCTCCTGCATTCCATAGTGAGATGCAAATGACTGTCCTTGACAACAAGGCCATATTTGACTGGGTGTGCGATCAAGGAGTACTAGCGAAACTGGAGTCGTGGAGAATTAGGGGATATCTCCACTGGTTGAAGCTGTATTTATCACATAGGAAAATGGATATGGTCGTTGCAGGTCAAACCTCACCAGCTCCAGTACATTGCAGCAGGCATTCCCCAAGGTGTTGTACTCAGCCCAACCATTATCAGCTGATTCATCAATGACCTTGCCTCAATAATAAGGTCAAAAGTAGGAATGTTCGCTGATGACTACAACGTTCAGTATCGTGCATGACTCTTGAGATTCTGAAGCAATCCATGACAAAATTCAGCAACATTTGTGCCACCAAAATGCCATGAAATGACCATTTTCACTATTTACCACTGAGTTGCTCTGTTTACCTCATTAGCCAATCATATCAGCAGAATGAAATTTAAAAACTCTAACTTGCAATTAAAGGATTTCATCTTTCTTACTGCAACCAGAATCTAACTGCTCCCCTGGACAACCTTTTTAACATAAACCAAATTGGATTTTAAAGAAGTGACAGCTTCTTTCTTCATTTTTTTTCTCTTCAATTGATATAGGTGAGACTGTTTGCTTTCCAACTGGTCTACCTTATCAATTTATTGTAGAAGCTAACTAAAATCAAATTATAAAACCGCTGGAGAATTTCTTCCTCTTTTCACATGCCCTCATATGCACAAAACAATTAAATCACCTAAATCATTGCACCTCCACCCCCGCTACTGTAATCCACTGACATGCATTTAATTAAGATCTCTCCCTCACAGTTAACATTGACTCTCAGATAATGAAATGTGAGGCTGGATGAACACAGCAAGCCCAGCAGCATCTCAGGAGCACAAAAGCTGACGTTTCGGGCCTAGACCCTTCATCAGAGAGGGGGATGGGGTGAGGGTTTTGGAATAAATAGGGAGAGAGGGGGAGGCGGACCGAAGATGGAGAGAAATGAAGATAGGTGGAGAGGAGAGTATAGGTGGGGAGGTAGGGAGGGGATAGGTCAGTCCAGGGAAGACAGACAGGTCAAGCTCGTTGACCTGTCCGTCTTCCCTGGACTGACCTATCCCCTCCCTACCTCCCCACCTATACTCTCCTCTCCACCTATCTTCTTTTCTCTCTATCTTCGGTCCGCCTCCCCCTCTCTCCCTATTTATTCCAAAACCCTCACCCCATCCCCCTCTCTGATGAAGGGTCTAGGCCCGAAACGTCAGCTTTTGTGCTCCTGAGATGCTGCTGGGCTTGCTGTGTTCATCCAGCCTCACATTTCATTATCTTGGATTCTCCAGCATCTGAAGTTCCCATTATCACATTGACTCTCATGCTGGTTTTCAGCAACATGGAGACAGTAAGGACTGCAGAGACTGCAGCTAGAGTCAATAAATGTGGAACTTGAAAAGCACAGGATCCGAGGAGCAGGGATGTTTCGGGTTGAAAACCTTCATCAGGACTTCTGCTGGTCTCAGTTTAGAATTGACGAGAAAAATTCAACTGTCCCAGCTCTCAGAACACACCTCAAAATAAGCAGGTGGTGCTCAACTTAACCTTGCTGCATCCGGTTTTTGCATTTCTAAAATAGTTTCCTTAGTCAAGCAATAGTGGTCTCATTAGTGGGATGGGTCAGATGTTCGTGGAAAGCCTTCTCCTATCATCTGAACCAAAAACGCAAATAGAAGTTATCTTTATCCTAACACCGCAACTTTCACCAGGACAAAAAAAGTCAAAAGCTTGCCTGTGACTTAATTGGTTTGCCGATATCATTTGTAATAAATTGACAGCTTTAACCACAGTGCATGTGACTACAATCCCTCATCAGCTGGCACTTAACTGCTCTGAGGGAGCCTTGAAAATTATTCAGTTCCAGTAAGAACCTAGGTAGGGTATTAAACAGAGTGCCATTCATATCCAGAAATAGTGCTTTTTTGTTACACGAGGAAAAATGAAAGTAACAACAGCCTCCCTCATTTTCAGTTCGACTGAAAATCCCAACTGTGAGTGATGGCAAGGCAACAGGGTCACAGGTTTAGTACAATGTATTGAGTGGCTTGAATGTGAAGAGACAAATATTTTGCCAAAAATAACATTTTGTAATTTGTATGACTAATTTTAGAAAGGACATGAACTCCTTTATTCATTAACTGGATGAGGACATCGCTGGTTAGGCAGCAGTTATTGTCCATTCCTAATTGCCCAGAGGGCAGTTCAGGGTCAAACACACTGCTGTAGGTCTGGAGTCACATATAGGCCAGACCAGGTAAGGGTGGCAGTTTCCTTCCATCAAGGACATTGGCGAACCAGGGGGGTTTTCCCAACAATCGACAATTGATTCATGGTCATCATTAGATTCTTAATTCAAGATATATTTTATTGAATTCAAATTCCATCATCTGCCATGGCAGGATTCGAACCCAAGTCCCCAGAATGTGTTCTGAGTCTCTGGAGTAACAGTCCAGCAATAATACCACTAGGCCATTGCCTCACCTCAGACAAGGAACAAACTTGGTGATTTTCAACCCGGTTCCTAAAGCTCTCCACCACTCGAGTTCTCCTTATTTCGTACTGAACTGTTGCAAACGAATTGATAAAAGCTGATTGTCATGTGACCACCAGTAAGGACAAAATGAACTGATAAGCTCCAAGACAACAGTGTGGAGCTGGAGAAACACAGCAGGTCAGGCAGCACCAGAGGAGCAGGAAAGCTGACGTTTCAGGTCAGAACCCTTCTTCATAAAAGTCTTCATTTTCTGAGGAAGGGTCCCGACCCAAAATGTCAGCTTTCCTGCTCCTCTGATGCTGTCTGGCATGCTGTGTTCCTCCAGTTCCACATTGTGTTATCTCTGACTCCAGCATCCACAGTTCTTACTATCTCTAATAAGCTCTAATCTCCCTTCATCCAATGATTCACATGTATAAATCTTCAACATGCTCAGAAGCAAAATATTTTATGGCACAGTAAAACTCAAGGTAATAATGGTTGTTCCAAAACAGTGCATCATCAAGAAGTGACAGAAATATTTACAGCTGTCATTTTCCAGTGCTCCCAATCTCAGTCAGGCAGAGGCACTCCACAAGTGAAAAAAGAGGAAGAACGTCCACATGCCAGGTTCAGCTACTCAGCCATGTACAGCAGTGTCCCTTGAGGTGGCATCACCACACCATAACCAGGTTTCCTTGCAAGCTGTGCACAAATTTGCTCCTTCAATTAACTGCACAAGGTTGCAACCGAGTAAATAAATCAGCCATACACGAGGAAAAGCTAAGGGTACATCAGTGCCGAGGTTGCAAAAGACAAATTCAGGCAAATGATTCTTTACCAGTCTAGTTGCTTTCAGCACATTGACCAGACAGACTTGGGTTTAAAGGTGACCAAGTGTTTTGGGACAATATTAACAAACCCATTTGAATGAGACACTAGGATTGCACACATGCCCCTTTTGCAAGAGAAACCTATACTTCTCTATAAACAGAACCAATGGTAAATCCAGTATTTATTGCCCAACCCTCATTTACTGGACCAGTTAGTCACAATTCCTCTTTTCAAATTGAAGCAGTCCAATGACAAATGTTCTGCTGTTGTACCATTAGGTGCAGAGTTCCCAAGATTTTGACTCATCAACAATAAAAACCCACTGACTTAACCATTGCCAGCAGTTTTAATACAACTTGTTAGCCGACTTCTGACAACAGTTGTAAGATTAACATCACATATTGGTCTACTCACCTAACAAGCTCATTTCTCTTCACTTCTTCTATTGAACTGTTTCAAACTAATTGATAAACGATGATTGTTACAATTCAACAATTCCAAGGGAAGGAGAAAAATTAACAAGGTTTCCACTCCAGGCTGGAAAAATCATCTCAAGACAAGATCAGGCGTGTCAGTTTACACCCCTTTCCAAGATGAACATGCTGTCAAGACAAACAAAAAAGAATATTCTCTGTTTTGATAAGCAGCTTCATGTCTTTACGGAAACCACAGCATAGTGTAGAGTGCAGCAATTTGATTAAAATCATTAAAATTAAACTAAGGACTCAAATATGAAATCTCACCCTCTGTAAAACTTCAGAAGTAATTTACTGGCTGTAAAGCATGAGACATGAGGGCGGCAGGGTGGCTCAGTGGTTAGCACTGCAGACTCACAGCGCCAGGGACCTGGGTTCGATTCCAGCCTCAGGTGACTGTCTGTGTGGAGTTTGCACATTCTCCCCGTGTCTGCGTGGGTTTCCTCCGGGTGCTCCGGTTTCCTCCCACAGTCCAAAGATGTGCAGGCTAGGTGGATTGGCCATGCTAAATTGCCCGTAGTGTTCAGAGGTGTGTGGGTTATAGGGGGATGGGTCTGGGTGGGATGTTTCAAGGGGCAGTGTGGATTTGTTGGGCCAATGGGCCTGTTTCCACACTGTAGGGAATCTAATCTTACATCCTTAGTCTGAGTCATACAAAATAAATGAATCCAAATCTTTCTTCATACATCATTCTTTAACAAGTGCCTGTGTCAGTCAACAACTTGGGAACAAAGTGCTAAACATAATGAATACAACCATAACAGGCATGTTGTACGCACGTTGCAAAGTTACAAATTTGTACAGCACACTGGCCACAATGTCACCACTGGGACATCCTTTCACTCAATTAAATAGAGTGCACTGACTCAATGCAGGAAGATATGGCATGCCATTTCAAACGCAAGTGCATATTTGGACAAGTTTATCCTGGGTTATAGTGAAGTGCCCTTATTCCGTACAGAACCAAACAAACAAATGCAGCTACCAAGCTCTAGCCACCGTTTAGTAAATTCCAATCACCTTCAAATATAAAATTTGGCTTGCCTGTGCAAACATGGTCAATTAATGAACCAATCAACTTTTTGAGAAATAGTCAGCAAGGGAGCACCACTATTGCCAAGATAACAAAGTGTGAAGTTGGATGAACACAGCAGGCCAAGCAGCATCTCAGGAGCACAAAAGCTGACGTTTCGGGCCTAGGCCCTTCATCAGAGAGGAGGATGGGGAAGAGGGTTCTGAAATAAATAGGGAGAGAGGGGGAGGCGGACTGAAGATGGACAGAGGAGAAGATAGGTGGAGAGGTGAGTATAGGTGGGGACGTGGGGAGGGGATAGGTCAGTCCAGGGAGGATGGACAGGTCAAGGAGGTGGGATGAGGTTGGTAGGTGGGAAATGGAGGTGGTGCGGCTTGAGGTGGGAGGAAGGGATGGGTGAGAGGAAGAACAGGTCAGGGAGGCAGGGACGAGCTGGGCTGGCTTTGGGATGCAGTGGGGGGAGGGGGAGATTTTGAGGCTAGTGAAGTCCACATTGATACCATTGGGCTGCAGGGTTCCAAAGCGGAATAGGAGTTGCTGTTCCTGCAACCTTCGGGTGGCATCCTTGTGGCAGTGCAGGAGGCCCATGATGAACATGTCGTCTAAGGAATGGGAGGGGTAGTTAAAATGGTTCACGACTGGGAGGTACAATTGTTTATTGTGAACCAAGCAGAGGTGTTCTGCAAAGCGGTCCCCAAGCCTCCGCTTGGTTTCCCCAATGTAGAGGAAGCCACACCGGGTACAGTGGATACAGTATACCACATTGGCAGATGTGCAGGTGAATGTCTGCTTAATATGGAAAGTCATCTTGGGGCCTGGGATGGGGGTGAGGGAGCAGGTGTGGAGGCAAGTATAGCATTTCCTGCGGTTACAGAGGAAGGTGCCAGGTGTGGTGGGGTTAGAGGGGAGTGTAGAGCGGACAAGGGAGTCACAGAGAGAGTGGTCCCTCCAGAAGGCAGACAAGGGTGGGGTCGGATTGTAGATGGCGGAAGTGTCGGAGGATGATGCATCGTATCCGGAGGTTGGTGGGGTGGTATGTGAGGACGAGGGGGATTCTCTTAGAGTGGTTATTGTGGGGGCGGGGTGTGAGGGATGTGTTGCAGGTAATGCGGGAGACACGGTCAAGGGCATACTCGACCACAGTGAGTGGTGTGGGGAGGGGGGAGAAGAAGAGTTGCGGTCCTTGAAGAACACGGACATCTGGGATGTGCAGAAGTGGAATGCCTCATCCTGGGAGCAGATGCAGCGGACGCGAAGGAAGTGGGAATGGGGGACTATTGCCAGCTTTAATTTATTAAATCACTTGATGCTCCTTTAGACTAACAAAAATCTTAGGTATAGAGTCCTCACAGTTAGATAATGCAGGTGAGTGGACCTGAAACGTGTGGAGCCAAATCAATACAGTAAACTTTGTTACGCTAGGATTTCAGCCCAAGACCAAAGACGTGCAGGCAGAAACGGTCAGGATTAGCGAAGACCATTATATTCCCACTGACTGTTCTCAATGACTACACTATCCCATCCAGATAGTAACTTTTCCCCTATGTATGTAACTGTTGAATTTGTTGTTGCAGATCGCCCTCACTCCCACCCATTACAATCAATTACATACAATTTGCACTTTCCACTTCAGAGCAGCATTAGATTATCCAGCCCCAAAAGCTGTTCTGCCACCTGAGTGGATTCTGTCTGATCTGGATCCCTTCAAACTTCATTTGTCCACCTAAGCTCCATATCCCTTCATATTCCCGCAAACGTGCAGATTTTTTTTTGAAAAGTAAGCATGGCCGTTGAAAAGTATTCCAGGCTTCCACAATTCTTTGCATGAGAAATTGCTTCCCAACTTCTCCCTCGAATGATTTTACGTCTGCATCCCGAAGGCAGAGACTTTTTCACCAATAAAAGAAAGCAACTTCTAATGATTCCTTTCAAATTACAAAAAGCTTTAAATAAGTCACCTCTGATCTTATATTTTCCCATGTCTATATTCTCTCTCACACATAAAAACACACCTAAGTAACTGAGTAGCCTGTTCCTGGATTCCAGTTTTCGTCTCTCTAGAGATTACAGTGCTGCAGGAAAATGTTTGTATTGGCCTGGGTGGTAATTAAGGTAAGTACTAACTCATGGAGGAGCTCTTCACAATGTCTTAAGCAAGCTGGAGGGAGCAGCTTATCAACCCAAGCTTATCAGTTTTCTACTTGTATTTATATATTCAGTGAACACGGAGAAATGGTTTAATATCAATGTCATTCATATGTACATGGTCACAAGCTAAAGGGATAGCAATTAGCAACATGAAGACAAACTATTGAAGACATTTAAAAAGAAAAACGTACAAAGAACACCGAAATTAAACATCAAGTTGAAAATGGTTGTAATCAAGAAAAAAAACTGTCCAACCCAATTAGCTGTCCAAGACTGAATGTGAAAGGAAGTCGACGTCACAGAAAAATGAGAATTAATAGATTGCTAGTAACAACGAAGGAAATCAATATATGATAAAATGCAAGTCCTTGTGCATGAATCATTGTAAGTGACTGGACTGGTTAGTACAGCGTAGAAGCAAGGAATACCAAAGGCTAAACCCAAATGAAGCACTAGTTGCCCCCAACTGAAGTACTGCGATCAATTCTAAGTAACACACTGGGCAAAGGCTTTGGAGAGTGCAAGAAATTTGCTCGAATGGATCCAAAAATAAGCAGTGATAGTTGCACAGAGATACTTTGGAAAAAACTGAGCTGCTCTGTTCAGAACAGAGAAAACCAAAAGGGATTACATCGAATAAAGACAAAAGCTGTCTGAATGGGCTGAAGGATCAACTATTTTCCCCCAAAATCATACACTGTTAACAAAACTTTCAATGGACATTGGATAACATTTCAAATTGGACATGACGAAGTAGAATATTCATCCGTTCTCCACTGAACTTATGGCAACCTTAGGTGCATCAAAACCATAACAATATGAGACATTCGCTTCACACATTTCATAACAAGGCACACAGCCCAAGAGTTTCTCTAAGTTTCAGTTCTTCAATACATTCTGCCTGAAATGCCTCAGATACTGGCTTTCCCTAAGGTGCCTCTGCAGGACACCCATTCCAGAACACACAGCTTTGGGTTCTTTTTCCTCTATTAATTTGTGGGATGTGGGCATCGCTGTCTGGCCAGCATTTATTGCTCGTCTGTAGTTGCCCTTGAGAAGGCGGTGGTGAGCTGTCTTCTGTGTTCAATGGAGAAATGTAATATAATGGCCATTGAAATTTTTGCGAACAATGTATGATTTTGGGAAAAATAGGAATCTCATTTCATTAAGTGATCAATCTTCTGGTTGTAAGTGACGGTTATTTCCATGTGTTCTTGCGAACAGCCAGAATTTCAAATCTGCTCATGATGATACTTGGCGAAAATCAATGTACTTCCACACATACATTCTGCACAACAAAGTTGCCAGAGATACAGGAAGCCTCCACTGTCTTTATAATATTTTTAATGAGTTTACCCAATGATATTTGACAGTGATGTTTGAATCCATTCACAAAAGTCAATTACTGGTTGGTCATGACATTTTGCAATATCCTAAGTGCAACCTTGGGACCAGCACCCATGATGCGTAAAACCATTGCTAAAACTATTGCACATTATAAACTTTGTTGGTTCAGTCCATCAGACAATGCCAAGTACAAGTGAACATGTGAATGACAAAGAAACTAGGATTCACCTGCAGGATTTCCATAGAATTAGCCCAATTTACAAACAGGCATTTACCTCGATTAATATGAAAACTCGATGTACTTGTCAAACCATTTATTCTTTCACAACATCTCCATTATTTAAAAAATATTTTTCTAAAGATAACCAAAAGTCAACAGAAGATGATCTGATAGTTACTGGGGTCTGACCGAAACAAACTGTTTTCTTAATAACCCTAGAGTGAGTTTTTAATGAAAACAGTTAGTTCTTTTAAGAGAACCTGCCTACAGAACCGGATCATCCCCGGTATACTGCATCCACTGTACCCAGTGTGGCTTCCTCTACATTGGGGAAACCAAGCGGAGGCTTGGGGACCGCTTTGCAGAACACCTCCGCTTGGTTCGCAACAAACAACTGCACCTCCCAGTCACAAACCATTTCAACTCCCCCTCCCATTCTTTCGATGACATGTCCATCATGGGCCTCCTGCAGTGCCACAATGATGCCACCCAAAGGTTGCAGGAACAGCAACTCATATTCCGCTTGGGAACCCTGCAGCCCATTGGTATCAATGTGGACTTCACCAGCTTCAAAACCTCCCCTTCCCCCAACGCATCCCGAAACCAGCCCAGTTCGTCCCCTCCCCCCACCGCACCACACAACCAGCCCAGCTCTTCCCCTCCACCCACTGCATCCCAAAACCAGTCCAACCTGTCTCTGCCTCCCTAACCTGTTCTTCCTCTCACCCATCCCTTCCTCCCATCCCAAGCCACACCTCCATCTCCTACCTACTAACCTCATCCCACCTCCTTGACCTGTCCATCTTCCATGGACTGACCTATCCCCGCCCTACCTCGCCACCTATCTTCTTTTCTCTCCATCTTCGGTCCGCCTCCCCCTCTATCCCTATTTATTCCAGAACCCTCACCCCATCCCCCTCTCTGAAGGAGGGTCTAGGCCCAAAACGTCAGCTTTTGTGCTCCTGAGATGCTGCTTGGCCTGCTGTGTTCATCCAGCCTCACATTTCATTATCTTGGATTCTCCAGCATCTGCAGTTCCCATTATCACAGTTCTTTTAAGAGTGTTTCTTTTGCACAGAAAAAAGTTACTAAAGTACAAGAGGAGGCAGAGAAAATAGTGAACAGCAGTTTTCAGACAGTCACATGACATACATGGGAGGTCAAAAAAGCCGACGTGTGGGTGGTACGGCTGTGGGAATGTACAAGAGAAGAGAGATGTCAGAGAATTGAAAGACTAAAGGGTAAGCCACTGTAACTTATCGATAAGTAACTAATAAACAGAGAATGCAGAGATGGACTGGAAGTCAATGAATCAAAATGAGGCAGGCCATGCTGGATTTCACTGCCATGGCAAAAGACATTCAGCCATTTTGTGAGGGAATAAAGTGTCGGTAGAGTTCAAAGAGAATGCAGGCAAATGGTTTGCTCAACCTGGCTGGCTGGCTGCTCTTCTTCTGAGACACTTGGATGTCCCTGAAGTAGGCAATAAAGGTGTCTATCAAATGGATTGGATTTTTGACCAGTGGGCACCACAGGTTTTGCATTCAATGCTGCAGTCCAAGACTCAAAGATTCCATTTTTGAGGAATACTTGGTATTCAAATCATTTGGCCTTTTCTACCATTCAGCTAAATCATGGCTGATTTGCACAGCAAAAGGGAAATTTTTGGAGCTGCCAAGTTCCCAGGATCTGATGGACTTCATCAACAATTCTAAAGCTCCCCCAGATTCAGAAAGGTTCCACTATATTGAAAAATAGTCAACCTAAGTCATTTATTCAAAAAGCAGGGAGTCAGAAAAGCAGGAAACTAGAGGGCAGTTAGTCTGAGATCTGTTATGGGCAAGATATAGCACAGAATTTATGGAATTGCTACAGCGCAGCAGGAAGTCATTCAGCCTAGCATGGCCAATGCACCTAAGCGGCACATCTTTGAACAGTGGGAGAAAACTGGAGGGGAAACACACATACACGGGCAGAACATGCCAACTCCACACACTTGTCGGAGCCTTTAAACTTGATGCCAACTGCTGCTTTTTGCCTGCACATTGGATGATTATTTAACTAATGAACTCTTGAATGCCTATCAGCCTGCACCCACTTCCGCGTTGTGATTCCACGCCCTAAATATTCGCTGTGTAAAAAAGGTTTTTCACCTCAAATTCACAAACTTGTACCCTTTGGTTCTTGGAACAGTTTCTCATTCTCCACTTTGTCTGAGCCTCTCATAATATTAAGAACTTCTATGAAAATCGATTTCTAGGCTTCTCATTTAAGGAAATGAATGGCAACTTCTCTAAATTTTCCTCATCATTGGTTCTGAAGATGGGATATTCATTCTCGTCAACCTTTTCAGTACCCTCTGCAATGGATTCACAGTTTTCCAATAATGTAGCTCTTAGATCTGCATGCGATACTTAGGTTAGGAAACAGACTGAATTGACTGTGGGTCAATTTTAGGAAGTCGTAGTGGAGCTCGCAAAAGCATTGGCATGGGGTCCTTGCATTTCTTGATGGATAATAGTGATCAAGCTCTTGGTGTGCAGGGACAATTTCAAAGCTTGTAGTGGACACGTAACTTAGGAGAAATATGCTGCATGAAGGACAGCATAGAATTTCAAAATGATACAGACATGCTGGTGGAGTGGACAGAGAGGTGGCAGATGAATTTCAACGTGGCCAAGTGAAGTGATGCACTTTGGTACAAAATCTCTAACAAGCATCTTATTTATGTTCATCACTGCTTCCCTGTTCTCAAATTCTTTCCATTTACTAACAAAACCTAGGATACTGTATACTCTCTACACTTGTCTTGCCACTTTCAATGACTTATTCGTGTACACCCATATCTCTCTGCTTCTGGGGTCAGTTAGCTGTATGTCTAGCTCGCAAAGCAAAGTGATGACAATTCAATTCCCACATCATCTGACGTTACCAAGAAGGACTTCCCTGCTCAACCTCTTCCCTTGCCTCAGATGTACTGACCCTCAGATTAAACCACTATCAGTCATTTCTCTCTCATGAGAGAAGAGACCTAATGTCTGGTAAGACCATGGTGACTTTCCATTTTATTTAAAACTTCCCATGTCCATCCTTTAAAATAGAACCTTTATGTTATACTCTCTCCATGTTGTGCCAAAATGCATGCAAATGGCTGTTGGGGTAAGATAGCCAGCCACACATCATTGCTTCCTGTTACGTTCTCTCTCTTTCTCTGTCTCTTCTCCCCCGCCCCCCCCCCCCCCCGCCCCCACACCCATGCAGGCAAAGGATAACATGCTCTTTGATAGATCAAACAAGGTCCTGCTGGAGGCGGAGCATGCATCTGGAATGAGACGGCACTGTTTCGAAATAAGAGACTGCCCATTTAAGACAGAGAAGCAGTATATCTCAGATGGTGCTAAGTCTTTAGAACAGTTCCTCAGAAGGCAGTGAAAGCAGTTTGGGATAATTATGGGCAGTGATTCTTGATGGGCAAAGGGGTGAAAGCTTATCAGAGTAGGGAGGAGTGGGAATAATCAGATCAGCCATGATCTTACAGAACAGCACAGCAAGCTCAAGGGGGGCAAATCGCCTTCACCAGGTGCTAAGTCATAGTAATTTCATCTTTCTCTTCACATTTTCTCAGATACTACAAAATTAGCATTTTTTGCACATTTCTACCAGTCTTTCACAAGGTGGGGGTCTGCCTTCTTAAACCACTACGAGTGATCTTGTGTAGATACATCAATATCACATTCCCTAGTTCCAGGATTCTGACCCAATGACAGAGAATGGCAATGTATTTCTAAGTCACGTTGGTGGAAAAGTTGGAGGGGAACTTGGAGACATTTGTGTTCCCCTGCATCTTCTGCCCTACTACTACTAATACTATTACTACTACTACTAAGTGGTTGAGATCACAGGTTTGGAAGGTGCCATTAAACAAATCTGCATGAGCTGCTGCAGGAAATCTTGTAAGTAAGATGGTGGCAGAATAGGGCTTCTGATTCCAGGGCGCATCTGTTCCGTTTGCTTTTTCTTTCATTTCTCTCTCTTACCTCACATCGTTTTTCTTACCTTTTCATGGAGAGCTCAATCCCAGCAATAGGATCGGCAGCGACGAGTGGGCCCAGCAGTGTGAACTCACAGCATCCATGGTTCAGTTTCCCAGCAGCTTCTGTCAAGGCCATCCTAGAACCAGCTCAACACCTAGTTCAGGCTTCAGTTAAGGAAGGAGGCTCCGGGAGCCTGCAGCAGTGGAGTGGATCTGGCTGTTCCTTGTTGCTGCTTCAGCAGCTACTGAAGACAAGACCTTTCTGCATTCTTGGCAGGCAGGGAGCAGGCCCGGCCTCCCAAGTAGGTGTGGCAGCAGGAGTCAGCTCCTTGGAGAGAACTAGCCCAGCACAGAGGATTTAGTCTTTAGGAAGCTCACAATGACAGAGACTGTTTTTCCAGCTGCAAGTGATGGCTCCAGAGCAGGACGCCTTTGACTTTGGTGGGCTCAGCACAGGACTTGAAGCACTAGCTGCAGCACTGGCTTTCATCAATAGCACAGCCTCTGCGGTCATAATCGACACTTCAGGTGCATCAACAGGAGTAGCAGTTACTTCAGCGGCAGCATGGTAGGCCCAGTGTGGGGACTGCTGGAATGGACTGTGCAGGAAAAGCATGGCAAAGAAGTGGTGATCAGGGTCCTGTAGGAAGTACTGTCTCAGCATGGCTAAGCACTTTCGAAAGACTGTGCTATTTGACTTTTAGCTTCATTTCTTTATTTTTCTACTTAATACTAAGAATTACTATAATGTTTAACATTTAGCTACGTTCTTTCTTTCTTGTTCTTATGATTCTGTACCTAGCTACTTGTGCTTTGTGTGGTGACATTATACACTTTTCACTCTACTGCTGCACTTTTGTACTTGTGACAATAAAAGTCTATATCTAAATTGGCTGTCATTGTGCACCAGTGCTGGAGGCACTGAATGTTCAAGGTGGCATATGTGATGTTAATGAAGCAGGTTTCTCTGTCCTGGAGTGTATCAAGTCTCTCAAGTATCATTTTAGCTTCACTCATCCAGCAGTTGGAGACTTGAGTCCTGCCTTGTACTTTATAGATAATAGAGAAGCTTTGGGGAAAAAAGAAACAAGTTAGTCTCTGCAAATATAAACGACTACTGACCCGCACTCGGAAATAGTCTTTATCTGATTGCTCCAGTTCAGTTTCTGGTCAATAGTAAGCCAAAAGGTTGAAAAGAGTATTCACCGTCAAGGGGAGACGATTCTTCAGACAGCCAATGCCTGCTGTAAATGTTACTTTGCCACAGTTCAGCTCAACCCTCATACCTACAGGACTTGCTTCATTAGGACACTGACTACTTCATTACCTGAGGAATTGCAAATGGTACTGACATGACGAAATCAGCAAACAACCCCACTGCTGGTGCTGGAAAGGTCATTCATGAAGCAACTGAAGATAGTTGGGCCTTGGAAACTGCCATGAGAAACTTAGATAGCCATATCGTGAGAATTAAATGACTAACCAAAAACCACAACTACCTTTCGTAAATTAGATATGAATCCAACCAACAGATAATGATCTGGTATGGCAATTGCTCTGCTTAAGGCTATAAGAAATTATAAAAGGTGATGTCCACAGCCTAGGCCATCACAGAAGCCAACCTTCTATCCATGGGCTTGATTTACATGGCTCGCTGCTGCAGAAAGGCTGCCAACAAACACCCATCAAACCCTGGTAACGACCTCCTACAACCTCTTTCGTCTGGGAGAATGTACAGAAGCCTGAATACATGCAGAAGCTGTTCCTGAACCTGCTTGTTTCGGGTCATTATCAGACTGCTGAATGGACTCTAGCCTCAAATAATGTAACCTGCAATCTAACCTGTGTGCCTCTAAGTCTTTTTTGATCTGTACATCCTTTGCTTGCTGCGATCTGCCTCTAGTGCTTGCAAATAAAGCTTTTCACTATATTTCAGTATACATGACAATAATATCAAACAGATTTTATTAATGTGAATGTTACTTGGGATCTCTGATGCCAAACTGTCAAATGCTGTTTCAATTTCTACCTCCTGATACCTTTGCTCAAAGTACAAATCAAGCAATTTGTGACATCCTTTGTGAAGAGATGAGTTTTGCAAATTTCCACGACTAAAAATTTGTGTATAGTGTCAATGTTGAATGATGTCGCTCTCACTTTAGCCTCTCGTTATTGGCTTCCCCAGAGAAGGTAAACATTATTTCAACAACTAAATTAAACCTTTAAACTTCAGGAAATATAAACAGTTTCAGACAAAATAATCTGAATGTTGACTCAAAAATCAATTTGCCTGCACTTTCTTCAATTTGCAAAACAAACTGAACAGATTAGGTAGATAAATTCATTGGTTTTATGTGGCAAGAGTGGACATTTCACCATGTTTATTAAGGCAAATCCAAAACCTATAAACATTCAAAACTGCAGGCCAATAAATGAGCAGTCCAATCTTGAATCACACTGACTTTTGCATTGTTTGAAATATCAAAGTTATGCTTTTGTCTATTTTCATTATTAGCCTTAACAGATCTTTAGGCTTGTGCCACCCTGCCAAACATCTATCAACAGCAAGTGTATACCAAGTTCAAGAACTAAACAGCATTTTAAACTCATTACAAGTCAATTAATTTGGGTCCAACTCATAGGCATCTACGGGGAGGATCAACTAACCATCTCAAATGATCAAAAAATTTTGTTTATACACTAACTGACAGAGCCTCACAAAAAGGAAGTTTTCAATCCTCAGTCATCGCTGATTTCATGACTCAACTGGGGAACCATGACCACCCTGCTGAACGAACCCGTCCTTTCAGGCCAGGGTTTTGGGTTTAAGCGGGAGGGATATGGGAAGGAAGAAGAAGAATCAACATCTCTAGTCCTCAGTCCTCCTCATAACTTTCATAAGTACTGATATATGCTTTGTGCAAAAGGCCTTATACAACCAAGTAGTTAACTCAGCATCACTGTCCAGGTTTATACATTGTAGGATTTGGCACTCGTGCTCTCCAACATAACAGCCATCAAAAGACACATGGAATAGGACATCTGCAGAAAAAAGGTGTAAACTTTTTAAAACCACAAGACATTGGAACAGAAGTCCACAGATTCACTATCCTCATCTGTGTCTTAATGTGCAACCATAGAAATTTTTCCATAGCACCCCACAGTGTGGGAACAGGCCCTTCAGTCCAACAAGTCCATACCAACATTCAGAGCATTCCACCCAGACACATCTCGCATAACCCACCCGATCTACAAATCCCTGAACCCCAAGGGTAATTTAGCACAGCCAATCCACCTAACTGCACATCTTTGGATTCTGGGAGGAAACCGGAAAACCCGGAGGAAACCCACGCAGACACAGGGAGAATGCGCAAACTGCATACAGACAGTCGCTCGAGGCAGGAATCGAACCTGGGTCCCTGGCACTGCGAGACAACAGTGCTAGCCACTGAGCCACCAAGCCGCATTTTTCTGAAGTTGCATCTCTGGTCATGGTCTCTCCTACAAGGTAAAACAACCTCTCAACATTGACCCTTTTCAGTTCCCAGAATCTTTCATGTTTCAACAAGGTCAGCTCTCATTCTTCTGTATCCCAAACGTTACAGACCCAACCTATTCAACCTCTCCTCATAAGACAGTCCATCCACACTTGGCATCAGCCTAGGAACCACCTCTGGAATGCCTCCAATGCCATAATATCTTTTCGTAGATAAGCCACCAAAAATTCTTCAAAGTCCAACTGTGGTCCGACAAGTGCCTTGTATAGTTTTCACAAAATCTTCCAAAGTTTAACCCCAATCCGTTGGAAATAAAGGCCAACATTCCATTCGCCTTTCTATTACCCACTAAATTTGGATGCAATCTTTTGTGACTCATGCACTACAACTCCCAAAACGTACTGTTCCATTCTTGTCTACAGTCTTTCCCTATTTAAATAATGTTCAGCTCCTCTACTCTCCCTGCCAAAGTGCACAGCCTCATGGTTCTTCATGTATTACATTATATTATCCCTTAAACTATCCATATCCTTCTACAAACTCTTTGTGCCATCTTCCCCACTTATGTTCCCACCTATTTTTGTTACCTACAAACTTGGTTACAGTAAATTCACTTTCCATATTCACATCATTCAAACATATTGCAAACATTTTAAGGCCCAGTGCTGATACCTGTGGCACACCATTAGATACCATCCTGAAAGTGGTCCCTTTGTCATAACACTCCATCTATTAGTTATCATCCAAGCATTCAACTACTTTCTAAAGAGAGTCAATTCTGGCAGAAGCTAACTAAAATAGTCAAAAACAATACTGATCAGGAAACGTTGTGTTAAATATCATGAGGAAGTAAAAGCAAGAAGAACATCAAATATTCATCCATAATTATCTTCAAATCACTTGCTATGACACAGGAGAGACTGTGCACAAACTAGCCTTTCATCTCAAGCCCATCTTTATGCTCAAATTATTTCATCTTTTCTAAGTGAAATATATGGAGTATCAGTATGGGGGGACTGTCTCATGAGGAAAGGTTGAATAGGTTGGGCCTGTAACATTTGAGAATCATTAATTCTCTTCTCCGACTAAAACTTATGCAATTTGCCTTCAAAACTATACAATGCCAAATCTCATTCAAGAGTGAAGTGAATCAGCAGGCTCATATCCCAAAACCTCTCATTAGGACCTTCGTGTCTGTCATTCAATAAAGTCACAGTCAATCTGATTGCAACCTCAAATCCACATTTCAACCTACCCCAGATAACCATTCATTGCCTTGTTTAATAAGAATCTATCCACTTTGCTTTAAAAACATTCAAGAGCCGTCTTGGGCATCTTTACAGGATGAGTTCCAGAACACTCAACCCAATCAAAAATAGTTCACCTCAATTCTGTTTCAAATAGGCAACTCATGATTTTTTTTTTAAAACTGAAGCCCTAGCTCTAGATCCTCCCATAGGAGAAAACATCATCTCCAGATCTATCCTGTCAAGACCCCTCAGGCTCTCAGAGGTAGTAAGAACGGCAGATGCCAAAGTCAGAAGGGTCCCAAACCGAAACATCAACTTTCCTGCTCCTCTGACGCTACCTGGTCTGTTGCGTCCTTCCATCTCCATACGGTGTTATCCTTCGGGTTCCCAGGTGTTTCAATCAAAACGTCTCTTCCTGTTCTGAATTCAACTGGCGACAAGCTGAGCTTGTCCAATCTTTCTTCTAAAATAACTCTCGCATTCCAGACAATGGTCTGAGAAACAGTGTCTGGATAGGCTCCAATCTACTTACATCCTTCCATCAATAAGATCAATACTGTACTCAGTATTTCAGATGCTATCTCATAAGCACCCAGTATAAACGAAACGCAAGCTTCTTACTTTTGTATTCAATTCTCCTTGCAATAAATTGTATCACTATTAGTTTTGCCGAATACTTGCCGACCTCCGGATCAACTTTTTGTGCTTCATGCATAGGATACCCAGATCCAATGCATCTGAGCTGTGCAATCTCTCACCATTTAGATAATGCGCTTTTTGATTCTTACTCCAAAAATGGAAATTTCGAACCTTCCCACAAAAACCACCCAAGACATTTTCCATCACCACCCTTGTCTGCCTTCCAGAGAGACCACTCTCTCCATGACTCCCTTGTCCGCTCCACACTCCCCTCCAACCCCACCACACCCAACACCTTTCCCTGCAACCACAGGAAGTGCTACACTTGCCCCCACACCTCCTCCCTCACCCCATCCCAGGCCCCAAGATGACTTTCCATATTAAGCAGACGTTCACCTGCACATCTGCCAATGTGGTATACTGTATCCACTGTACCCGGTGTGACTTCCTCTACATTGGGGAAACCAAGCGGAGGCTTGGGGACCGCTTTGCAGAACACCTCCGCTCGGTTCACAATAAACAATGGCACCTCCCAGTCGCAAACTATTTTAACTGCCCTTCCCATTCCTTAGACAACATGTCCATCATGGGCCTCCTGCAGTGCCACAATGATGCCACCCGAAAGTTGCAGGAACAGCAACGCATATTCCCCTTGGGAACCCTGCAGCACAATGGTATCAATGTGGACTTCACCAGCTTCAAAGTCTTCCCTTCCCCCAGTGCATCCCAAAACCAGCCCAGCTCATCCCCTCCTCCCGCCGCATCACAAAACTAGCCTGGCTCGTCCCCGCCTCCCTAACCTGTTCTTCCTCTCAACTATCCTCTCCTCCCACCTCAAGCCGCACCTCCATTTCCCACCTACTAACCTCATCCCGCCACCTTGACCTGTCTGTCCTCCCCGGACTGACCTATCCCGTCCCCACCTCTATTCTCCTCTCCACCTACCTTCTATCCATCTTCGGTCTGCCTCCCCCTCGTTCCCTATTTATTTCAGAACCCTCTCCCCATCCTCCTCTCTGATAAAGGGTCTAGGTCTGAAACATCAGCTTTTGTGCTCCTGAGATGCTGCTTGGCCTGCTGTGTTCATCCAGCTTCACACTTTGTTATCTTATACTCCAATTGTGTTTTCTTTGCCAACTTATCTGTATCTTTTTCTAAGATCCTTATCTTCACAGCTTAGATTCCAACATAACTTTATTCCGTCAGCAAATTTAGCATCCACACCTTCCCTCCATTCATTCATTAGAAGACAAAGGCCCAATAATATTATACAGTCACAGGGATATACAGCACAGACACAGACCCCTTGGTCCAATTCGTCCATGCCAACCAGATACTTGACATAAATCTAGTCCCATTTGCCATCATTTGGCCCATATCCCTCTAAACCCTCCATATTTATATGCCCATCCAGATGCCTTTTAAATTTGTAATTGTACCAGCCTCTACCACTTCCTCTGACAACTCATTCCATACACTCATTATCCTCTGCATGAAAAGTTGCTCCTTAGGTCCCTTTCATGTCTTTCCCCTCTCACCTTAAACCTATCGCCCACCCTGAGAAAAAGATGATGCCTATTTACCCTATGCTTGCCGATCATGATTTTATATCCTCTAAGGTCACCCGTCAGCCTCCAACACTTCAGGGAAAATAGCCTATTCAGCCTCTCCATATAGCCCAAACTGCACCCCCCAACCCTGGCAACATCCTCGTAAAACTTTTCTGAACACTTGCTAATTTCATAACATCCTTCCTATAGGAGGGAGACCAGAATCGAGCATAGAACATTACAGCACAGTACAGGCCCTTCAGCTCTCGATGTTGTGCCGACCTGTCATACCGATCTCAAGCCCATCTAACCTACACTATTCCATGTACGTCCATATGCTTGTCCAATGACGACTTAAATGTACCTAAAGTTGGCGAATCTACTACCGTTGCAGGCAAAGCGTTCCATTCCCTTACTACTCTCCAAGTAAAAATGCATGCAATACTCCAAACGTCACTGAACCAACATCCCGTATAGCCACAACACAGCCTCCCAATTCCTATACTCAATGATAATAAGGTGTCGAGCTGGATGAACATAGCAGGCCAAGCAGCATCATAGCAGCAGGAAGGCTGACGTTTCGGGCCTAGACCCTTGGCCATTTCTGATGAAGACAAGCATACCAACCACCTTCTCCATTTTCCTATCTACCTGTGACTCCACTTTCAAGGCCTCCAGTGTGAAAAGCAACCCCTCACAACCACCCTCTATCTTCTACCTTTTAGCTAGTTCTGCATCCAGATAGCAAGTTCTCCCTGTTATGCCAGACTATGACTCAGCTATTGTTCTGCAGGCCTGGCTCAAATCCCACCTTGGCAGATAGCATAATTTTAATTCACTGAAGAATCAGGAATAATGATGCCCTTTGTCATTTGTCAGAAAACCCCTCTGGTTCACTAATGCCCTTTAGGCAAGAAAATCTGCCATCCTAACCCTGGTCTGGCCTACATGTGACTCCAGACCCATATCAATGTGGTTGATTCTTAACTGATCCCTGGGCAATTAGCAATGGGCAATAATGCTGAACTAACCACAGATACACACATCCCGTGAATGAATTTTTAAAAGTCACATGAATAAATTGTAAGCAGAAAGTCCCAGGAGCAATCATTGAGTCATAGTATTCTATACATAAAAATATTCAAAACATTCACGCAAAACATACAAAGAAAAACTGCATTGAGCAATGTTTCTGTTCTCTTTACATTCATGAGCATACCTGATGGTTTTGAATAATGTATAAAAACATGAAGGAAATCAAAAGTCCAGTTGTTAATATTGGAGGAACTTAAGTTTTTCTACTCTTGTTAAAATACAGCTACCAAGACAAGAAAAGTTTTTCCAGCATGTCAGCTAAACCTAAACAGGGTCAACACAACATTCTGCAAGTTGTCAGAACTGACCATTACCCCGAAGTTTTATGCATGGAACCATTTTCCTTCGAAACAGGATGCAGACAATTTCCCTAGACTTTCATGTGACAGCTTGATTTTGGTGTGTAAAACCTTCATCTGGCAATTGACAAAAACAGAACTCACTCCATGTTCATTGTTGAATGAGATTTGCCTATCTTCATTAAACAATGCACGCAAATTTCCTTGAAACACATTCACTGTTAGAAAGGAATTACTTGGTAACTACTCAGTAACCTACTTAGCAACATTTTCTCAGTGGTAATTACTTTGATAATATTACAACTGCAAGCAGAGACTGGGATACTCAATTCAACACATGGGACACTAAACAATTGCGAGCATCTCTGAATACACTCACTGCAGCTAAACTTGAGTTAAACAAAAAGAGGAAAAAGAAAATTGCAAGCAATAATTGGATATGACAGATCAGGTTACAGTTGCAGAGAGGATGTGAGATACACCCACAGGCAGCTCTTTAAAAGGATTTTGTGGCAGAGAAATGCAGGATGTACGTACAATGGTCTCAAAGGAGTAGGAACCAAATGAAACTATTCAATGCACATTTCAATGACTGACACTGAATAAACCACCAGATCATGAAAGAACAAACTGTTATTAGCCTAGTAGTTCTCAAGTTTTTAAGAAGCCATGAAATATTTTTGTGAGGTATGCTTATGCACTTATCTTCAACTAAATCTTGGTCAGAAACACTGAAATAATTATTATTTAGCACCACTGCCAAGGTTATAACA
The DNA here is from genome assembly GCF_030684315.1 of Stegostoma tigrinum. Classification (NCBI taxonomy): domain Eukaryota; kingdom Metazoa; phylum Chordata; class Chondrichthyes; order Orectolobiformes; family Stegostomatidae; genus Stegostoma; species Stegostoma tigrinum. Next base: position 92,794,517 of record NC_081361.1, on the reverse strand, counting down.
GGGGAATGGTCATTTGTCAACCTCCTGAATTTACATGCTCCCCAGAGAGAGTGTAATTTGGTCTTAATGTCACAGGCAGTCATATTTCTGTGCTGGCATTTTGCTCACTTGTCCATCTCTGACAATAGCTGTACCGGAGTCTGGAGTGATTGAAATTAGAGTGTCGGTGAGCAGGTAAGTGTCAAGTGGGTGTGTAACACTTGTTGATGACAATTTCCATCAGTTAACAAAATCAGAAATCAAACTTCACTCCACAGACTTCAGTTAGGGTGACAGTTCAGTGTGGTACTATCAACAGTGCTACTTTCCAGGCCTAACATTAAACCAAAGCACTGGCTGCCTCTCAGGCACACTTTAAAAACCCAACAGTATGATTTTAGAAAGACCCAACTCATATTTATCCCTCAACCAACATAATTAACAGATTGTCTGATCATTATCAGTTGCTATTCATCGGAACTTGCTATGTGCAAATTGACATTGATACCAATGACTAGATTTAATAGTAACTTCAGTGGTTTTAAAACATTTTGGAACTTGCAGAGAATGTGAAAAGCCGGACATAGATCTACGCTCCATTTTTAAATATCTACCCCAAATGTACATTTCAATCTTCGAGCACAAAATTTTATTTTAAGCACAAAACAAGGTAAAGATAACAAGGGATACAGGGGGACAAAAAAGAAAATTCAGCTTTGGTATGATGAGCCAAATGGCCTTCATCCTTGCTGTATGATTCAGTACTTTTTGTAGGAACAAATAACAGTGTTCAAGATTAACCTTATAAAAGCACTTTGGAATGACTGGAGCTGTTTTACTACAGTAAAGGTGACATATAAATGCAAAATTATGAGGAGTTGAAAGCTGTTCTCCAATGAAGCCACAAAATACAACACGAATGTTGTACTGGTCATTGACTTCAAGCACAGGGCACAGCTATTCAGCAGGTTGCTGATGCCAATTTTTTGAAAGAGCTATCCAATCAGTGCTTGTATGCCCAGCCCTTGCTTCATCAACAGTTCATCCAACTTCTTTTCGGGTGCTGGAGCTGCAATCACTCCATCACACCTTCAGGGGGTTGAAATGAACCCTGAGGCAGCAAATAGTACTTACAGGAATTAGTTGGCGGTAAGAATCCAAGACTCAGTACTGTACGCACATCACGTTACAAACGTGCAAAAGAACAGTCATAACAATCAGTAACAAAACCCAATTCAGTTACTGATCGGAGGGGGGGACAGAGGCGACGGGGGGGGGGACAGAGGCGACGGGGGGGGGGGAGCAGAGGCGACGGGCGATCGGAGCGGGGGGGACAGAGGGAAAATCGGAGGGGGCCGAAGGGAAGGGGGGGGGGAATCGGAGGGGGCCGAAGGGAAGGGGGGGGGAATCGGAGGGGGCCGAAGGGAAGGGGGGGGGGAATCGGAGGGGGCCGAAGGGAAGGGGGGGGGGAATCGGAGGGGGCCGAAGGGAAGGGGGGGGGGAATCGGAGGGGGCCGAAGGGAAGGGGGGGGGGAATCGGAGGGGGCCGAAGGGAAGGGGGGGGGAATCGGAGGGGGCCGAAGGGAAGGGGGGGGGAGAATCGGAGGGGGGGGGAGAATCGGAGGGGGGGGGAGAATCGGACGGGGCCGAAGGGAAGGGGGGGGAAATCGGAGGGGGCAGGGGGGGGAAATCGGAGGGGGCGGGGGGGGGGAAATCGGAGGGGGCGGGGGGGGGGGGAAATCGGAGGGGGCGGGGGGGGAAATCGGAGGGGGCGGGAAATCGGAGGGGGCAGGGGGGGGAAATCGGAGGGGGCAGGGGGGGAAATCGGAGGGGGCAGGGGGGGGAATCGGAGGGGGCAGGGGGGGGAATCGGAGGGGGCAGGGGGGGGGGAATCGGAGGGGGCAGGGGGGGGGGAATCGGAGGGGGCAGGGGGGGGGGAATCGGAGGGGGCAGGGGGGGGGGAATCGGAGGGGGCAGGGGGGGGGAATCGGAGGGGGCAGGGGGGGGGAATCGGAGGGGGCAGGGGGGGGAATCGGAGGGGGCGGGGGGGGTGGGGGACGGGGGAATCGGGGTAAGAGACCGGGGGAGGGCAAAGAAAGAGGGAATGAGGGCAAGGTGGGGTTTGGTAGAGAGAGAGAGAGGGGAGGGCTTGCGGTCCACAGCTTTCCCATCGGGTGTGGCGTCTCTTCCTTTACCTCGGAGGGCGGGATGCCGAACACCTCGCCGATCTTGGCGTAGAGCTCACGGACATTGGAGAAGCCCTCGATGCGGCCGGTGGGGCTGCCGTGCGCCAGCTGCGTGTGGAAGACCAGTTTGGGCCGGGCGTGAGGCGGCGGCGCAGGGAGCCCGAGTCCAACGCCATCGTGGGAAACAGCGCCGGCACTGCCGCCCCTCCATGCCGAACCCCCCTCGTTATCCACTAAGGCGGAACTATCCCGAGACTTGTTCTTCCTCCTGGCTTTCAGACCCAACGGCATCTTTCCCGTTCCTTTACCAACCTGCCGCTAGGAACGGCCGCACTCCGCAGGTGAGGGAAGCACCAAAGAACAACAGTGCGCAGGCGCACTCCCCTTGCCCCGCGGGACGGTGGGCGAGGGTGGAATGACGCTCAGGCGTTCCCACTGCCGCTGTGGAGCATGCGTACTGTGCCGGCCCATTGTTCGGCGTGCTACAGCGCTTGCGCAGTATTCCGATCCAGCGGTTTGCCTTCGCCAGTCGAGGTTTGCATATGCGCTCTCTGGCCCAGTTGGGAAGCGGCCGTCGTATGCGCATGCTCTGGCTCCCCCTTCGGACGTCGGTGCAGTGAGGTCAGGCCAATCCGCCCAGCGGCTCCCGACGCACGCGCATTCCGAAAGGAGTTGACAAAAGTTGGGCGTGGCCAGATTAAGGCCAGGTGTGCGAGGAGTGTACCTGTGATGTGAGTTAGACATTATATTGGAATGTAAATTGACACTGTAATCTGGTGGGTTTTTTTAAATCCTCTCTTTATGTCTTTGCCAAATTTATGTATGGAGAACAATTTTTAAGGAGAAAAAATGAGAATTGTTTATTTTGTTAAGAAACTGGTTAATATTTACCTATATAGATTACTTAAGAGAAGATCATTTGGTTCCTTTCAATTTACTTCCCTATTCAATAATGATTGCTCACCACCGCCTTCTGGAGGGTATTAGGAGATAAGCAGTGAATGCTGGCCTATCCAGTGAGCACAATATTCACACCTTGTCAACAAATGTTTTAAAGCTCCTGTGCCTGTAAACCTCTGTTACATTTTCCAGCATTTGCTGTAAAAAGGTCCTATAACAATTTTTACATACTTAAAATGAAACCTCATTCTTCTGAACCTCAGGTTATAGGCCAAAGCTACTTACTTCCTACTGACGCGGCAACTGTGATAGCCCAAGAATCAACCAAGTGAAACTTCATTGCCAACAAACACAAATTGCTGGAAACTCTCAGCAGGTTTGGCAACTCTTTTGGAGAGAAATCAGATTTATTGTTTCAGGTCTAGTAAACTTTCTTCAGAACCGATGGTAGGTGGGAATTATTATTTTGTCGAAGATAGGGAGGAGGTAAAGAGTAAATGAGAGGTGGAGATAGAGCCCAAACAGAAAGAAGATTAGAAGAATACACAAAGGAGTGCATAATGGTCAGCCCAGGAGAATGAATGGCTGCAAATGTTCTCTATTATTGGCTAACAACAGGTAGTGTGTAACAGCATGTACACACATGTAATAACAAGGCCTTGTGTGTGAGGGATAATGGGAACTGCAGATACTGGAGAATCCAAGATAATAAAATGTGAAGCTGGATGAACACAGCAGGCCAAGCAGCATCTCAGGAGCACAAAAGCTGACATTTCGGGCCCGAAACGTCAGCTTTTGTGCTCCTGAGATGCTGCTTGGCCTGCTGTGTTCATCCAGCTTCACACTTTATTATCTTGTGTGTGAGGGGTTGTGATAAGGACATGGGAGAATGTGCTTGAAGCCCTAAAATTTGTTGAACTTGATATTGAGGCCAGAAGGCTGTATGGTTCCCACGTAAAAGTGAGAAGCTGTTCTTCTAACTTGCGCTGAGCTTTGCTGGAGCACTGCAGCAAGCTGGAGGCAGAGATGTTGGCCAGGGAATAAGGTGTTGTGTTGAAGCAACAGACAACTCGATGCTCAGGGTCTTTTCTGCAGACAGAACCTAAGTGTTCTGAGAAGCGGTCTCCCAGTTTACATTTTGTTTGCCCCAATGTAGAGGAGAGCACATTGTGAGCAGTGAGGTGGAAGTTAAGTGCTGCTTCACCTGGAACGTAGGTTTAGGCCCTAGGATACTGAGGAGTGTGAAGGTAAATAGGCAGGTGTGATACCTTCTGCAGTTGCAGGGGAAGGTACTGTGGGGGGATCTTGGGAGTGAAGGAGGTGTAGATCAGGGTGTTCCAGAGGGAACCGTCCTTGCGGAAGGCTGACAAGGAAGTGGAGGGGAATATGGGTCTGGTGATGGTATCCTGCTGGAAGTGGCTAATGATCCTCTGAATGTGGATGCTGAAAGGAAAGCAAGCAAAGACTAAGGGGACCCTATCACTGTTGTGAGAAGGAAGAGAGGGCTGAACTGCAGGCGATGGGTCAAATTCAGCTGAGAGCTCTGTCATCTACGTTGCAATGGAATCCTCAGCAGAGGAAGAAAGTGGACATTTCTGATGCCCCCTTCTCAAAGTTGGCATCATCAGGACAGGTGCGAGGGAGATAGAGGAACTGGGGAAATGGAATACAGCCTTTACAGGAGGCAAGGTGTGAGGTTGTATAGTCAAGGTGACTGTGGGGGAGTCCGTTGGTTTGTAGCGGATGTTAGTAGCCAGCCTATCCCCAGAAATAGAATAAGAGATGTTGAGGAAGGAAAGGGAAGAGTCAGACATGGACCAGGTGAAGGTGAGAGCAGGGTGGAAATTAGAAGTGAAATTGATAAAGATTTCCAATTCTGGATGAGAGAGGCAGTTGGGATCACCAACATACCGGAGAAAGAGTTGTGCGTGGGTGCTGGAATAGGATTGGAACAAGGAATGATCCATGTACCCCTCAGAGAGACAGGTATAATGTGTGCCCCTGTGAGTACACGTGGCCAATCCTCTGACCTGAAGAAAGCGAGAAGGGTTAAAATAGAAGTTGTTCAGAGTGAGGACGAGATCGGTCAGATGGAGAATGATGGTGGATGGGGATGGTTCAGGCCTTTTTTTTTCACCCAGGAAATAACAGAGATCCTTGAGATTATCCTGATGGAGGATAAACTTGTAAAGGGTTTGTATGTCCATGATAAAAAGGAGGGGGCTGGAGCCCACAAACTGGAAATTCTGAAATTGAATTGTCAGAAGAATTATAGATGTCAATGGGAAGGGACTGGACAAGGGGAGAAAGAACAGAGTCAGGTAGGAACTGATGAGTTCTGTGGGACAGGCAAAGGAGAAATGGGTCTGCCTGAGCAGTCCAGCTTGAATATTTTGGAAGGAGGTAGAAGCGAGTTGTGCGGGGTTGGGAGACTATCAGCTTGGAGGCAGTGGGAGCAAGATCACCAGATGAAATCAAGTTAGTGAGCCTTGTGGACATGGCAGCCTGATGTTTGATGGTGAGGCCATGATCCTGAGGGAGATAGGAGGAGATATCTAAGAACTGACGTTCATTCTCTCAATGTAGAGGTCAGTTCGCTAGACGATAATAGCACCACCTTTGTCTTTCAGGCTTAATTATAAAGTCAGGGGTTGAACCTGAAAGCACGAAGTGCAGCCAGCCCACATAAAAGATAAGTTGGAATGGGTGGGGGGAGGCAGGGAGCAGAGAAATTGAGGCAACCAATATCACGTCAACAATTCTCAATGAATAGGTTAATGGCCGGAGAGAGGGGTCAGGTGGTGGGAAGAGTGTTGGACAGCGGGTGAAGAGATCTGTGGTACAGGGAGAGGACTCTTATCCAAAGAAATGGGCATGGAGGCAATAGTGACAGAAGAATGTTGTGTCATGCCTGAAATTCATTAAGGTGGCAGTCGAGAGGTATGAAACTGAGATGTTGGCTGAGGACAGTTCGGCATTACAGAACGGAAGGTCACATGGGATAGTAAATGCATGACGAGAGGGAGTTTGGAGAAGGGACTAAGTCAGTGGGAAGGGGAGGGAAAGAAAGTTCCAGAGGGATTATGAATATATTTAAAATGTGTTGAAGACAAGACCAATTACTTCCTTAATTGTGAGATAACAAGGTGTAGAGCTGGATGAATGCAGCAGGCCCAGCAGCATCAGAGAAGCAGGAAGGCTGATGTTTTGGGCCAAGACTCCTCTTCGGTATCTTTTGCTCTTAGTTGAAAGCATTTAAAAATAAAGTATGTAATTATCAGCTTTGGAGGGAAAGATACTTTTCAAGATAAGGAGCTTGTTGTAAATAATTTGTCAAATGCAACAAAATAACATTGTTTTTATTTTTTTTCTGCATTTAATTTTCAGCATTAACATGCACATTTCCCCTGAATCTCAAGTAAGGATCGCAGGACCACAATACGAAGCAGGAACATTGATTGCCTTAGCCTGAGGAAGGTGTGTGTGCCATCAGTTCAACAAAGATTAAAGAAAAGTCAGCACAAACCTAGGATGACCTTTGGACTATTAGAGTATGCTAGATTTGGCTGCTTAGCAGATAATCTCTCTGAAACATTAAGAAAACTTTGTTATATGTCAGCTGTAGCTGTAGCTGAGTGGCGAGCACTCCAGCCAGAGTTTGAAGGTTGGACGTTCAAGTCCCATTTCTGAAAGTAGGGAAGCATAACCTAGCCTGACATTTGATACAGTTCTCATTGCATGAGCAATCCTCACCACAGAAAAAGGTGTTGAATGAATCTGCACTGTTTCTCACCACAGGGTAGGTTTGCTGCCACGAGCTTCTTTTTGGGTGGGAGGGAATCTACAGGGCCCACGTGACCATTTGAATTGAATTGAATTAAATCATTCATTGTCACATGTATTCAATATAAAATATAGCAAAAAGTTTATGCCATCACCATGCATCGGCACCATTCACATTAGCCTAAAACAAAATACAAAATAAAGATAACTTGAATCCAACATTTTCTTTGCCGCTGCTATTGTCCCACTCCAGGCTACACTAGCCCACGCCATGCCACTGCAGCCAGAATTCCTGCTCCAGGCTACACCACCCCAGATCATGCCACTGCAGCCAGAATTCCTGCTCCAGGCTACACCAGCCCACGCCATGCCACTGCAGCCAGACTCCCTGCTCTGAGCTTCACCCATGCCATGCCACCACCCCTCTTCCAGGCTTTACAGAGCGGCTGACTCTGAAGACATCACCATTCTGAACCCATCAAAACCGCCTTCCTACCAAAGAGCTCTCTTTAAAAGGCAAGTTTTAAGCAAAAGCTTAAAAAATACTTTTGTTATTTTGCTGAGGAAAGAAGACTGGAAAAGAAGGAAAAGAGGACAAAGCTGGGCACAGGAGTCCAAACGCTGCCTACTCCTCCACCACCATTATCCCCACTTGGTAGTTTAATGAGAATGGGCTCTTGCCTTAAAGTGTAAAATTTGATTCATGTCAGCAGCAAAGTACAAGTTACACTGGTGACAATAGACATTGTTACAGTGCCCATGAGGGGGACCTGGCATGGGTGCTGCACTACTTCAGGATCCTCACCACCACATGCATGAGATATCATAGTAGGTGGTGATAAAGTTCATCCTCTTTACTAACCCTTTCAGAACTTGATGCAATAGTGCTGAAAGAATACTCAATCAGAGGTGTTGTTCTTCATAGGAGCCATTAAACCAAGGTCTGTCAGGTGGCTGAAAAGATCTCACTGCACAGTGTTGAAGGCGAACAGATGAGTTCTGGACAAATCTTAGCTCGAAAACGTGGCTACAAATGGATCAACACCGGGAGCAAAATATCCAAAGTTACACAGGATTGTCTTGTCAGTAAGAAGTGAAATTAAATCGATGGCAAGAAATGAGACAGAGTTGGAAAGCGTTGAATTTGGGTGGATCGAGCTGAGGGACCACAAAGGAAAAAAAGTCCCTGACGTGAGTTACGTACAAGCCTCTGAGCAGTAGTCAGGATGTGGGAAGGAAATAAATAAATAGAAAAGGCACATAAGAAAAGCACTGTTGCAATAATCACAGGGGTCTCATTATGTAGGTGAGAAAATCAGGCTGGTAGCAAATCTCAAGAAAAAGAGTTGATAAAATGTCTACAAGATATTTTTATTTGAGCAGCTTGGGGTAGAATCCACTAGGAAACAGGCAGTTCTGGATTTGGTGATGTGTGAAGAGGCAGACTTGATTAGCAAGCTGAGTTGAAGGAAGCCTTGGGAAATAGTGACTTTAATACAATAGAATTGACCCTGCAGTTTCAGAGAAAGAACCTGGAATCAGATCTAATGGTATTACAATTGAGCAAAGGGAACTACAAAGACATGAGGGAGGAGATGGCCAGAGTTGATTGGAATGGGAATCTAGCAGGGAAGCTGGTGGAGCAGCAATGGCAGACTTTCCTGGGAATAATTCAAGAGGCAGAGCAGAGATTCCTCCCAAGGAAGAAGAAACGTACTAAAGGGAGGATGAGGCAACCATGGCTGAGAAGGAATATCAGGGACAACATAAAAAAAACAACATGGTGAAGATTAATTGGGAAGCCTTTAAAAACCAGCAGAGGACAACTAAAATATCAATAAGCTAAAATCCCGAAATATGAAGGTGAGCTAACTAGTAGCAGGGTCAATTCTGGTAGCCATGCGTGACAAAACTGTTAGAATTCTTCAAGGAGGTAACAAGCAAGTGAAACAACAGTGATCTATTTGGACTTCTCGAAGACCTTTGATAACATGCTATACAGGACGCTGCTATATATAACAGCCCATGGTTTTAGGAGCATGGTACTGGCATGGATAGAGAATTGGATGACTGGCAGAAGGCAGGGAGTAAGGATAAAGAGGTCTTTTACATGATGGCAGCCGGTGACTCATTAAGTTCTGCAGGGATCCTTGTTGGGACCATACTGTTCACATTATACATTAACAATCTGGACAAAAGAACCAAGGACATTGTTGCTGAGTTTGTAGGGGGCACAAAGACAGATGGAGGGACCAGTAGTGTTGAGGAAATGGGGAGGCTGCAGTTGGACCTGGACAGGCTAGGAGAATGGGCAAAGAAGATGCGGGAAATTATGAAGTTATGCACTTCAGTAGGAGATTAGGGGCATATACTATTTTCTAAATGGGGAAAGGCTTCGGAAATCTGAAGCACAAAGGAATTTAGGAGTGCGAGTTCAGGATTTTCTTAAGATTAATTTGCAAGTTCATTTGGTAGTTTGGAAGGCATATGTAATGTGTGTTTTTTTCAAGAGGGTTAGAATACTAACAGCAAAGATATACTGCTGTGCTTTATAAGGTTGTATTTGAAATATTGTGAGCAATTTTGAGCCCCATTTCTAAGGAAAGATGTGTTGGCCTTGGAGGGGATCCAGAAGAGGTTCACAAGAATGATGGAATACAAAGTTGCTGGAAAAGCTCAGCAGGTCTGGCAGCATCTGTGAAGGAGAAAACAGAGTAAAGGTTTCGGGTCCGGTGACCCTTCTTCGGTTCTGAGGATGGGTTACCGGACCCGAAACGTTAATTCTGTTTTCTCCTTCACAGATGCTGCCAGACCTGCTGAGCTTTTCCAGCAACTTTGTTTTTGTTCCTGATTTACAGCATCCGCAGTTCTTTCAGTTTTTACAAGAATGATACCACAGATGAAGGGCTTGTCAAAGGAAGAGCAGTTGAGGACTCTAGGTCTGTACATGATATCATTTAGGAGGATGAAAATGGGGTATTATTGAAACGTCCAGAATACTGCGAGGCAAGGATAGGGTAGATGTGAGAAAATGTTTCCACTCGTAGGAGAGACTAGGACTGGAGAGCACAGTCTCAGAGTGAAGGGAACAACCCTTTAGAACTAAGAAGAGGAAGAATTTCTTTAGCCAGAGGGTGAAGACAATGGAAGCCAAGTCAGCGAGTGTATTTAAGACAGAGATACTTAGGTTCTTGATTAGTAAGGGGACCAAGGTTTATGGGGAGAAGGCAGTAGAATGGAATTGAGAAACATATCAGTCATGATTGAAGGACAGAGTGGACTCAGTGGGCCAAATGGCCTAATTCTGCTCCTGTTAACTTATGGTTTAAAACAATATCACACTGTTGCCAACTATCTGATCATCATCATTCTTTTTCGTGGAGCTTTCTGTGTGCATGTGCACTGCTTCATATCCTAAACCACAATAGTAACTAATCATCAAAAACACTAAACTGATTGCAAAACACTTTGTTGTGATGTCCTGAGGCTGGTAAAGATATATATAATTGCAAGTCTATCTTTTAGGATTGGCAGCAGCTGTGAAGAAAAAAAATCAAGAGTTAATGTCTGGTGACCCTTCCTCAGAACTGATGCTGCCAGACCCTGCTGTTCCAGAAACTTCTGTTTTTGTTCCTGATTTACAGTATCCGCAGTTCTTTCATTTTTTATCTTTTAGGGTTTTCTGCTTATCTCCAGCACTGTTCCCACAAAGTAGTTTTCAGCAGTTACATAGTCGTCACCAATATGTGGAAGTTTTAAAACTGTGATGCCACCACATAAACAATGTAAAGCTGTTTGTTGCAAAGAACACAAAAAAGAAAGGAAGCATCAGAATTAGTCTGGAGATGGCAAGAACTGCCGATGCTGGAGTCTGAGATAACATAGTGTGGAGCTGGAGAAACACAGCAGGTCAGGCAGCATTAGAGGAGCAGGAAAGTCAACTTTTCAGGTGGGACCCTTCTTCAGAAATGGGGAAGGGGAAAGGGGGCTCTGAAGTAAATGGGGGTGGGTCGCTGATAGCAGGTAGATAGTGGAGCAGATAGGTAGGAGAGAAGATGGACAGATGAAGAAGTTGGGGATGTAACTAGTAAGAGTAAGTGTAGCGAGATGGGAGAAATAAATAGGTGGGAGAGAAGATGGAAAGATCGATGAGGCGGGGATGAGAGGTGGGGCTGTTCGTGGGATGAGGTCGGGGATGGGGAGATTTTTAAGCTAGTAAAGCCCACGTTGAGACCATTGGGTTGTAGGCCTCCAAGGAGGAAATTGAGGTGCAGTTCCTTCAATTTCCAGGTGACATCATTGTGACGCTGGAGGAGGGCCTGGATGGACATGACGGCGAGGGAGTGGGAGGGGGAGTAGAAGTGGTTCGTGACTGGGAGGTGTTGTCGTTTGTCGCGAACCAAGCATAGGTGCTCCACAAAGCAGTCCCCAAGCCTCCGCTTGGTTTCCCCGATGTTGAGGAGGCCACATCAGGAACAGCGGATACAATAGACCACATGAGCAGATGTGCAGGTGAACGTAAATTTGATGTGGAAGCTTTTTTGGACCCTGGGATTGAGGTGAGGTGGGATATGTAGGGGCAGAAGTAGCACCTCCTGTGGTTGCAGGGAAAGGTTCTGGTTGTGGTGAGGCTAATGGGGAGTGTGGAGCAGACATGGGAGTTGCAGAGAGAGCAGTCCCTCTGGAAGGCAGATAAGGGTGGGAAGTGAAATATATCCTTTGTAGTGGGGTCAGATTGCAGGTGGCAGAAGTGGCGGAGAATGATGCGTTGAATCCAGAGGTTTCCGACCAATCCCCACCACTGCCTAAGTACGCTCACCTTTACTAGATTCATCCCCACCTCCTTGACCTGTCTGTCTTCTCTTCCACCTGCTCCACTATCTAAGATAATAAAATGTGAGGCTGGATGAACATGGCAGGCCCAGCTGAGATGCTGCTTGGCCTGCTGTGTTCATCCAGCCTCACATTTTATTATCTTGGATTCTCCAGCATCTGCAGTTCCCATTATCACTGCTCCACTATCTACCTGCTTTCGCTGCCGCCCACCTCTGTATTTATTTCAGAGCCCCCTTCCCCTCCCCCATTTCTGAAGAAGGGTCCCGACCCAAAGCGTCAGCTTTCGTGCTCCTCTGATGCTGCCTGGCCGCTGTGTTCCTCCAGCTGCCCACGATCACATGTGTATCTACCTCACCACCAGAGGGCTCTGTTCTGCACAGTGACATACTTGCTAGAACTCTATTTCCAAGTGACAGTCATACAGCATGGAAACAGAACCTGGCCTGCTGTGTTCCACCAGCTGTACACTGTTGTCTCAGACCCTTCAGTCCAACTAGTTCATACCGACCATGTTCCTAAACTAAACTAGAAGCACAAGCTTCAAAATCTCCCCTCCCCCACTGCATCCCAAAAACCAGCCCAGCTTGTCCCTGCCTCCTAACCTGTTCTTCCTCCCAATTATCCCCTCCTCCCAACTCAAGCCGCACCTCCATTTCCTACCTATTAACCTCATCCTGCCCCTTGACCTTTCCATCCTCTCCAGACTAACCTATCCCTTCCCTACCTCCCCACCTGCACTCACATCTACTGGCTCCATCCCTGCCCCTTTAACTTGTCTGTCTCCTCTCCACCTATCTTCTCCTCTATCCATCTTTGGACCACCTCCCCCTCTCTGCCTAGTTATTTCAGAACCCTCTCCCCTCCCCCTTTTCTGATGAAGGGTCTAGGCCCGAAACATCAGCTGCGTTCATCCAGCTCCACACTTTGTTATCTAGAACCATCTGCCCGCATTTGGCCCATGTCCCCCTAACCTTTTTTTCATATACTTATCCAAATGCCTTTTAAACATTATAACAGTACCTGCATTCACCACTTTCTTTGGAAGTTCATTCCACATACGAGCCACACTGTGTGTGTGTGTGTGTGTGTGTGTGTGTGTGTGTGTGTGTGTGTGTTTATATATAAAAAAAGTTGTCCCTCCTGTCCTTTTAAAAACTTTTTCCTCTTAGCTTATAAAGTGCCCATAGTTTTGAACTTTCACTATTATCTATGCCCCTCATTATTTTACGAACTCTGTAAGGTCACCAATTAACCTCTTAAACTCCAGTGAAAATGGTCCCAGCCTATCCAGCCTAACTTTTGTATCTCAAACCCTCCACTACCAGTAACTTCTTAGTAAATCCTTTCTGAGCCCTCTCCAATTTAGTAATATCCAACCTATAACAGGATGACCAGAACTGCAAACAGTACGCCAGAATAGGCCTCACCAACGTCCTGTACAACCTCAGCATGCTGTTCCAACTCCTGTTGCAAAGGTCTGAGCAATGGAGGCAAGCATACTAAACAACTTGTCAACCACCCTAATCCACCTGTGATGCAAATTTCAAAGAATTATGTACCTGAACCCCTAGGTCTCTGTTCTATTACATTACTCAGGGCCCTATTATTAATTGTACAAGTCCTGTCTTTGTTTGTTTTACCAAAATGCAATACTTTACATTTGTTCAAATTAAACTCCATCTACCACTACTCAGCCCATTGACCCAATTGATCAAGATCTCTGTAATTTTAGATAACCTGCTCACTGTCCACTACACCACCAATTTTGGTGTCATCCCCAGGCTTACTAACCATGCCTCCTATAAAAAATTAAATAATTTCAAGGATATGTACATTTACACCTGTTTTGTTTTTGTTTGAAACTTTACTTCAGTTTACTAAGTATTCTGGCCTTAACCCTCCTCCTGGCTTTCACATGAAAGAAACAACTCATGATGTGGAGCAGTCTCATGCCATTTCAGCTTGCTTCACTTGGACCATAGCCTTGCCTCTAATTCAATAAGTCCAGTGTTCAAGCTGAAGGATATAACATGATTTAGGCTGACACTTCAGGACAGTCATTCAACCTGGTCAGGTTATTGGAGCCCTTGCTGATTTTTAATGAGTTTTATTTTGTTCTTCTATCAATTTTGGTTTGGAACTGGGAGCTGAAGAAAACTTGGTTGATGACTTTTGAAGTGTAACTAACAGTTTGTGTTAAAAGGAAAACAGATCAAACAAGAGATAATAGGAACTGCATATGCTGAAGAATCCGAGAAAACAACGTGTAGAGCTGACGCTGCTTGGCCTGCCGTGTTCATCTAGCTCTACACTTCGTTATCACAGATCAAACAAGCGTTTGTTTCCCTGTGGGGCCAGGCCTAGAGGTGAACTGCAGAATGGTTTTTGATCAAAAAGTTTTATAGATGCATCTTCATCAAAAAAGTTGTTTAAATAGATAGCAGACATTGGCTGTTGATGAGATTGGATCCTGGATCTTGTACAGGTTATGGGTCCTCAGACGATGATTGCTACTTTGGCAAAATACTACTTGTGTTTCACAGCTATTTGTGAGATTGATTTGTCATGTTAAATGATGTTTTCAAGAGTGTTTGAGTCCATGATGTTTAGTTCAGCTGTAGGTCACTTCGTAAGGTTGAATTACAGCATTTTGTGAAGACAGATGCCTTCCACTTGTACTGGTTGGGAATCTGGTTAATAATGTTGACCTTTGCAGGGCCTCACATCCCATTAGAGTGAATATTCCTTTCTAAGTAAAAGAAGCATTTATTCTGCCCACTTCAGGTGTTCCATTACACATTTGCAATTTCGGTGAGGATGGAAGGCATTAACAGTCTCACTTCGCTGAGTTTGTTACCAACTCAGCCTGTCAGTCCAGATGAGTCCCAAACCTTCATATCCCTTTCTTCTTTATCATCTCTATTAACCCTGATAAGCATTGATCTTCCCCCATGTTCCCACTCAATGTTTGTGTAACTGTTCATCGCTCCATGTTATCTCCTATGCCCCACGTGTACCATATAGTCATGCCAGTATGTTAATACACTTGCCCTCTCCCAGTTGAAGTGAGGAGGTTGCTGACCATTGATGACCATCCTATCCCCATCCTCCACAGTACGCTTTTCCCTTTCAGGATCTATCATCTTCGCTCTGTCATGCTTTCAATTCCTCCCATTCACAATTCATATCCCAGTATGCTGCCTGCAGTACTCACTATGGGGCTTCCCCCATCTCCCAATCACAGCAGTGGCCACTTTGTCTTTTAGTGAACAGAGAACCAGGATGGACTGTTAATGTTCCAAATGAATGGACAGACCCGTTATTGTTATCTGTGAAGTTCCCTGACTATCAATATTTCTGAGAACATTGAAACCGGACCTATGGGAGGACTGACCATGACCCATTTCCTAGGCTCTAGGGGTATGAATCCCCTGATCCTGTACATCCCAACCAGACTTTCCCAAGTCCCTGGACTGGTATCAGTTGATGCCCTAGACGATCTGTGCTGGTACCACCTGATTGAAGGTTGTCTCCCTTAACCTGATAGGGGACAATTACCCTGAGACATTGAGACATAGAAGTCCATGTTTTTGATGTGTAAACTACAGGCAGGTTGCCTCAGGTGTATCATTGATGGAACACAGTGTGATACGGTAATATGTCCACCCTATTGACTGATGACTGCTGACAGCCATGACAAGATGTGACGTTTTGTCTGAGCCAAAAGGCACAAGTAATGTAAGCCTCTATGAGGGGGCACATTGCAAAAAGGCAAGGCAGAGATGCTAGGAGCACCCCAGTAGGACATAGTTAGTGAGCACAAAAAGAACAAAGTAAGGAACCTTGAGATGCATTCTGATCAAATCGATGAAGCGAGTTCTTGTTTGTCTATGCGAAGTGACCTGGCAACAGCACAAGAATGTAGCATTGAAGTGCAGAACAGTATTTAAACTGGCCAGAGATGTGTCATGATGTGGTGAGGTTATTGCGTGTTCAAGGCCAATCTCCATGAAAGGCAGGTGCAGGCAGTTGCTGCCATGATGCTGCTGTATAAGATAGAGGCCCAGAGGAGTAAACAGTGACCTGGAGCTGCCGGGTACCTGCTCTGACTTCCCTGCCAGGAATTGGTGTTATCTGCTTTTTCCACAGTATGTGGGAGAATAGCAAAATCCTTTTGTTTTACATGAGCAGGTCAACAACTCAGCTCTCAATTCCATAATCAAAAAAATGTTAAACAGCCTGTGCATGTTTGATAAAGATAGACTCCATTGAGATTAAATCCAGTGCAGGCACAATGGGCTGAATGACATCCGTAGTGATTGTAACAAGATCCACCTGGCTGACCTCATGGAATGTGAGTTCCCTAATTTGGGACATTTATGTGGTCCAAATAGGGAGCCCTGGCTGACTGATTAAAATAGGAGTGTCAGATATCCTGTTCACCAAGAGCTAGATCAGTGTCAAGGAGTCTCCACATGTAAGTAAAGGGTGAATTGGTAATGGGATACCGGCCTTTGTGGATTTGTTTCAACATCCTTCTGCACCTTAACACTGCTGTCATTCTATGAAATGTGTACCCTATCTTTCTGTGCACTGCAGCAAACATCCAAATCCTATTCAGCACAAAGACTTACTGACCTATTAATTTCATCTTTGCTGGGCTCTGTTTTTTTTTGGTATTCACCATTACTGAGACAAACATTAGTTTCCAGATTTACTTATGCAGTTTAGATTCCACCATTGCTATGGTGGGATTTAAACCAACATTCCAGAGTATTAGACTGGCCCTCTGTATTACTAACCCTATGATGTGGACACAATGCTGTTGTCTGTCCAGTTCCCCTCTGAGCCACACAACATTCAAGCCTACATATGTCCCATTGTTCCTTCAATGCTGTTGAACCAAAACGCTGTAGGTGCCCATTGTACAGCACAGAGAGTACCTTCACCACACAGTGGTTTAAGTCAAGGCTCAACACCACCTTCTCAAGACAGGGCAATAAATACTGGTACCACCATCTCCGGAATGATTTTTCTTTTAAAAGTGGTGGCAATTTCCCATGACTAGTGCGGAGATAGATGACCAGTCCCATCTGATTTTTATGTGCGTGATGTTGGTTAAGGAAGAATGTTGGCTGAGATACAAGAAATTCCTATTTGATGTCAAATTCTGCAGTGGAATTCTACAAAAAAAAAGCTGCAAGTGTCTCTTTGCTCCTTTATGACCTTGATGAAAATCCACCTCTTTGAACAAACCTTTTGCGCTTCCCCTCCTTATCTTTTCTTCCTTAATGTGATGTGTAGTTTCTTTTGCTTTTTCCCCCAGTGAAACTCCTTTGCAATGTTTAACTTCTTTGTTAATGACACATTTTATAACTACAAGTTCTTGTTATCAAGAAATAAATAGACTTTAACATTGTATTTTCCAAAACAAAAGACTTTTTTTTGAAAACTGTAACTGATTCACACAAAGGAGCAAAAGCCCAAAAGCTGATAGGAAATAAAAACAAGATTATATTGCTGTAATCTAACACGCTTGTGGACTATTTATAATAAGACTGATTTATTCCTGAGATAATAATAATCTGTGACGCATCAGTAAACAGGCATCACAGTTATGCTTCAAATCCAGTTTAGAATTTTCTGGAACCAAGACATAATGATTTAAAAATGCAGCTGCTGACTGTGAATTTTTATTTTAAATAGTCGACACCCACTCCACTTTGACAAACCCAACATGATTCTTAACCACGTCCACTCAGTCTCCAAGAACTGCCGCACTAGATGCTTCATTTACCCAACATAATCAGAGGGTTAGATAGGGTGGATAGGGAGAGCCTTTCTCCTAGGATGGTGACGGCGAGCACGAGGGGGCATAGCTTTAAATTGAGGGGTGAAAGATTTAGGACAGATGTCAGAGGTAGTTTCTTTACTCAGAAAGTAGTAAGGGAATGGAACGCTTTGCCTGCAACGGTAGTAGATTCGCCAACTTTAGGTACATTTAAGTCATCATTGGATAAGCATATGGACGTACATGGAATAGTGTAGGTTAGACGGGCTTGAAATCGGTATGACAGGTCGGCACAACATCAAGGGCCGAAGGGCCTGTACTGTGCTGTAATGTTCTATGTTCTATGAACATGAAGTATTTTCTTTCTCCCACTTACTTGCCTGCTAAGCCTGAGAGGACATTAGACTTAAGAGCATAAGTAGGCCGTTCAGTCCATCAAATCTGCTCTGCCATTCAATGAGATAATGATTTATCAAGTCCACTCAACATACGTGTAACTTAGCAATGCTTCTGTGTTCTCAATGCATTTAGTTGCCGACATCCACATTGTCTACTGATATGGGGGAGTGGTAAACTTCATGGCTCAGCCTGTCTCCCACTCCATTATCATCAAGCCAGGGGATCAACACACTTTCGTTGAAGAATATGGGAGGGCACGTGCAGAGCGGCACTAGGCGTACTGAAAACGAGATGTCAATCTTGGCGAAGCCACAACAAAACGTTAATCGGCAACAGGGTTTAACAATTCCACGGTAAACAGATCAAATCAAAGCTCTGCAGTCCTATCAGATTAACCAGTGAATGGTGCGAGACAATTAAACAATTCACCGTAGGAGGAGGTTCCCTAAATATACCCATTCTCAATGCAAAGGATGAGCCTGAAGCATTTGAAACTATATTCAGCCAGAAGCTCTGAGTGGCTGATGAATCATCGCTATCTCCTCCAGAAATTACCAGTGTTGTGGATGCCAGTTTTCAAATAATTTGATTCACTCCATGTCATACCAAGAGTTCCTCAGGGTAGTGTCTCAGGCCCAACCATCTTCAGTTGCTTCATCAATGACCTTCCCTCCATGATGTGGTCCGAAACAGGGATGTTCCTTGATTATTGCACATTGTTCAGTACCATTCCTGCCATCTCAGACACCATAGCAGCCCGTCTCCAAATGGAGCAAGACGAGGATGATGTCCAGACTTTGGCTGACAAATGGCAAGTAGCATTTGTGCTACAGAAATGCCAGGCATTGAGCATTTCCAACAAGAGGCGATCGCTAATGGTATTATTATAGCTGAACCCTTACTAATTAACACGCTGGGCGGTTGCCATTGACTTGAAACTCAACTGGGCTATCCATATAAATACAGTGGCTACAACAGCCGATCAGAGGTTTGGAATCGTGCAGTGAATATCTCACCTTAACTCTTCAAAAGGCCATCATTATCTACAAGACGCAAGTTGCCTGGATAAGTGCAACTCTAACACCACTCAAGGAGCATGTTACATATAAGACAAAGCAGGCTGCTTGATGGCACTACATTGCAATTATTCACTCACTCCATTACCGAGACTCAGTAGCAGCCTCGTGTCCATCTACAAGATGCACTGCAAAAAATTGACCAAAGATCTTTAGACAGCACCTTTCAAATCCATGACCACTACCACCGAGAAGGACAAAGGCAGTCAATTCATGGGAACATCATTTCCTGCAAGTTCCCCTCCGAGCCATCACCTTCTTGACTCGGAAATATAATCGCCGTTCCTTCACTGTCACCAAGTCGAAATCCTGGAATTTTCCTCCCTAATAGCACTGTGGGTCTACCTGCGCCAAGTAAACTGCAGCAGTTCAGGACGACCGCTCACCACCAACTTCAAGGGCACCCATGCGTGAACAAGAAACTTTGACCTAGCCATTCATGCCAACATTCCATGAATGAATAAGAAAAAAAATTAATTGAAGTTCCATTTAATAATAATTTCAATACAGTTAGTTGGAACAATGAGTCACAATTAATCTTCCTGAATACTGTCAAATAATGAACAAATCTGAAAAAAGGTATGAGAGCTGAGCAGTTTTTTAAAAATTTAATTCGTGGAATGTGGTTGTCACTGGCAAGGCCATCCCTAATTCCTCAAACTGAGTGTTTTGTCTGGCCATTTCAAAAGGTTCTTAAGAAGTATCCACATTGCTATGGGTCTAGAGTCACATTAAGGCCAGACCAGGATGCCTGATTTTCTTGCCTAAAGGGCCTACATGAATCAGATGGGTAATTAACATTAACTCCATAATGCTACATTGATAATGTTGCAACTGCATTGTAATTCAGTGAGACAGTTCCTCTTTCATACTGCTATTTATGCGGAGAAGTTGAGTTTATTTCAGGGCAAAGTGACCTGTAGGGAACATAACCAATTGCCGTGTATTTCTAATTGGAATTATTCATTGCCAGCATGGGAGCTTTATATTAGCTGACTAAGAGCCTCACAGAACTTACACCCTTAACTGCTGATAGTTACAGTAGTGAGTACTATTCTACAAGAACCACAAGTAATTTACTGAAAGGTCCTCACACAGCATTATCTAAATTGCAACCCAACCTCTACCATCTAGAATAATAGAGATAATGGGAACTGCAGATGCTGGAGAATCCAAGATTATAAAATGTGAGGCAGGATGAACACAGCAGGCCAAGCAGCATCTCGGGAGCACAAAAGCTGACGTTTCGGGCCTAGACCCTTCATCAGAGAGGGGGATGGGGTGAGAGTTCTGGAATAAATAGGGAGAGAGGGGGAGGCGGACCGAAGATGGAGAGAAAAGAAGATAGGTGGAGAGAGTATAGGTGGGGAGGTAGGGAGGGGATAGGTCAGTCCAGGGAAGATGGACAGGTCAAGGAAGTGGGATGAGGTTAGTAGGTAGATGGGGGTGCGGCTTGGGGTGGGAGGAAGGGATGGGTGAGAGGAAGAACAGGTTAGGGAGATAGAGACAGGTTGGACTGGTTTTGGGATGCAGTGGGTGGAGGGGAAGAGCTGGGCTGGTTGTCTGGTGCAGTGGGGGGAGGGGACGAGCTGGGCTGGTTTTGGGATGCAGTTGGGGAAGGGGAGATTTTGAAACTGGTGAAGTCCACATTGATACCATTAGGCTGCAGGGTTCCCAGGCGGAATATGAGTTGCTGTTCCTGCAACCTACGGGTGGCATCATTGTGGCACTGCAGGAGGCCCATGATGGACATGTCATCTAAAGAATGGGAGGGGGAGTGGAAATGGTTTGCGACTGGGAGGTGCAGTTGATTGTTGCGAACTAAGCGGAGGTGTTCTGCAAAGCGGTCTCCAAGCCTTCGCTTGGTTTCCCCAATGTAGAGGAAGCCACACCGGGTACAGTGGATGCAGTATACCACATTGGCAGATGTGCAGGTGAACCTCTGCTTAATGTGGAATGTCATCTTGGGGCCTGGGATAGGGGTGAGGGAGGAGGTGTGGGGGCAAGTGTAGCATTTCCTGCGGTTGCAGGGGAAGGTGCCGGGTGTGGTGGGGTTGAAGGGCAGTGTGGAGCGAACAAGGGAGTCGTGGAGAGAGTGGTCTCTCCGGAAAGCAGACAGGGGTGGGGATGGAAAAATGTCTTGGGTGGTGGGGTCGGATTGTAGATGGCGGAAGTGTCGGAGGATGATGCGTTGTATCCGGAGGTTGGTGGGGTGGTGTGTGAGAACGATGGGGATCCTCTTTGGGCGGTTGTGGCGGGGGCGGGGTGTGAGGGATGTGTTGCGGGAAATGCGGGAGACGCGGTCAAGGGCGTTCTCGATCACTGTGGGGGGAAAGTTGCCATCTAGAAGGAGGGCAGCAGATACATCAGAACACCACCCCCTGCATACTCCCCTCTAAGTCAGTCACCATCCTGACTTAGAAATATGTCAGCACTCCTTCACTTTCATTGGGTCAAAATCCTGGAATTCTCTTCCTAAAGGCATTGTGGCTGTCCCTCCAACCCAAAGAGAGTAGCAGTTCAAGAAGGAGGACAATTAGATTTGAATATTAAGCGTTGATGAAGGCAGCAATGCCCGCATCTCGGAGGAATAATAAAAAGTCTGGTCATTGCCTATTGCTATTTCTGAAACCTTGCGGAGTCTAAAATGGCTGCTTAGTTTCCCATTAGTGTAGCTATGGCATAATTTCATAAGTTCCTTATTGGCCGTAAAGCACTTTGGGACAAACCTGAAGGTGTGAAAGATGTGATCATAATACAAATGCTTTCCTCCTTCGTATTTTTTGCTTGATATCTAATTTTCACCTTCTGATCTTGTTGTGCAGTCAAAATATAACTTTCCCATTTGCATCCACAGTTATTTGCAAGCAAGCTAAGTAGATTGCACTATTGACCTGCAATCAAATTGAGGTTATCCAAAAGTCTGTCTTGTAATGCTGACTAAATCCCATCCGATCATCATTCCTGAGCTTACTGACATGCGTTAACCTCCAGTTCAGCAAAGGCAAAGTAAACCGGTTGATGTGGTGTATATGGATTTCAGCAAGGTGTTCGATAAGGTTCCCCACAATAGGCTATTGTACAAAATGCGGAGAAATGGGATTGTGGAAGATATAGCAGTTTGGATCGGAAATTGGCTTGCTGAAAGAAGACAAAGGGTGGTAGTTGATGGGAAATGTTCATCCTGGAGACCAGTTACTAGTGGTGTCCCGCAAGGGTCGGTGTTGGGTCCACTGCTGTTTGCCCTTTTTATAAATGACCTGGATGAGGGCATAGCAGGATGGGTTAGTAAATTTGCAGACGACACTAAGGTCGGTGGAGTTGTGGATAGTGACGAAGGATGCTGTAGGTTGCAGAGAGACATAGATAAGCTGCAGAGCTGGGCTGAGAGGTGGCAAATGGAGTTTAATGCAGACAAGTGTGAGGTAATGCACTTTGGTAGGAGTAACCAGAAGGCAAAGTACAGGGCTAATCGTAAGATTCTTAGCAGATTAGATGAGCAGAGAGATCTCGGTGTCCACGTACACAGATCCTTGAAAGTTGCCACCCAGGTTGACAGGGCTGTTAAGAAGGCGTACACAGTGTTTTAGCTTTTATTAATAGAGGGATCGAGTTCCGGAACCAAGAGGTTATGGTGAAGCTGTAAAAAACTCTGGTGCGGCCGCACTTGGAGTATTGTGTACAGTTCTGGTCACCGCATTATAAGAAGGATATGGAAGCTTTGGAAAGGGTGCACAGGAGATTTACTAGGATGTTGCCTGGTATGGAGGGAAGGTCTTACGAGGAAAGTCTGAGGGACTTGAGGCTGTTTTCATTCGAGAGAAGAAGGTTGAGAGGTGACTTAATTGAAACATATAAAAGAATCAGAGGGTCAGATAGGGAGAGCCTTTTTCCTAGGATGGTGACGGCGAGCACGAGGGGGCATAGCTTTAAATTGAGGGGTGAAAGATATAGGACAGATGTCAGAGGTAGTTTCTTTACTCAGAGAGTAGTAAGGGAATGGAACGCTTTGCCTGCAACGGTAGTAGATTCGCCAACTTTAAGTACATTTAAGTCGTCATTGGACAAGCATATGGATGTACATGGAATAGTGTAGGTTAGATGGGCTTGAGATCGGTATGACAGGTCGGCACAACATCGAGGGCCGAAGGGCCTGTACTGTGCTGTAATGTTCTATGTTAATATCCTAAGAAATGGAATGAAAACCATTGCCTAACATCACTGGACATTACAATAACAAAAACAGGCAAGACACTGGATGTCACGTGTTAACTTTGTTCATGTATTTCTCATTTTAACAAAATAAAAGCACTATTGTTCAGACAGTTCATTTTATCAGACAATGAACAAAAACAATTTTTATTTTAATAAATACTGTTAGTTTTGTTTGATCCACTTCTGTTGCTGTTTTTGAGAAGCTACAAATAAGATTGCAAGTTAGCCAATACGCTGAAGGTGCTCCAATGCAGTTAATTATAATCAGTCCAAAAAGTTACCTCCTCTTCCAACAAGGTAATCAGTCACATGACACCAGGTTGTAGTCCAACAGGTTTATTTGAAATCACAAGTTTTCGGAGCACTGCAGGGCTCCAACCTGCTGTCATGTGACCTCTGACCTTGTCGACCCCAGTCCAACACTGGCACTTCGACATCATGGCTAGCCTCTTTCAACAGATCTGTAACAAAAAGTACATCATTCTAATGCTGATACTCAGTGATCTTTGGAAATACCATCCAAATTTGGATGGAGAAGAAAAAAAAAATCAGTTATAACACTGGATACTTTTCACAGTTCAAGTGGGTATCACATCAAGATTTTACATGCCCACCAATTCACACAACAGAACCTCAGTGGAGTTCAGAATAAGAATAAACCAATTGATAGTGCATAGACACAGACAGTCAAATTGCATGACGTTGGACTTCTTAAAAGTTTGTGCGATATTTATGAATGTGTGCTAATGTGGTGAAAACACACTTTTTGGTGAACATTGCAAAGTGCAATCTGAACCCAGGCTATTTCTACTTTGAACTAGACATCAAGTGCAAACTTCAACACAGCCTCTGAGCATCAGTTTCCCTTTTTGCCAAGAATATGAATTGCCATTTGTTGGGTAGTGTTTTATATTTACATAAGAAAAAAGAAACAATTCGCTAAATAAAAAATGTACAAAATATCAACGACTGCCCTGAGAGGCTATGGTAAAAAGCTTCGGCCTCTGCGTTAAGAGCCACGCAAAAGGTTATTGCTGTTTGAGAGACCTCCCAAAACATGCATTGATACTTTATCCCAGAACACGCACATGGCCCAAGCACAACACTGCAAAGCAGTTAGTTCATTATGTACAGTGGAGTGACCCTTCTGCTGAAATCCAGTCCTCACATTTAGGATGTGGGTAAATGTCGCTTCAGCACTTCTTTGGACGATGTGGAAATAAAGTCTGGGAAAATGACTTCAAATTCCACAATCAGGTCACCTCGGCGGTCTGGGTTTTTAGGGAATGGTAATCCTCTGCCGCTTATCCTCTTCCTCGACCCTGGTTTGATCACATCCTGAGTTGTTAGTGGGATTGATCTGCCTTCCATGGTTGGTACATGTACCACACAACCACACAAAGCCTGGAAATGACAAAAGGGAAATCTAATTAGTTGAAAAAAAATACTAATGGTGATCTGATGCTGTTACTTTATCTTTTTGATTGATCTTCCCTGGGAGCGGTAGCTCCATGCCAGACCTCATGCATATGCCCGGCCTTCGTAATAAACCCATATGGTGATGTTACTGACACAGTAATCCTGACACTCAGGTTAGTGCGATAACAAGGTGTTGAGCTGGATGAACACAGCTGGCCAAGCAGCATCAGAGGAGCAGGAAGGCTGATGTTTCGGGCCTAGACCCTTCATCAGAAATTTCTGAAGGAGGGTCTAGGCCCAAGACGTCAACCTTCCTGCTCCTCTGATGCTGCTTAACCGTCCAGCTCTACACCTTGTTACACAGATTCTCCAGCATCTGCAGTTCTTACTAACCCAGTTTAGTGCCCGAGGTTCAAATACCAACACCACATTAGAAGTAGCTCCAAACTCACGCAATATTGTTTATCCTTAACTGCCCACTATAAAGCCTCAAAATAAACTTTCCAAACCTTCCAATCTTTGCCAACTGGGAGGACAAGGGCAGCAGATGCACAGGAAAACCAGTTCCTCCCCAAGACACATGCCACCCTGACTTGGAATGAAAACACCTCACCATTCTCTCACTGTGAATGCTTCAAATTTTACACAAAGCAAGATCCCAGAAAGAACAATGAGATGAACGAATGACTGATAAACCTGTTGGGGGTTGATTGAGCATGCTGGCTTAAATACATTAGGAAAACTGACACCCTTTTAAGGATATTACCATGATCAAAAGCCTCAGTGTCACGACACATCCAAAAGACAGCACCTTTGACAGTGCAGCACTCCTTCAGTACTGCAGTGTGTCAGGCTTGGCTCAGCCTTCTAGATGAGATGAGAATTTTAACATTGTGAATAGAATAATAAAAAAAGGAAAGGAAGGAGGTAATTACTTGGAGAAACCCAGTCGGCTTCATAAACACACATCTGAACAAGGTACAATACTGCAGTGAATCAAAAGGCAGAACTATAGGAGCAAAAGTTGGCTATTCAGCCTCTGGAGCCTGCTTCACCATTCCAGATTATGGCTGATCATCTCCCTCAATATCATTTTCCTGTGCGAGCTCCACACCTTGAGTGTCATTGGTATCAAAAATCCACCAATCAATCTCTGCCTTAAATATACTCAATGATTGAGCTTCCACAGCCCGCTGGTTTATGAATACGATCATCACAACAGTAATTCTTACAATGTTAATTTTGTAAAAGCAACTGGCATTAATGGAGCAATTGGGCATCAGGTGTTTTCAAGATGAATGGTACTAGGAACAACAGATAAAATTAAAGCCACAGCGGTTTTTAAAAAAAAAATCAGGTGCAGAGATTCTCCACTCTCACAATGTTTGAATTTTTTAATAATCGGCAGAGAATAGATGGTCAGCACGTACCAGGCACAGTCACTTAGCTCCTTCCTGAACAGGAGATTTACATGGCAACCAGATGGGACCCAGCCCATATAAAGTGGGAACAGCTGTACAAAACAGTTAGTGCCTGAAAGGGGCATCAGAAGATAAGCTCCAACCATTGGGATATAAAGAACTGTTCCTGGAAGGAGCTAATCAGAGTTCTCCTTCCACTACACCGTACTCTTAAACTGGCCATGACTGCCTCATCTTAGACAGTAACTAGCCAAGAAACATGTAATATACCTTTACTGTTTAACTAAGACAGAACCTGTCTCTTAAATAAGATTCACGTGAGCTTCCTTCTTCATACGGCATCAGTATTTTTAACTATTATCAGCAAGAGGGATGGTTGGCAGTGAATCTACCCAAGATATCTCAGGTGGTCTTTACAAATGTAGGCAGCACCAGCAAACAACACTTCCAGGTAACAACAAAAGGTTTCATTTCAATAGTGCCCTTAACAAAGCAAAATTTCCTAAGTATGTCACAAATGTCAAACAAAATTGGACAGTGAACCATTGGAGGAACTGATGAAAAATGGGACCAAAACGTGTTTGGTCAAAGCAGTAGACTTTAAGGTGCATTTTAAATAGGTGGTTAGGGGGGACAAAGAGAAAATCCCAGAGATACTGATCACCTATGTTTCAAAGATTCAAATACAAGAGACATCACGGCCTGATCCTGTTCTGCCTAAGTTGCACACGAGCACAACATTTAGTTGTGGTATGAGTGATTGAGCACACGGAATAATTACAAGGGGTCTGTGATTTCCCTTGCTGAGGCCAGGGATGCTCAGGCCAATATGGCACCTCAGCTAAGAATGGCAAGTTCAGTCAGTCATGGAATTGGAGCTTGGAAGCTTTCAACTGCAATAGCTCGGAATAGACATTTTGTGGGAACTTTTTGCCTTGTATTCATTAGGATAGTTCACTAGGAGACCAAATCAAGGAGATTTACGTGCATGAGAGGACAGTTGTGATTCGTTGGTACAGTCTTCACCATAAAGGAAGCACCTTTAATGCTGACTGATTGTAGACTTGATTTAAATTTTAAACCAAAACAAGTTGGCTCTGCATGCTCAAGACATTGGTTAGCAACATTCAAGTTGGAACAGGCACAGCTTCTAGTACACACAGTACAGTGCCAAATTGTGAGCCCAACAGATAATCCTACCTTGACTTGTCAGCATAATAATTCCTCACACATTCAGGACTATCCAGCAAATTGTAATGTCCAATTGCCAAATCACATCTTATATAGAGTAATATGTTGAGAGATTTGCAAATGCAGCTGATTGGGTACCGTCAGTGCCTTGCTTGTTGCAAACAGCTGAATGGACATGAGACCAGAGATAATGGGAACTGCAGATGCTGGAGAATCTGAGATAACAAGGTGTGGAGGTGGATGAACACAGCAGGCCAAGCAGCATCTTAGGATGCTTTTCTGATGAAGGGTCTAGGCCCGAAACATCAGCTTTTGTGCTCCTAAGATGCTGCTTGGCCTACTGTGTTCATCCAGCTCCACACGTTGTTAGCTGAATGGACATGTTGTTTGATATGATCCACCAGTCTCTGGGACATATGGCCCGCATACATGGCATTATAGTGGCACCACAAGTGACACACAATATTCCTCATTTGTGATAAGCATTTTAGCTTGTTGGCAACATCCTGTTAGTGGTGAATGTCATTCATGCCGCACAGACAGCTTAAAACAGCTCGCTTTACCCATTGTTCAAACGTTTGATGTAACTTACCCTTTCAGAATAATTGGGAGATAGACTGGGCACTTTTCAGGACCAAAAGGTGACTACCTTAGGGTCTTTTGAGAGTGTGCACAATCTACAGCAGGAAACGATTGGATCAGGATTGCCATTGTCCATCATGGACATTTTGACATGCTCAATATCCACATTAAGACTGCATGGGGAACAATTCGACACTATTTCTGAGGGTGTCAAAAAAGACTGATCTTATCACATCTGGAACTGTAGTTATGCCTTGTGTATGTGGTCAGTCATCAAGAGCCATCTGGCCAATTTCTCAGTTAGGATGTAGGGGAAAGGAAGCTCATTCGGCCACACTATTTCAAACGTGAATTTGAGTGTAGCATCAAGCCCATTCAAACTTGCAAAGGAAATTCTGACATGTAACTGCTGACTCAAATACAACAGATGTATCGCCTACATATCAGAAATATGCAAAGAGTTGGTGCCTAGGCATCATACCAACATATACATTTCTCATGGAACCCAACAAGGACACCTGCAGGGAGTGAGCCAAGTGGGGAAAACATGGCACTGCCACGGGCATATAAAGATGTTGCTGAAACTGAACTGCACATTTTGCTGAGTTCATTAGTTCAGTAAATACAAATTCATACAATGATGGTGGATCTAGATTCCTATGATACATTGCCGAGGTTGAGAGGTCTGTGGTTTTAATGTGTGGTACAATGCGAATTAGCTAACCATGTCAAATGAGCACAAGGATACTGCATTGTTATTGATATGCAAGTCCTTTGGTTTTCATAAAACGTGAAGGAATTCTTCAACAGAAAGCAAACAACTTGCTCAAGATTGATTATAGCAATTTGCCCAACCATAAAGCCAGTTCCTGTTTGCAGAGTCAGTCACAGATTAGGTGGAAAGGAGTATCAATTTTACTTGAAACTCTTAAAGGGATGGTTAGTTCCTTTGTCAAAAATATTTTAACCGCAAGTCAAAGATTTATGAGCAGAGTCTTTGCACATGTATTTCAAATGCAGAAATACATATCCTCACTTGATCAGTCAAGGATGTGAGTGCGGTCTGGCAGTTCTTTTTGTACTACATCAAAAGATCATACAATTTTTAAAAAAAATTGTATTTCACAGGATGTTGGTATTGCTAGCAAGACCAGCATTTACTGCTGGTCTCAAGACTTAGAATCAAAATGCTTATTGCACTGCAAGAAACATGACAAAGCAAACAGAATCATAGGACATACATAATAGGCTGAATAGCCTCAATCTCTGTAATATCTTCAAGAACCATCCAATTAGCTATATGATTCCCCCTTTACTTAAGCCCATACTTTGGAATTTTTCCCTCTCAAATATTTATGCAATTGCCTTTGCAAAGCCAGCCTTTTAGGCAGTACAATACAGATCATAACATCGAGTTGTGTATAATTAATTCTCATCTTCATTGCAGTACCTTTTCAAATTACTTCAAAGTCTGTACCGGCCGATTTCTGATCCTATCAGTAGAAACAGTTTTGCCCTATTTATTAATTTAAAACTTCTAACAATTTTAAACCCCATCAAAATCTATTCTTCACCTCTCTGCTGAAGAGAGAAGAATAAACCCAGCTTCTCCAGTTTGTCCAAATCCATCATCCCTGTTGTCATTTCTGTCAAGTTCTTCTGAATCCTTTCCAGGGTTTTAACATTCTTCCTAAAGCATGGTGCCCAGAATTGGACACAATATTCCAGCCGAGGCTCAAGCATTCATTTATACATGTTTTGGATAACTTACTTGATGTGGCATCTTTTTATATCGGTAACAATTCCACTGTGCCATTTCTGCTCAGACTCTTACCCCACAAGACAACTTTATGATGGAGTTATGTAATTCCCCAAGTTTTTCTGACACTGATCTTCATGGTGTTTCATCCTGCACCCAAATTTCCTCTGCCATCTTCTGAAGGCAATATTTCCCCCACACCATTTACAGAAACATTGTAAGCTTGTTTGTTTTAAGTTATCTTAATCTTACTGCATCTGGCTGGTAGAGGGAGTACTTTCTTGGCTTAGATATTGTCATGACGACAACGTGTGATCTTTCCTGGTCAATATTTACCCATAAACTGAGACTCATTAAAAACAAACAAGATTATCTGGTTAAATTAGCTAGCTAATTAGAACATACAAAAGAAATTTGGATAAGTACATGAATAGGAAAGATTTTAGAGGGATATGGGCCAGGAGCAGGCAGACCGGACTAGTTTAGTTTGGGATTAAGGTTGGCATGCGCTGGTTGGACCGAGGGGTCTGTTTCCAAGCTGCGAGACAATGACTATTTTGACCATGGGATCCTGCTGTGTGCCAATTGGCTGTCATGGTTCCTACATTATATTACAAGAATGACTACACTTGAACAGGTGCCTCAGTCAGAATATGCTATGGGACATCTGATAGTAGGTGCTGTAAAATATGCATGTTCCCTCAGGCATTCACCATTGTAAATTTGTAACTCTCATTGGTGATATAATTCCATTGCTCTATCTGATTGCATTGTCTGATGCTGACCTTTAAATTTTTCTTTCTTAACTTGAATGTTGGACAAATTTCATCTTGTACATTAATAGCATGAGAAAGCCTGGAAGTACGAAAAGGTCCTTTCAGCGTCAACCTTGTTTTCTTTTCTAGCACATACATTGTAACTTGAATTGTAAATGTAACCTCTTCCCTACATCTCAGGTTTCCAAATCAGAAAATCACATGAAGAATCATCCAGTATTTGACCAAGTCAGGCAAAAATTTCTGAACAAAGCACAAAATTGAGAAATTATTCCTTGTTTCCCTTTCTAAACAAGAAGATCATAATGTCTTGATTACTATTCCAGCTTGTTCAGCACAACTGGTCATATCCATCTCAGGATATTCTGGTCTGTATGACTCATTTATAGATGAGCTGTCAGAGGAGCCAGATATAAAACCAAGTCTGCTCTCAGAAGGGTTACAACTAATGGTGTGTATAACAAAAAAAATTTCCAAAAGTAAAATCAAGTTGCATTCATTATTTATAGCTCCCTAAAACTGTCCGCTTTTGCGACACTGAACATCACTCAGGAGATTTTTCAAATACAGGCCTTGGACTAACCAAGAGACGAATGTGATAATTATCAGCGTTCTAGTTTAGAGAGACAACCTATTAAAAGCTCACAGTGTTCTCCAGCTGGTTACGGAGGGGCAGGGGCACTTGTCGATGGTCAAGGCCTTGATCATATCCCATCAACAGGTTTTTATAAAAAGGCATTGGAATTGTTGACAGGAGCAACAAAAGCTTGCATTTACATTGAGTCTATCAACAATAAAAAAGGAACATAAAAGGTGTTTCACAGCAGCGTTCCGAAAAATACCTGACATCAATTAAATTGACAGGACACCAAAAGCTCGGTCATTGGTGAATTTTAAGAAGTCAAGAGATGGAGAGGTTTAAGCTCAAAGCAGCTTATGGCAGTGAAAACTGGAGAGTCAGAGACCAGAGATAATAGTATACAAAAAAAACACAAAAGTTAGCCCTTGTGGTGCAGCAATAATGTTCCTGTCTCGGACACAGGAGACCCAAATTCAAGGCCCACTGCCTTCAGAGACAAAGAACAACATCCATGAATAGGTTGACTAGAAAATATAAAATTCTGGAGGAACCAAATAATTTCAGCGTCAGGAGAGGGACCTCATTGTCGGGATAGAGGAAATAATTTCTTATTTTAACTGTGGTCTATCCAACAAACAGGAAACCTAAAACAAATTGAAACTTTGGAAAATGATCTATGAGTAAACATACCTCCCTCAGGCTGATGCGGGCATTGTAGACAATGTTCGATCCATCTCTCTTAAAGTGGGAGTGAGGCTTGTCTTTGAGTACAAAAACCACATCCGCAGGGATAGTGTTTGGTGTTTCATCCCCTTCTTTGGGGAATGTGATTTTGGTTCCCTCTTTCCAGCCCCTTTTAATTTCGATCGTCAATATCTTGTCCTCTATCCTGACGGTCCTACCATCCGGGTTTAGCCGCTTCCTGGAAATCTTCATCCTCTTGGTACAGCCATTATATATTTCCTCCAGGGACACCCGCAGCTCATGGATAATGGGCGGGTCTTGCCTGCGCCGTATCTCTCCCATCACTCCGCCACCATGCCTGTCCCTCGGGAAGCCATTCATGCTGAAGCCTCCAAACTGGGCAAAGGGGTCAGAGTCCACATCCATGCCTTCATCCTGGTGTCCGTTTGCCATCCTCCTGCTGAAGAACATCTCAAAAGGGTTGGCACCCCCAAAGAATGCTGCAAAGGTGGCATGAGGGTCTCCATGAAAGGTGTAGCGGAATGTTCCTCCCTGCTCATCAGCACCACCAGCTCCTCCTTTCAGCCCTGAACAAGGAAAAGAAAGCACATTTACCAATTCTGAAGAGTCACATCAGACTTGTAAACGTTGATGCTGTTTCTCTTTCCCACAGACAGTCAGACCTGCTGAATATTTCCAGCATTCTTTGTGTTTTTTAACAAGAATATACCACTATACTATATTGTGGCAATGACACATTTATAATACGACAAATCACACCTCTGACATCCTCACTAACAAGAGGAAGTCACCTTAGAGAGTCAATTGGAATTCTACTCATTGATCCATACAGGTTCAATGACAGAGGAGCATTTGGAGATACAGGAAAAAGTGGGATCCATGGGGCTGTAAGGCAGAGAAACCATGATCCAGCATGGAGCAAAATTGGTAGGAATAGTATAAGA
Organism: Stegostoma tigrinum; assembly: GCF_030684315.1. Taxonomy (NCBI): domain Eukaryota; kingdom Metazoa; phylum Chordata; class Chondrichthyes; order Orectolobiformes; family Stegostomatidae; genus Stegostoma; species Stegostoma tigrinum. The sequence goes on along the minus strand of NC_081361.1, from coordinate 92,761,975 downwards.
TGATTTGTTTTATCTTTATTCAAGGACAGTATTTGTCACCCATTTCCCAAATATCCTTGCATGATGTGGTTTGCTGGGTCATTTCAGAGTCAACCATGTTGCTATGGGCCTAGAGTCACACGTGTACCATACCTGGTAAGCTTGCTAGTTTCCTTGCCTAAAGGAAAATGTGAAACAGGTGGATTTTTACAAAAATCATTGAAGATCTTTTCATTTGAATTAGGTTTGACCAATTGTCGTGCTGGGATTTTTCACCCATGCCTCCCACACCCCCTCAAGAGCAATAACCTAGGTGTTTAGATTTCTGGTCCAGCCAAGCCAACATTGCACCACTGCCTCTCCCAAATTGGGATAAGGAAGAAAATAGCAGGGATGTGGCAATTAGGGGAAATGGGATTCCTTTCTGTAAGAGCTGCCCCATATTTGACTGTTGAACAGCCCCCTTCAGTCTTAAAGTGTTCAGCGGAGTGGAGCTGCAGATCGAAAATGTCAACTGAATGGCACAGCAGGCTCGAAGACCCCTGGGGGCCCACTCTGTGCTGTAGCTATTGAATATCCATCTCGTTCAAAGAAGCATTCTATTTAAAGTGCAGCACATTCAAAGAGACGCTCATCCAAGTGTTTTTGGATTCATGATTACAGTCACTCTCAGATTCTTAGTTGCTGACATCACATAGGCAGAGGAGGCCATTCAGCCCCTCGATCCTGGTCTATCGATCATTCACATTCGCCAGAAGTTGAGGGAATACCTGGACAGAAAACCTAGCCTGGGGGGGGGGGGGGGGGGGACTGCTTCAGAAAACGGCAGAGGTGAACCTTTCCTCATTCGACAGGGAAGTTCTATCAGGCCGCTGGACTGACAGCTTGGGGTGGGGCGTCCCGTTACAGATAAACCCCGAAAGAAGGAAATGGCAAATTGCGGGGGGGGTACGAGTTATGAGAAATGCAGCATTAGCTCATTGCTGTGAAGTCTTTCTCCCTTCAGTCTGGCGTCTCCCAGGCTTCTCACGCCCCCCCCCCCCCACAAACAGAAGGGTTTGTTTTGAATTTTCCTCTCTTTACACTCACCTTCCTCCCCAAACTGGTCATAAATCTCCCTCTTCTTGGGGTCGCTCAGGACCTCGTAGGCTTCAGCCACCTCCTTGAACTTATCCTCGGCGTTGGCGGATTTATTCTTGTCCGGGTGCCATCTCAGGGCTTGTTTCCGATAGGCTTTCTTGATGTCTTCGTCGGAAGCTCCTTTCTGCAAGCCCAGAATGCTGTAATAGTCCTTACCCATGCTGCACAGAACGCCCTGGGTGTCTTCCTCTCCACACAAGTCGGTGCAATACTAAAGCAGCAGCTCCCTGTCTCTCTCTCTCTCTCTCTCACTCACTCACTCACTCACTGCCTGCAGTGGCTTCTGTATAAAACCCACCCCCTCCCGGCTCCTGGGAAAAAGCCAGCTCCTTCCAGAACTTACAGCTACAACGTCATCTCCCCACTGACGCAAACTTTTCGACATTCCTTCCAAATTGCGTTTCTCCCCGGAACAAGTGCTTAAAAGGTCAAATTATGCTTCGCTGAATATTGTTTTGGCTGGGAAAGGGCCGGATGGAAGCTATGGGTGGCGCCGAGGCCAGTTCTGATTAGGATCCCCCGACAGGTTTTTCCTGCAGTGACCCTGGAGCAGTGGGAAACAACTGCTTTCCCCTCTCTGACATGTTCATCAGGTAGATATCTTTTCCAATCGACCCGTTCAGAGATGTTATTACACCCCCTCAGGAGCAAAATGGGACTTGAACCTGGGTCTCCTGGCTCAGAGGTTGGGGCACCACCATTGCATCAGAAGACCCCTACGCATTTGGATTGGTATTTTCCACTCACTCCATTAAAATGTTGTTACACGTCTCTGAGAACTAGGTGGGCCTTGAACTTGGGTCTCACAGGTAGGGACACTGCCACTGAAGATCAGCTTAGAGTGTCTCACTGCCGTTGAGTAGCACAATAAGAGTGCATAAACAAAAGACTTTGGGGGGAAAAAAGATTGCAGCCAAGCAGGAATTACAGTCATTTATCATTTATGCATTTGGACAGCAGTTCATGATCTTTGAAGGTGGATTGGACAATTATGGCCATGCATAAGATTCAGGGTCAGCATGATTGAGGTTGATGTAAATTTGGAGTAATTATGCCAATACAAAACTCAGAGTTTGTAATAATAAAATGTGAGGCTGGATGAACGCAGCATCTCAGGAGCACAAAAGCTGACGTTTCGGGCCTAGACCCTTCATCAGAGAGGGGGATGGGGTGAGGGTTCTGGAATAAATAGGGAGAGAGGGGGAGGCGGACTGAAGATGGAGAGAAAAGAAGATAGGTGGAGAGGAGATTTTACGTGGGGAGGTAGGGAGGGGATAGGTCAGTCCAGGGAAGACGGACAGGTCAAGGAGGTGGGATGAGGTTAGTAGGTAGGAGATGGACGTGCGGCTTGAGGTGGGAGGAAGGGATGGGTGAGAGGAAGAACAGGTTAGGGAGGCAGAGACAGGCTGGGCTGGTTTTGGGATGCAGTGAGTGGAGGGGAAGAGCTGGGCTGGTTGTGTGGTGCAGTGTGGGGAGGGGACGAACTGGGCTAGTTTCAGGATGCGGTGGGGGAAGGGGAGATTTTGAAGCTGGTGAAGTCCACATTGATATCATTGGGATGCAGGGTTCCCAAGCGGAATATGAGTTGCCGTTCCTGCAACCTTCGGGTGGCATCATTGTGGCACTGCAGGAGGCCCATGATGGACATGTCATCTAAAGAATGGGAGGGGGAGTGGAAATGGTTCGTGACTGGGAGGTGCAGTTGTTTATTGTGAACCGAGCGGAGGTGTTCTGCAAAGCGGTCCCCAAGCCTCCGCTTGGTTTCCCCAATGTAGAGGAGGTCACACCGGGTACAATGGATACAGTATACCACATTGGCAGATGTGCAGGTGAACCCCTGCTTAATATGGAAAGTCATCTTGGGGCCTGGGATAGGGGTGAAGGAGGAGGTGTGGGGACAAGTGTAGCATTTCCTGCGGTTGCAGGGGAAGGTGCCGGGTGTGGTGGGGTTGGAGGGCAGTGTGGAGCGAACAAGGGAGTCATGGAGAGAGTGGTCTCTCCGGAAAGCAGACATGGGTGGGGATGGAAAAATATCTTGGGTGGTGGGGTTGGATTGTAGATGGCGGAGGTGTCGAAGGATGATGTGTTGTATCCAGAGGTTGGTGGGGTGGTGTGTGAGAACGAGGGGGATCCTCTTCGGGCGGTTGTGGCGGGGCAGGGTGTGAGGGATGTGTTGCGGGAATTGCGGGAGACGTGGTCAAGGGCGTTCTCGACCACTGCGGGGGGAAAGTTGCGGTCCTTGAAGAACTTGGACATCTGGGATGTGCGGGAGTGGAATGCCTCATCGTGGGAGCAGATGCGGCGGAGGCGGAGGAACTGGGAATAGGAACCACAGTGGTTGAGAACGCCCTTGACCGCTTCTCCCGCAACACATCCCTCACACCCCACCCCCGCCACAACCACCCAAAGAGGATCCCCCTCGCTCTCACACACCACCCCACCAACCTCCGGATACAACGCATCATCCACCAATACTTACGCCATCTACAATCCGACCCCACCACCCAAGACATTTTTCCATCCCCACCCTTGTCTGCTTTCCGGAGAGACCACTCTCTCTGTGACTCCCTTGTTCGCTCCACACTGCCCTCCAACCCCACCACACCCGGCACCTTCCCCTGCAACCGCAGGAAATTCTACACTTGCCCCCACACCTCCTCCCTCACCCCTATCCCAGGCCCCAAGATGACTTTCCATATTAAGCAGAGATTCACCTGCACATCTGCCAATGTGGTATACTGTATCCATTGTAACTGGTGTGGCTTCCTCTACATTGGGGGGAAACCAAGCGGAGGCTTGGGGACCGCTTTGCAGAACACCTCCGCTCGGTTCGCAATAAACAACTGCACCTCCCAGTCACGAACCATTTCCACTCCCCCTCCCAGTCTTTAGATGACGTGTCCATCATGGGCCTCCTGCAGTGCCACAATGATGCCACCCAAATGTTGCAGGAACAGCAACTCATATTCTGCTTGGGAACCCTGCATCCCAATGGTATCAATGTGGACTTCACCAGCTTCAAAATCTCCCCTTCCCCCACTGCATCCCGAAACCAGCCCAGTTTGTCCCCTCCCCCCACTGCACCACACAACCAGTCCAGCTCTTCCCCTCCACCCACTGCACCACACAACCAGCCCAGCTCTTCCCCTCCACCCACTGCATCCCAAAACCAGCCCAGTCTGTCTCTGCCTCCCTAACCTGTTCTTCCTCTCACCCATCCCTTCCTCCCACCCCAAGCCGCACCTCCATCTCCTACCTACTAACCTCATCCCACCTCCTTGACCTGTCCGTCTTCCCTGGACTGACCTATCCCCACCCTACCTCCCTGCCTATACTCTCCTCTCCGCCTATCTTCTTTTCTCTCCATCTTCGGTCCGCCTCCCCCTCTCTCCCTATTTATTCGAGAACCCTCACTCCATCCCCCTCTTTAATGAAGGGTCTAGGCCTGAAACATCAGCTTTTGTGCTCCTGAGAAGCTGCTGGGCCTGCTGTGTTCATCCAGCCTCACATTTCGTTATCTGAGGTTGTAATCCAGCAGGTGGCGGCACAGCGAAGGGGTCTCATGGCTGACCACCAGGCCCATAGCCCATGACCGAACGCTTAACAGGAAGGAATGTAAAGTTGGACTTTTTCCTGCCTTCATATTCCATGTTTTGGTTTATTTGTCTGTTTAATATGGTGCCAGAGAGCGGCGACACTCTCCAACACTTCTCACTGTATTTTGTGACAAAATACACGTGGCAGTTAAATAAATCAAATAATCAATTACTCAATCAGTTGCAATTCATGGGTATCCCCTTATCTTTTAACAGTGACCCCCTCTAGCTCTGGATTCTCCCACAAGAGGAAGAATCCTTGCTACATGTACCCTGTCAAGACCACTGGGGATCTTAGACAACACAGTGTGGAGCTGGAAGAACACAGCAGGCCGGGCAGCAACAGAGGAGTAGGCCTGACCTGCTGTGTTCTTCCATTTCCATACTGTGTTGTCTCCGACTCCACCTGCAGTTCTTGCAATGTGTGGTCTTATGCATGTTCATCAAATTGCCTCTTACTCTTCTAAATGCCAATGGTTACAAGTCTAACTTGTCCAAACTTTCAATTTACAACTCAATTAGTAAGTAACATTTATGCTGCACAAGTGCCAGGCAATGATCATCTCCAACAAGAGAGAATCTAGCCATTGCCCCTTGAAGCTCAATGACACTCCCATTGCTGAATCTCCCACCATCATCCTGGGGTTAACATTGGGATTAAAATTGAATTGGACTAGCTATTTCAATATATCAGCTACAAGAACAGGTCAGAGGGTAGGAATCCTGCAGTGAATAACTCACATCCTGATGCCCAAAACCTGTCCCACATTTGCAATACTCTTCACTTGCCTAGATGGATGCGACACTAAAGATGCATCACATCATCCGGGACAAAGCATCCCAAATGATCAGCTTCACATTCACAAATATTTATTCTCTGCAACACCGATGCTCAGTACCAACAAAGCAGACCATCTAAAAGATGCACTGCGTAAAGGCTCCTCAGACAGCAAATTCCAAACGCAAGACCGCTATCATGTAGATGGACCAGTATAGCAGACAAATGAAAACCACCACTTGCAAGCCATGTACCATTGTGACTTGGAAATATATTGTTGTTCCTTCACCATCACTGTGTCAAAATCTTACAGCGGTCTCCCTAACAGCATTGTGGATGGCTCTACACCAAATGGACTGCAGTGGCTCAAGAAGGCAGCTCGCCACCACCTTCTCAAGGGCAATTAGGGATGCACAATAAATGCTGGCTCAGCCCAGTGATGCCTGAATTCCATCAGTGAATAATAAAAAACGATAACATTCAGTTAGCTTTCCACATTTCTTTTTGTGGCAGTGATTTTGAAACAGCCGCATTGAGTGTAGCTATAGATTTGATTCAAGCTTTTGATAGACATCGTTGAAAGAATATCAGCTCCATTAGTCCACAATGGTGTTTATGTTTCAGTTAAGCCTCTTACCATCTTTTCTTATCTATATATACCATACCTTCTCCCTCGTATGCTTATCTAGCTTCTTCAACATGTTTACACTAAATGTTTCAAACACTCTATATGGAACAGAGTTACAAATTCTCACTACTTTTTAGGTTAACTGCGCATTCAGTTTGTATACATCCCACGTGCTCCAGAACTAGTGCCAATGCCTCAGGTATTTGACAGCTTTCCTCCTGTATCATTTCTCCAGCCATATGTCCAATTGATCAGTTCTCTCATTCCAAAGTTCATTACCATATAGCACTGGGAGTAATCTTGAGATTGCAGCTCTGAAGATCCCACTTTTTAATTTGCTTCCTTTTGCCTAAAATCTGCTTTCAGGACCTCCTCCTTCTTTTGACACTATGCCGATATGAGCTACAATCCCTTGCTCTTCACCTTCCTTCAGAAAAGTATTTTTCTGTTACGGGACATGGCCATCACTGGCTGAGCAAATGCATGTTGCCTGTTCCTAGTTGTTCTTGAGAAGGTGGTGGTGAGCTGTCTTTTTGAACTGGTACAGTCACAATGCTCTTAGGAAGGGACTTCCAGAATTTTGACCCAGTGACATTGAAGGAATGGTGATCTACTTCCAAGTCAGGATGGTAAATGGCTTGGAGGGAATCTTGCAGGTAGTGGTGTTCCCATATATCCGCTGAGCTTGTCCTTTTTGATGTAAGTGGTCACGGGTTTGGAAGATGCTGTCTAAGGATTTTTAGTAAATTTCTGCAGTGCATCTTAGAAATGGTACGCAGTACTGCTAGTGAACTTAGATAGTGGAGAGAGTGGAAAGTTGTGGATGTGATGCCAACCAAAATATGCTGCTTTGTCCTGGATGATGTCAAACTTCATGAGTGTTATTGGGGGTGCGCTCATCAAGGCAAGTGGACAGTATTCTATCACACTCCTCACTTGTGCTTTGTAGATGGTGGACAGGCTTTGGGGAGTCAGGAGGTGAATAACTCAGTGCAGTATTCCTAGCCTCTGACTTGCTCTTGTAGCCACTGCATTTATTTGGAGAGTCCAGTTGAGTTTCTGATCAATGGTAAACCTCAAGATGTTGATGGCGAAAGATTCAGCAATATTAATATCATTGACTATCAAGGAGAGGTGATGGCCTTGTGGTATCATCATCGGATTGTTAATCCAGAGACCCAGCTAATGTTCTGGGGGCCCAGAACTGTATCCTGCCATGGCAAATGGTAGAATTTGAATTCAATAAAAATCAGGAATTAAGAGTCTATTAGTGACTATGAATGGATTGTCAGAAAAACCCATCTTGTTCACTAATGTTCTTCAGGGAAGGAAATTGCCTACATGTGACTCCAGACCCACACAGCAATGTGATTGACTTTTCACTGCCCTCTGGGCAATTAGGGGTGGAAAATAAATGCCAGTGTAGCCAACGACACCCTCAGCTTGTGAATTATTTCTTTTTAAATAAAAAATGTCTCCTACTGGAGATGATCACTGCCTGGTTTTTGTGTTGTTCAAATGTTACTTGCCCCTTGTCAGTCTAAGCAGGGAGGGCAACACAACATCCTGGGTTTACTGCAGCAGAACTGCCTGATTCCTGACAATGGAATACTCTATCACATAGGCTCTTCCAAATTGCTTCCTGCCCTCCCGTACAGCTAAGTCGCTCATATTCACTTCACAGACGTGGTTCTGGCTGCACTCCCCTGAACAACCAGACCCTCACTAGACTCTAAATGGGAAAACCATGAGCCAACAAGATAGACTTGGGGGACCTCTGTGACTTGTTAATCCTGCTCTCTTCTTGAGAAGCAATCACACAAACTTTTGTTCTATTTCCTCTGAGTCAAGTATGTCAATCCTGAGGTAAGGAGGCCTTCATTTTCGGGAGGAGAGCGAGAGAGAGACAGAGAGCACCAGGAGGCTGCTGGGAAGGTACGTTTTTCCCACTTTACAAAGCTTACCTCGAGCAGGAGCGGTCTTCATTTATTTGGGCAGCGGCTGAACCAGAGACGCTACACGTGTAGTGTCTCCCACTTGCCCTCCTCCTCTAACCAAAAAAAAAGACTCGGTGGTGTGTAGATAAGCTAAGGCTTTTTCTATTTCACGTTTCTTTACATATATTGTGTGATTGCCAATAACTTTTTTCGTTCCTTTTCCATTTATCTAAGTTAAGTTTAATAACGTCAGGAGATCTCACACCCGTGTTGTGCTCCTCTTGCTCAATGTGGGAGCTCAGGGACACGGCTGATGTCCCCGACTCCTTCATGTGCAGGAAGTGTGTCCAGCTTCAGCTCTTGTTAGACAGCATGACGGCTCTGGAGCTGCGGATGGACTCACTTTGGAGCATACGTGATGCTGAGGGCGTCATGGATAGCACGTTTAGCAAGTTGGTCACACCGCAGATTAGGATTGCTGAGGGAGAAAGGGAATGGGTGACCAAAAGACAGAGGAAGAGCAGGAAGGCAGTGCAGGTGTCCCCTGCAGACATGTCCCTCCAAGACAGGTGTTCCATTTTGGATACTGTTGGGGGTGATGGCTCACCAGGGGAAGGCAGCAGTAGCCAGGTTCATGGCACCATGGCTGGCTCTGCTGTACAGAAGGGCGGAAAAAAGAGTGGAAGGGCTATAGTCATTGGGGATTCAATTGTAAGGGGAGCAGATAGGCGGTTCTGTCATCAAAAATGAGACTTCCGAATGGTATGTTGCCTCCCAGGTGCACGGGTCAGGGATGTCTCATATCAGCTGCAGAACATTCTGAAGGGGGAGGGTGAACAGCCAGTTGTCGTGGTGCAAATAGGCACCAATGATATAGGCAGAAAACGGGATGCGGTCCTACAAGCAGAATTTAGGGAGATAGGAGCCAAGTTAAAAAGTAGGACCTCAAAAGGTAGTAATCTCAGGATTGGTACCAGTGCCACATGCTAGTCAGTGCAGAAATGAAAGAAAAGCCAAGATCACTGCGTGGCTTGAGAGGTGGTGCAGGAGGGAGGGGTTCAGATTTTCGGGACATTGGAACCGGTTCTGGGGAAGGTGGGACTATTACAAATTGGATGGTCTACACCTGCGCCGGACTGGAACCAATGTCCTTAGGGGTGCTTTTGTTTATGCTGTGGGGTAGGGTTTAAACAAATGTGACAGGGGGATGGGAACCAAATATTGGACAGAAAAGAGGGAGTAACGTAAGCCTGTAGGAAACTAGATAATGGAGTCAGTGTGACTAAAGGGAACAGTAGTCGGGGAGCAGATGATGAACACAAAGGGACAGGTGGTCTGAGGTGCATTTGTTTTAGTGTGAGAAGTGTAATAGACAAGGCAGATGAGCTTAAGGCTTGGATCGGTACCTGGAAGTATGATATTATTGCTATTACTGAGACTTGGTTAATGGAAGGGCATGGCTGGCAACTAGTTGTCCCAGGATATCGCTGCTTCAGGCGGGATAGAGAGGGAGGTAAAAAGGGTGGAGGAGTTGCAGTAATGGTCAAATACAATATCACAGCTGTACTGAGGGAGGGCCCCATGGAGGACTCAAGCAGTGAGGCAATATGGGTAGAACTCAGAAATAGGAAGGATGCAGTAACAATGTTGGGGCTGTACTACAGGCCTCCCAACAGCGAGCGTGACATAGAGGTACAAATATGTAAACAGATAATGGAAAGTTGTAGGAGAAACAGGGTGGTGGTGATGGGAGATTTTAATTTTCCCAACATTGACTGGGATTCACTCAGTGTTAGGGGTCAAGATGGAGCAAAATTTGTAAGGTGTGGCCAGTCGGGTTTTCTAGAGCAGTATGTATGTAGTCCAAATCAGGAAGGGGCCATACTGGACCTGGTGTTGGGGAATGAACCCGGCTAGGTGGTTGATATTACAGTAGGGGACTACTTTGGGAATAGCGACCACAATTCCATAAGTTTTACAATACTCATGGACAAGGATGGGAGTAGTCCTAAAGGAAAAGTTCTAAACGGGGGGAATGCCAACTATACCAGGATTCGGCAGGATCTGGGGAATGTAGATTGGGAGAAACTGTTTGAAGGTAAATCCACATTTGATATGTGGGAAGCTTTTAAGGAGAGGTTGGAGAGACATGTTCCTATGAAAATGAGGAATAGAAAAGGCAAGATTAGGGAACCATGGATGACAGGTGAAATTGTGAGACTAGCCAAGAGGAAAAAGGAAGCATACATGAGGTCTAGGTGACTGAAGACAGACGAAACTTTGGAAGAATATGGGGAATGTAGCGCGAATTTGAAACGAGGGATTAAGGGGGCTAAGAGAGGACATGAGATATTGCTGGCAAACATGGCTAAGGAAAATCCCAAAGCCTTTTATTCATATATAAAGCGCAAGAGGGTAACTAGAGAAAGGATTGGCCCACTTAAGGACAAAGAAGGAAAGTTATGCGCTGAGTCAGAGAAAATGGGTGACATTCTTAATGAGTACTTTGCATCGGTATTCACCAAGGAGAGAAATGACAGATGTTGAAGTTAGGGATAGATGTTTGTTTACTCTAGATCAAGTTGACATAAGGAAGGAGGAAGTGTTGGGTATCCTAAAAGACATTAAGGTGGACAAGTCCCCTGGTCCGGATGGGATCTATTCCAGGTTTTGAGGGAACCGAGGGAGGAAATAGCCGGGGCCTTAACAGATATCTTTGCAGCATCTTTAAACACAGGTGAGGTCCTGGAGGACTGGAGACTTGCTAATGTTGTCCCCTTGTTTAAGAAGGGCAGCAACGATAATCCAGGTAATTATCGACTGGTGAGCCTGACGTCAATGATTGAGAAGCTGCTGGAAAAGATACTGAGGGATAGGATCTATTCCCATTTGGAAGAAAATGGGCTTATCAGTGATAGGCAACATGGTCTTGTGCAGGGAAGGTCATGTCTTATCAACTTAATAGAATTCTTTGAGGATGTGACAAAGTTGATTGATGAGGGAAAGGCTGTAGATGTCATATACATGGACTTCAGTAAGACGTTTGATAAGGTTCTCCATGACAGGCTGATAGAGAAAGTGAAGTCACATGGGGTCCAGGGTATGCTAGCTAGATGGATAAAAAACTGGCTAGGCAACAGGAGACAGAGAGTAGTAGTAGAAGGGAGTTTCTCAAATTGGAGACTGGTGACTAGTGGTGTTCCACAGGGACCTGTGCTGGGACCACTGTTGCTTGTGATTTAAGCAAATGATTTGGAGGAAGGTGTAGGTGGTCTGATCAGCAAGTTTGCTGATGACACTGAGATTGTTGGAGTAGCTGATAGTGAAGGGGACTGTCAGAGATTACAGCAGGATAGAGATAGACTGGAGAGTTGGGCAGATAAATGGCAGATGGAGTTCAATCCGGGCAAATGCGAGGTGATGCATTTTGGAAGATCTAATTCAAGGGCGAACTATACAGTAAATGGAAAAGTCCTAGGAAAAATTGATGAACAGAGAGATCTGGGTGTTCAGGTCCATTGTTCCCTGAAGGTGGCAACGCAGGTCAATAGGGTGGTCAAGAAGGCATACGGCATGCTTTCCTTCATCAGACGGGGTACTGAGTACAAGAGTTGGCAGGTCATGTTACAGTTGTATAGGACTTTGGTTCGGCCACACTTAGAGTACTGCGTACAGTTCTGGTCGCCACATTACCAAAAGGACGTGGACGCCTCGGAGAGGTGCAGAGGAGGTTCACCAGGATGTTGCCTGGTATAGAGGGTGCTAGCTATGAAGACAGGTTGAGTAGATTAGGATTATTTTCATTAGAAAGACGGAGATTGAGGGGGGACCTGACTGAGGTCTACAAAATCATGAGGGGTATAGACAGGATGGATAGCAAGAAGCTTTTTCCCAGAGTTGGGGACTCAATTACTAGGGGTCATGAGTTCAAAGTAAGAGGAGGAAAGTTTAAGGGAGATATGCGTGGAAAGTTCTTTACACAGATTGTGGTGGGTGCCTGGAACACGTTGCCAGTGGAGGTGGTAGACGCAGACACGTTAGCGTCTTTTAAGATGTATCTGGACAGGTACATGGATGGGCGGGGAGCAAAGGGATACAGACCTTTAGAAAATAGATGACAGGTTAGACAGAGGATCTCAATCAGCGCAGGCCTGGAGGGCCAAAGGGCCTGTTCCTGTGCTGTAATTTTCTTTGTTCTTTGTTCAAAGACACACATTGTACTGAGGCTGTGGTTTCACTAATTACAGTGAGACTTATTTACTTTCTTATTGCAATACTTTTGTAATAAGTGTTAACATACCATTTGCCTGTTGTGTTTGCATGTTAACATACAATAATTTATGTACAAGAACTCCAATCTGTTGAATACTTGCCAGAGAGAGGGATGGAGTCTCTGACCATGTTTAAAAAGAAATCAATGTTTTTATTTCTTAATTTGTTGTGACTGTAAATGCTGGAGCCAAATGATACTTAAGGTCGGCATCACATGTCAACATTTGTTTAGGCTTACCTATCATCCAAGTTACACCAATTGAGTTTGCATTGACATTAAGCCAAAATCATGCTGTATGCTGGCTTATTAATTGGTGAAAGGCCAATTTAACTCTGTTTCTCTCTCCACTTGCTGAGTATTTGCAGTATTTTCTCTCTCATATTGTGGCCTATTAACAAACAAGAACAGAAAATGCTATTTAGGTCCTGCTGAGTGTAGCCTTGGGTGTGCTTATGAACTTTGCAAGATCCTTTCCCCCAAGCTATGCAAACTGTAGTGTCATCAGTTTAGGAGCAGAAGATCAGAGACAGGTGAAGGGAGTGGTCATTCTGAAGTCACTGTGGATCAGCTCAAGAAACTATGAGATTACAAACCTTTGTGTTATGGATTTCAGCTGCCTTGCAACGATTCTTTTTCAAATTGCTGGGAACAAAACAACTGTGATAATGATACGTATCAAATCTTTACAGCACATTCATTATGAATAGTAACACTTAGCAAGGGACTGTAAATTGGTTAAAAAGCAAAATACTGTTGAAATAAATGCAGAGAGGCCACGTTCTGTCACCAAGTTACCGTTTATTTACTTGTGCATAGTACACTGGCTGAGACCAGCCAGCTCGAAGTCTGCCCTCAACTGAGAAGATTCTAATCTCATGGTTGTATTCGTCAGCCAAGGCTTTCCTGATTGGCACAGATCAACAACCCGTATAGTCAATGAGATCCACCTGGTCCCAATCTCTACAATGGTGAATGCTGGAAACCTGCAGTTCAAAATGAAAACGCCAGAAATACTCAGCAGGTCAGGTAAAATCTGTGGTGAGATAAACAGAGTTATTGTTGCAAGCCAGTACTATTGATGTTCTAATGAAAAGTCATTGACCTGAAATGCTCATTCTTGTTCTGTCTCTATTATGAAATGGTGCCTTGCTCCATTAGGCTTTTGTTCTCCTCCAGTTTAAAAGCAATTTTAAAAATGCATTCAATAAACCAATTGATCAAAGACTTGCATTTATGTAGCTCCTCAGCTCCTTAATACAAGTTTGTTAAATTATAATTAATTTGTCTGTTATGGAGGGGAGAGCAATTATTTTGCATACCACTATTTATCACATTTTATCTTGAGATGAATGTCCTCTGAATCTGTTTTTTGATTGAGTCAGAAATATTGGCCTGGAGAGTGGGAAAAGACTGTTCTGCTGCACACTGGCTGAGACATTTAACATGCACATGAACAATGGAACAGACAGATAGGGTTGTCAGTTTAACCAAGAACAGTGCCTCTTCCAAAGCAATGCTCTCTCAGTTGTCTAGAGAAACACTTGAACACAAGAGACACAGGTATGTCAACTAACTGAGCCAACTTGACATTATACATCTGATTTATGCTTACTTGTCACTGTGCATTAGCATAGTTTCAAAGCATCTTCATAGTAACATAACCAACTCACTCAAATACATGCTCATGACTGCTTACATTGGAGTTTGAATACTGAATGATACTAAACCAACACAATCAATACGTGGAAAGAACTAAGCTCTGAAAGGACACCAGGGAGAGTACTGAGGGTGTTATCCAACATTAGGTAGTAGGTTTCCTGCCGGAATTAGAAGATTGAGGATTCTGGCCTCACTTGAGGGACTTGAGCATACAGTGTCAGCCAACAATTCATGATTTAGGCATTGCTACCTTGGCAGAATGGCTTTTGATGAGTCTGCCAACTGATGCTGTTCAATGAGTTTTAAATGATTCTCTGGCTTTCTTTCCCAAGCCAGTGGGGGTTCTCCCATAGTCCTCGTGAAACTTCCTTGCTCAAGGAACATCAGCAAAAACTAACATAGACGCAAAATATTGTAGATACTGGAAACTTGAAATAAAAGCAGCAAATGCTAAATTGCACAGGCAACATCATGATTTAATTTGATTTGAGTTGATTTTTTTGTTGTCACATGAAGCTAAGTACGGTGAAAAGCTTTGTTTTGCACACAGTAAATGCAGATCATAGCAAACATGGACATACAGGTCATAAGGTGCTTAGACAGAGCGAGACATACAAGGTTATAGCTGCATTGGAGGTGCACAAAGCAAAATCAACATTAGCAAGACCAACATTATTTGTAGTGATAGAGGTCCATCCAGCAGTCTAATAACGGCAGGGAAGAAGCTGTTCTTAAACCTGTCTGTATGTGTGTTCAAGCTTCTGTATCTTCTGCTTGATGGAAGAAGTTGGAAGAGAGCATTATTGGGGTGGGAGGGATCTTTGATGACGTTGGCAACCTTTTCCCGGCAAGCAGAAGTGTAAACTGAGTTCATTGATGGGAGTTTGGATTCCATGGCGATCTGGGTTGTGTACAACTTTCTGCAGTTTCTCACGGTCCTTGGAATAGCAGTTTCCGCACCGGGGCTGTGCACCTGAAGAGAATGCTTTCTGCGGTGCATCTGTCGAAGTTGGTGAGGGTCTTTATGGATGTACCAATTTTCATGAGCCACCTGATGAAGAAAAGGTGTTGTAGAGCCTTCTTGACCGTCGCATCTGTCCAGGACAGATTCCATCAGTGGAGATTGAAACAGAGTTAACTATTCTGTTTAATGGCCTTTCAAAATAGATTAATTTCTCATAAATTCCTGCTGTTTGTCAAATGGTTGCCTGTTTCCCTGAAACAGTGTGTAAACGTCAGAAGGAACTTACTGGCCATGAAATTTTTTGAGGTTTCAGGACGAAGGCAGTACTTTCTATGTGCAACTTCTAAGTTTCTAATCTGCCACTGTTTTATTACTTCTGATTTATAATAACCCCTGCTTCATAATGATTGTAATGAGTTTGACAGTCCATGTGTAAAATGATCTTCATAGCTGGAACTCCATAGATAAATGTGAGGTGCTGCATTCTGAAAAGGCAAATCAGGGCAGGACTTATACACTTAATGGTAAGTTGCTGGGGAGTGCTGCTGAACAAAGAGACCTTGAAGTACCAGTTCACAGTTCCTTGAAAGTAGAATCACAGTTAGGCAGGATAGTGAAGAAGCCATTTGGATGCTTGACAGTATTGTTCAGTGCATTGAGTATAGGAGTTGAGAGATCATGTTGCAGGACATTGATTAGGCCATTTTTGGAATGCTGCATTCAATTCTGGTCTCCCTGCCATAGGAAAGATATTGTGAAACTTGAAAGGGTACGGGAAAGATTGACAGCGATGTTGCCAGGGTTGGACGGTTTGAGCTATAGGAAGAGGCTGAATAGATTAGGATATAGAACAGTACAGCACAGTACAGGCCCTTCAGCCCACGATGTTGTGCCAAACCTTTACCCTAATCCTAAGATCGACTTAACCTCCACCCCTACCTTATACTATCATCCATATGCCCATCTAATAGCCGCTTAAATAGCCCTGATGAGGCCGACTCCACTACCCTCTCTGGCAATGCATTCCATGTCCCTACCACTCTCTGAGTAAAGAGCCAACCTCTAACATCTCCCCATATCTACCTCCACTCACTTTAAAACTATGCCCCCTCGTAATAGCTACCTCCACCCTAGGAAAAAGTCTTTGGCAGTCTACTCTTTCTATACCTCTGATCATCTGATCATTTTGTATAGCTGGGGTTGGGTCTGTTTTACTTGAAGCATTGGAGGCTGAGGTGTGACCTAATAGAGGTTAATAAAATCATGAGGGGCATGGATAGGATAAGAAGCCAAGGACTTTTACCCCAGGGTAGCGGAGTCCAAAACAAGAGGGTATAGGTTTAAGGTGAGATGAGAAAGATTTAAAAGGGATCTAAGGGTAACTTTTTCATGCAGAGGGTGGTGCATGTACAGGATGTACTGCCAACGGAAGTAGTGGAGGCTGGTAAAATTACATTTAAAAGGAATCTGGATGGATAAATGGATGGGAAAGGTTCAGTGGGATACTGGCCAAATCCTGGCATGTGGGATGACATTATTTTCGGTTATCTGGTTGGCATGGACAAGTTGGACCAAAGGGTCTCTTTCTGTGCTGTACAGCTCTCTGACTCTATGATTCTATATGACAATTATGTCAATATTATTTTGATACAAATTTGTTAAAATCTTTGTCCTTCCCCAGGCATGAGATATTGTCTTTTTTAATTAATGAACAAAGCCACTGAATCCATTTGACCTCATCCTCTGCACTGCCAATTATAAAATCTCTCTTTCTAAGACCTAACTGATAAGCTAAACTTCATTTTAACACTTCATTGAACGGATAGCACTGTGACCATACAGCTGTCCTTTTGTATTGTATTGGACCATTAGTCCATGAGGCTTCAGGGCTGTAAAACACAGTTCCTCTGCTTTTGCTTCAAGAGTCTGGTCACATTGCAAAATGGGTCATTTCAAGTTTACTATGGGTATGTGAATTAAATAGGATGCATATTGGAGCAATGTGTTTTTTTCAGATATTCACTTTAAAGTTTTTTTTTAAAGTAGGAAAGGTTTGTAAATAATTTCAGAACCAAGAATATTATTATCCATCAGTGGGTTAAGAATATGCTCCTGACAGCTCAGCTGATTCAGATCATGAATGACTTTGATATTGCTGAGAGAAAGATACATTTTGTTGAAAATTTTCATCTTACACTCAACAGGACTCCTGAATTAAATAACAGGGGGAACAACATTTTATTCTATATGACAAGAATGTTGATTGGTTGTTGAGTGGACTCTTAAGGGGTAAACCATTCAGGACTGAGATTAAAAAAAACTTCTTCATTCAGGCAGTTGTGAACCTGTGGAATTCTCTCCCATAAGAAGCTTTTGGGACTAGTTCATTAGAGGTACTAAACAGGGAGCTGGACGTGGCCCTTGTAGCTAAAGGGATCAAGGAGAATGGAGAGAAAGCGAGAGAAAGTGCATGATCAGCCATGATTGTATTAAATAGTGGTGCAGGCTCAAAGGGCTGAGAGGCCAATTCCTGCATCTTCTCTGTTTCTATGAGTGGTAGATGCATTGCTACAGAAAGTTAATGATGATTGGCAGTTAGCTGTCAAATGAATAACTATATCATCTACATCAAGCAGATTCCAGATTTTATCCCAGATCTATAAGAGATCTGAACAAGTCTCGACAAGTCTTTATATGGATGCCAGGGAAGGGGAGTTGAATAAGTTGTCCTGCAGTGTCTTGGGACAATAGCAAAGTGATATTCACATTGCTTGTCTGCAAGTCATCATGGAGTACTAGAGCAGAGCGCAGGCAGTGATTCCGGGAGCAGAGCGCGGGCAGTGACCAGCACAGTGGAGGCTGTCCTGGAACTTACCTTGGAACAGGTACAGAGTGGTCTGTAGTCTTAGGTCAGAATGTGGACAGTTGTTGGACTGGGGTCTGACATGGGCTGGCGGATCACGTGCAAAGGCCCTGCTCTGACTTGCTGCAATGTAATGTTTATTTTATTGACTGTAATGTCAATCCTTTTAGAGTGTCTTGTTTCTACCTTACCTTTTGATCTCTGTGAAGTAATGCAACTACTTTTTATTCCACTTTTGTATCCATGATTTGTTCCTAGGTACTTGTCCCTAAGATGGTGCCATAAGAGGCAGACATTGTAGAAGCTTTTCATTGTACTTCTACAATAGAGTACACATGACAATAAAGGATAATCTGTTCTATAGTCTATTATATTCTAAATCAATAGTGGTCCAACTGTAACAGGATTGATGCACTGATAAAAGCCCTACTCCAGGTCATATTGCAGCTGTGTAAGACATTGGTTTCAGAGATAATGGGAACTGCAGATGCTGGAGAATCCGAGATAACAAAGTGTGGAGCTGGATGAACACAGCAGGCCCAGCAGCATTGGTTTGGCCACTTTTGGAATACTGCATACAATTTTGGTCTCCCTGCTGAAGGAAAAATGTTGTGAAACTTGAAAGGGTTCAGAAAAGAATCACAAACGTATTGCCAGGGTTGTAGAATTTGAGACTTAGGGAGAGACTGAATAGGCTGGGGCTATGTAGAGTGTTGAAGGCTGAGTGGTGACCATATAGAAGTTTACAAAATAATGAGGGGCATAGATAGGTTGAATAGCCGAGGTCATTTCCCCAGGGTGGGGGGAGTCCAGAACTAGAGGGCATAGGTTTAAGGTGAGGGGAGAAAATATTTAAAAAAGGTGGTGCGTGTATGGAATGAGCTGCCAGGGGAAGTCGTGGAGGCTGGTACAATTACAACATTTAAAAGGCATTGGGATGAGTATATGGATGGGAAGGGTTGAGATGCATGTGGGCCAAATGTTGGCAAATGGCACTACATTAATTCAGGATGTCTGGTCAGCATGGACGAGTTGGACTGAACTGAAGTCAAGGCATCAACTCTGTTTTTTCTCTCCACAGAGGCCTGCCAGACTTGCTGAGTTTCTGTAGCAACTGCTGTTATTATTTCCTGTAAACATTTGTGTTAACCTCCTGAGGGCGTGGTCCTGAATTAGACATGCTTTATAAATG
This sequence comes from Stegostoma tigrinum, assembly GCF_030684315.1. Lineage (NCBI taxonomy): Eukaryota > Metazoa > Chordata > Chondrichthyes > Orectolobiformes > Stegostomatidae > Stegostoma > Stegostoma tigrinum. The sequence goes on along the minus strand of NC_081361.1, from coordinate 92,742,966 downwards.
CAACTTGCGGTCAGTACAAGGACCGAGAGCTTCCCTTCAAAAATTTGAAGCATCCTTCTTGTTACATCTATGACCTGAACTAGCCTGCCTTTCACAGCCCATATTACATGTAGCCCCGTCAGTGTACTCTGACCCGATCTGGGCACCATACTTTAGGAAGCACATATTGGAGGGAGTGTAGTGTAGGTTTTCAAGATAGATGGACGTCAGGTTAAGTTATGAGGAGCGATTATACAAATTTGGCCTGTTTTCTTTCGAATTTAGAAGTTTAAGGCCTGTTCTGATCAAAGCCTTTAAGCTATTAACAGGAAAAGACTTTTTTTTTCTATTCACTTATGGGATGTAGGCATCGCTGGCTGGTCAGCATTACTTGCCCATCCCTAGTTGCCCTCGAGAAGATGATGGTGAGCTGCCTTCTTGAACTGCTGCAGTCTCCTGCTGTGGGCTGACCCACAATGCTATTAGGGAGGGAATTCCAGGATTTTGACCCAGCGACAGTGAAGAAACGGTGATGTATTTCCAAGTAAGGATGGTGAGTGACTTGGAGGGGAACTTGCAGCTGGTGGTGTAGACATGTTATTGGGATAACATCACATTGATTTCTATATTCTCTACAATTTAATGCTCTTTATCTGCTTACTCAGAGGTATGCAGAAACGGCCTGAAAACTTCCTCCCTGACGAGAATTAGGTATAAACTTTGTAAATCTTTATCTTCCTGCACAGGGGTTTGTGGAAACTGTCTCAAGTAAGATTAGGTGGGAAGCGTTCGTAAAGGTGTGAGACTTCTGAAACCCTGTAAAGTATGTAACTTCTATTTCTGCTAAAGGGGCCAGGGCACTGACTTTTGTTCAAGCCAGACACTTCAGCGGCTTGAAATTACATTCTGTCACTTCGGCAACTTGAAATCGCCTCCTGTCATTAGCAGTCACTTCACGAACGATCCTGTATCCTGCTCTCTTTATGTTTTTGATGTAGTAATTGTTTGTGTATCATGTCATTGTCCGATGTAGTGATTGTTTCATGTATCATGCCATTGTGAGATGTAAAATTGCTTTATGTATTATGCACTCTATAAGGTATAAAAAGCAGGGGCTGTCCGCTGCTCAGACAGAATCGCTTATGAGACTCTGCATTCTGTGCCGGGTTAAGTACAGTGATCCTCCACAGCTTGTACTTGCTTTGTAATAAAGGATTTGTGTTTTTCTAAACAGGTCAGTGTCTTGTTATTGCATCAAGTGCATGAGGGTCTCCGAAAATGAACCTAACAGTGCTCCCATATATCCGTTGCCGTTGTACTTCTAGATGGAGGTGGTCGTGGGTATGGAAGGTGCTGTCTAAGGATCTTTGGTGAAATTTTGCAGTCCGTCTTGTAGATACTGCTGCTACTGAGTGTCGGTGGTGGAGTGAGTGGATGCTTGTGGATGTAGGTTTACATCAAGCAGCCAATCAAAAGGGCTGCCTTTTCCGCGATGGTGTAAAATTTCTGAATGTCGTTGGGGCTGCACTCATCCAGGCAAGTGGGGAGTATTCCATCACACTCCTGACTTGTGCCTTGTAGATGGTGGACAGGCTTTGAGTGATCAGGAGGTGAGTTACTCACCGCAGTATTCCTAGCCTCTGGCTTGCTCTTGCAGCCATTCTGTTAATGTGGTGAGTTTCTTGTCAATGGCAACCTCAGGATGTTGACAGTAGGGTATTCAGTGATGGTAACACCATTGAATGTCAAGAGACGGTGGTTAGATTGTCTCCTATTGGTGATGGTCACAGCGTGGCATTTGTATGTTCACTGTTTGGAGATTCTAGAGGGCGTATATTCTGAGAATTAGGGCCACACCTTTCAAGAGATCTGTCAGGAAGTCGTTCCACACACAAAGAGATTTGGAACTCTCTTCCACAAACAGAAGTGTTTTAGAGTCATAGAGTACTACAGCATGGAAGCAGGCCCTTTAGCCTAAACGGTTCCATGCTGACCATGGTGCCCACTCAGCTAGTTCCAATTGCCTGCATTTTGTCCATATCCCTCTAAAACCTTCCCATTCATGTACCTATCCAAAATTTTTAAAATGTTGCTTTTGTACCTGCCTCAACCACTTCCTCTGGCAGCCCATTCCATATACGCACCACTTTCTGCGTAAAGAAGTTGCCCATTAGATCTGTATTAAATCTTTCCCCTCTCAAACTTATGCGCACTAGTTTTCAATTCCCCATCCCTGGGAAAAAGACTATACGCATTCATCCTGTCTGTGCCCCTCACGATTTTGTACAGCTCTATAAGGCCACTCCTCATTCTCCTATGTTCCAAGGAATAAAATCCTAACCTAAGCAAAGTATCCCTATAACTCAGGCCTACCAGCCCTGGCAACATCCTCGTAAATCTTCCTTGAACACTTTCAGTTCAACTATATCTTTCCTATAATAGGGTGATTAAAACTGTACACAATACTCCAAGTGCAGCCTTCACCAATGACTTTTACAGCTGTAACATAACATCCCAACTCAAACTCAAGACCTCGACCGATGAAGGCCAGCATGCTAAATGCCTTCTTCACCACCCTGTCCAGTGTGACACTACTTTCAATGAACTATGTACTTGTAGTCCTAGATCCATCTGTTCCAATAACACTCCTCAGGACCTTACCATTTACGATATAAGTCCTATCTTGGTTTGACTTTCCAAAGTGCAACACCTCACACATATATTGAATTGCATTTGCCAATCCTCAGCCCATTTTTCCATCTGATCAAGATCCCTCTGTAATTTTTGATAACCTTCTTCACTATCAATGTTATCTCCTAATTTTGTATCATCTGCAAACTTACTAATCATGCCTTATACATTCACATCCAGGTCACTTATGTAAATAACAAAGAGTTTTGGGAGGAGTGGGGAGCAGTCCTGGCCCTGGAGATGGTGCTGGTGTTGGCAGCAGCAGGGCTGGACATGCTTGCAGCTTCAAGAACGACATAATGGGAGAGCTAAGATGGAGGGACGGTGGAGAGGCTTGGTACAGAACGTGGATCAGATGTTAATTTTGAATATAGAATATTGAAGATAGATACATTTTTGTTAATTAAAGGTATTATTTGATATGGACCAAAGGATATGGAGTTAGGCTACAGATCAGCCATAATCTTACTGAATGGTGGAATAGGCTGGAGGGGCTGAAAGGCCGGCTCTTATATTTCCAGGAACTAGAGATGAGCCAGCCCCGCCCATTATTATCCCCGCCCACTGAACATTGATCCCCGCCCACGCCGTGGGAAACCACGCCCATATCCAAATAACCCACCTGAAAGAAACAAACCACGCCCGCAACACACCAAGCCCCGCCCCATTCGCATGGACGTTACGACGTTGGGTATCGAATCCGCCCACTTCGTCGAGGTGCCCCACTCCCTTTTGCCGTTGGTTCCCGGCCCAGGTTGGAATTATCGCGAGAGTTAATCCGCGGCTTCCCCGCCCTCCCTTCTTTAGAGTGTCGGCCATTTTGAAGCAGTTCCTCCCGGGTCCGTATCGAGGCCTCATTTCCCCCTGACAGAGATAAAGACAAAATAAACACACAAAAAGATGGCCGAATATTCAGCAGTGGCGCCGCCCAGCGCGTTAACCGGTGGTGCTGGCAGTGGTGGTGGCGGAGCGGGAGGAGCGGGCAGCGGTCCTGGCGCTGGAGCTGGCGGTGGCGGCGGGGGAGGAGGAGGAGCAGCGGCAGCAGGTGGCGGCGGCGGGCCCGGGGCTGGAGGTGCCGGCGGCTTCAAGAACGACGCTTTCGCCGACGCCCTTCAGCGGGCGAGGCAGGTAGGAGAACTAAGATGGAGAGGCTTGGTAGAGGGAGAGGGCCGCGCTCGTCGTTTACCTCAGCTCCGGCGTGCAGGCCTGGCTTGATGGTCGGGGGAGGGGGGGGCGCGTCGGGGTGACGGACAAGCAAACGATGAGTGCCCCGTGCCGTGGACTCTCATTCATTGTAGATTATTTAACACCTGGCACCGATCGATTGTAAAGCAGAGTGATTGGGAGGCACACGAGAAGCGATGGTCCGTTTAATTATCTTCCCTCCCCGGGCCCGATCGTCCGACGGGCTTCCTTGCCGAGTTGAGCCCTTCCTGCTCTTCCCACACCACCCACCCCCCAAGTTCCCTTGTTTTATTTTCAGGCTGTTTTAGATCTGGTGTTCATGTCTTCCGACCTGCCTATCTCCAGCAGGATCGCACATGTTGCCCCTCCCCCTCCCCAAGTCTCTTTGTTAAAATGGCCCTCTCTGCCTCCGCTCGAATACAGGGAAACCTAATGTTCCACCTCATGGCACTGACGAAAGGAGAAAACGCACCCACACCTCTGAAGAAACTCGGGCTCCGGCGACACCATCTTCCCGCCCCAAATCAGAAAGTAAAAACGTTACCTGCATTTCACGAATTGCAATCAAATTTCCAACCAGGAAACGTTGCGGAGGCCCGTTAATGGATTGTGAAGAAGAAAAATCAGAGCACGTTTCTTCAAGTGTCTTGAAGTTTCAAAGGGGCTGAATGCAGGTGTTTTTTTTCCCAGTTAGGCTATTTACCCTTCCAGTGCTGATGCTGCTTAGGGTACCCTAATGCAAACAGTGAAGCTAACCATTTTATAGTCATGGGAACATAAATCTGGAAATCTGACACAGGTTTGTCTTTGTAATCTGTGTCACTTGATTACAAATGTTTTTTCTTGAGTACCACTCAACTGAGATGTGTAATAGAAATCAGATTGTTGGTACATGGGCAGGGTTAGACCCCTCTCCTCTCTTTGTCCCAACTGTGATCCCTGTATAAAGTTGAACTCTGTCCTAGGTGGTGTATGCTAGTATTTAACCTCTGACCTAACAAAGCACACTTACTCGATCTTGGAAATACAAACCATTCTGTTTTAACCACTAATGCCAGAACTGAATTTTGTCATCTTTCAATTCATTTTTTCTTACAGTTTGTTCTAAATTGCACATACTACTTTCAGAGGGGTTTAAACTCACTTAGTTCAGTGATTGGCTAGCCTGTCACCGTCACACCTGACACTGTGTTTTGGCATCAACGACACAGGCGCAGGTAGGTATTTGCAGTGCACAAAGTGGATATCTTGAGAGATAATGGGAACTGCAGATGCTGGAGAATCCAAGATAACGAAGTGTGGAGCTGGATGAACACAGCAGGCCAAGCAGCATCTCAGGAGCACAAAAGCTGACGTTTTGGGCCTAGACCCTTCAACAGAGAGGGGGATGGGGAGAGGGTTCTGGAATAAATAGGGAGAGAGGGGGAGGCGGACCGAAGATGGAGAGAAAAGAAGATAGGTGGAGAGTAGAGTATAGGTGGGGAGGTAGGGAGGGGCTAGGTCAGTCCAGGGAAGACGGACAGGTCAAGGAGGTGGGATGAGGTTAGTAGGTAGGAAAAGGAGGTGTGGCTTGAGATGGGAGGAAGGGATGGGTGAGAGGAAGAACAGTTAGGGAAGCGGAGACAGTCTGGGCTGGTTGTGTGATGCAGTGGGGGGAGGGGACGAACTGGACTGGTTGTGGGATGCGGTGGGGAAAGGGGAGATTTTGAAGCTGGTGAAGTCCACATTGATACCATTGGGCTGCAGAGTTCCCAAGCGGAATATGAGTTGCTGTTCCTGCAACCTAAAGGTGGCATCCTTGTGGCACTGCAGGAGGCCCATGATGGACATGTCATCTAAAGAATGGGAGGGGGAGTGGAAATGGTTCGCGACTGGGAGGTGCAGTTGTTTATTGCGAACCAAGCGGAGGTGTTCTACAAAGCGGTCCCCAAGCCTCCGCTTGGTTTCCCCAATGTAGAGGAAGCCACACCAGGTACAGTGGATACAGTATACCACATTGGCAGATGTGCAGGTGAACCTCTGCTTAATATGGAAAGTCATCTTGGGGCCTGGGTTGGGGGTGAGGGAGGAGGTGTGGGGGCAAGTGTAGCATTTCCTGCGGTTGCAGGGGAAGGTGCCGGGTGTGGTGGGGTTGGAGGGCAGCGTGGAGCGAACAAGGGAGTCACGGAGAGAGTGGTCTCTCTGGAAGGCAGACAAGGGTGGTGATGGAAAAATGTCTTGGGTGGTGGGGTCGGATTGTAGATGGTGGAAGTGTCGGAGGATGATGCGTTGTATCCGGAGGTTGGTGGGCTGGTGTGTGAGAACGAGGGGGATCCTCACTGGGCGTTTGTGGCGAGGTTGGGGTGTGAGGGGTGTGTTGTGGGAAATGCGGGAGACGCGGTCAAGGGTGTTCTCGACCACAGCGGGGGGGAAAGTTGCGGTCCTTGAAGAACTTGGACATCTAGGATGTGCGGGAGTGGAATGCCTCATCCTGGGAGCAGATGAGGTGGAGGAATTGGGAATAGGGGATGGAATTTTTGCAGGAGGGTAGGTGGGAGGAGGTGTATTCTAGGTAGCTGTCGGAGTCGGTGGGCTTGAAATGGACATTAGTAATTAGCTGGTTGCCTGAGATGGAGACTGAGAGGTCCAGGAAGGTGAGGGATGTGTTGGAGATGGCCCAGGTGAACTTGAGGTTGGGGTGGAAGGTGTTGGTGATGTGGATGTGGATGTGGATGAACTGTTTGAGCTCCTCTGGGGAGCAAGAGGCGGCGCTGATACAGTCATCAATGTAACGGAGGAAGAGGTGGGGTTTGGGGGCCTGTGTAGGTGTGGAAGAGGGACTGTTCCACGTAACCTGCAAAGAGGCAGGCATAGCTGGGGCCCATGTGGGTGCCCATGGCCACCCCCTTTGTCTGTAGGAAGTGGGAGGAATCAAAAGAGAAGTTGTTGAGGGTGAGGACGATATCGGCTAGGCGGATGAGGGTGTCGGTGGAGGGCGGCTGGTCGGGCCTGTGGGACAGGAAGAAGCAGAGGGCCTTGAGGCCATCTGCATGTGGAATACAGGTGTATAGGGACTGGACGTCCATGGTGAAAATGAGGTGTTGGGGGCCAGGGAATTGGAAGTTCTGGAAGAGGTGGAGGGCGTGGGTGGTGCCACGGATTTAGGTAGGGAGTTCCTGGACCAAAGGGGAGAAAATGGAGTCCAGATAGGTGGAGATGAGTTCGGTGGGTCAGGAACAGGCTGAGACAATGGGTCGACCAGGGCAGGCAGGTTTGTGGATTTTGGGAAGGAGATACAAACGGGCCGTGCGGGGTTGGGGAATAATAAGGTTGGACGCTGTGGGTGGGAGGTCCCCTGAGGTGATGAGGTCATGAATGGTGTTGGAGATGATGGTTTGGTGCTCGGGGGTGGGGCCATGGTCCAAGGGGCGGTAGTAGGAGGTGTCGGAGAGTTGGCGTTTGGCCTTGGCGATGTAGAGGTCAGTGCGCCATACTACCACTGTGCCACCCTTGTCTGCGGTTTTGATCGTGAGGTTGGGGTTGGACTGGTGGGAGCGGAGGGCTTAATAGTTTCCCCACAATAAAATTTGTAAGTATGTTCAATTAGTTTCGAGAATTTTTGATTTTCTTGAATTAATGCAGTTACTTGACCATGTTTATATCCCCCGTATTTTAGCAACCTCTTTGATAAGCTGTCAAAGAAAGAAAGTGAGAATGTGTTTGAGTTCTAAAAGCAAAAAAAACCTAAATGCCAGAAACCTGTGTTAAAAACAGAAAATGTTGAAAATGCTTAGTTGGTCAGACAACATCTGTGCAGAGCGATATCTTTTGGTTCTAATCATAAGCCTGGAATGTTGACTGTTTCTGTCTACAAACACAGCCAGGCTGACTGAATACGTGTTATTTCTTTCCATTTTTTGCATGTTAAAATTGTCTGACACCTTGCAGGTGCATCTCATAGGTCTTCTCTCATCCTCCTTACCTTTCAATTTGTGCAGCAGGCTTCTGCATTTGGTAAAACAAAAAAGAAATGACAGCAGTTTTGGTGTGTTTTTTTTGTTTCTCAAAATATTCTCATGTGAAAACAATGCTTGAGTGCAAAATTTCCCTTGGGGAGTAAATTTAATAATCTTGGGTCAGAGTTGAATTTAGTGCACTGACTTTGCAGATGGATTAAAGTTACCATAATCCATGCCATCCTTTGAAAATATTATGGTTTGAAACTTAACACTTAATTTAAGCAAGTTGGCAGCATGGAAGACAAGTATAGATGTGTGCTAACAAAATGTAGAGCTGGGTGAACACAGCAGGCCAAGCAGCATCTCAATAGATAAGTGCTTTTGTGATTTACTGGCATTAGGTAATGAAATGCAGAAACTGAGTATTGTAACCCATACTTTGTGTGTTTTGGTACAGTTTAGTGACACAGTACTGAGGTGTCAACAAAAGTCACTAGAAAAAAATTTTCAGAGCTGTAGATTCTGAGGAAAAACACTGATTGCGTTAGTCTTGCAATAGCCACAGTGCTGTCGTAAAAACCAAAAATGCTGGAGATACTCAACAAGTCTAGTAGCATCTGTGGAAAGAGCAGTAGACGTAACATTTCAGGTCTGGTATGACTCTTCTAAAGAAATAGATTTTCTGTGTACCCACTTTGCCCCAAATCATAAAATATGTCCTAGTCTGAACGTTTATTTAATGATGCATTCGAATTATTGAGTACAAAGTAAGTAATTGCCCTGGAAATGTGTGTATAAATATCTTCAAAATTGTTTCAAAGAAAATTTGTTGTGGATGCCTGAGTTCATGTCTGCATTAAATCATCATTGGTGTTTCAGACTGTTTGATAAGATTTCTTTAGCCAGTTCAAAAGCAAAGATATTAATTTTGGAACATGGGTTTGTATCTTGTTCCCTTGTTAAAGTGGACTGTTTAGTCCTAAAGCAGTTGAAAGTGCTTTTGGATATTCCCAACAATAGGCTTGAATAATAACGTAAATTCTCCATCTGCAAAATCACAAATTGCAAATTTATTATCTGTGCCAAAACAAAACAAAAATCAGTAATGTGGGCAAAAATTGAGTGTCCGTGAATTTTAAGCTGTTTTTAAACATAATCCATAAATGCAAATTTCATCATCTGCAGGCATCCTCAAAAACGATACCACGCATCAGAAATTAAAACACAAAATCCAAGAGCTGTGCGAGCAGTAAACTGGAAACAAAATCAGAAGTTGTTGGAAATTGCTAGTTGGCTCCAATGACCCTTCAAAGCAGGAAGGGACCTGAAATGTTAACTCTGCTTTATCTCCATAGGTGCTATTAGACTTGCTGAGTTTGTCCAGAAATTTCTGATTTTGGAAAGGGAAACTGTGCAGTGAGAAATGCATATTATTAACCTGTTTAGCTTTAAATACAAATAATCATCAAAAGAAAATCAGAAATAGAGAGATAAATTCCTCCTTTTCCATAGTATATATCTTTTCTTTCCCCTTGTTTCCTCCTGTGTCTGCAGCTGGAGATTTTTATTCATAGGATGAACGTGTCACTGGCACTATCCACATTTATTGCATATTCCTGAACCAGTATCATATTAATAGACCAAAGAATTGTTTTATTTTGGAATACCTGTCTTTCATGTTTGAATGCTCACACTTCACATTCTCCTTTGGCATGGTTTCTGGCCCTTATGGGACTGGAGAATTTCGTGTGCTTAGCACCTAAAAAAAACCACTCTGCATTTGTGTTTTTCTGCAGATTGCAGCAAAAATTGGTGGGGATACAGGAACAACAATAAACACATCAGACTATGGATATGGCGGACAGAAAAGGCCACTGGAAGATGGAGGTGAGTTCTCAGAAGTTAGTTGTTATGCATAAAGTCATGGGTACATTTATGTTAGTGTGCAAACATCTTTAATCCTATTTGTTTTCTTAAAATGGAAAAAGGACAAAATTAATTGCTCCTTATTTAAGTATACAGTTGCAGAATAAATGAATTCCTGACGCTGGTACTGTTTACCGGTCAATGGATATGATTTTGTAGCCAACAGGGAGACGTGGTTACAAGGAGATCAAAGCTGGGAACAAAATTTTCGAAACATATATGAATTTTCAAAAGTAGCCAGGGAGAAGGAGGAGGTGGACATACTTTATTCGTATTGATTGAAATAAGCATGATAGCAAGAACTATCATGGATCAGAAGATATAGAGTCCATATGGGTAGAGGTTTAAAACCACCAAGGGGAAGAAGAGACCTTTGATGTTCCATAGGCCCTGTAACAATAGCTGTACTCTTGGACAGAAAGAATCACGAGATACTGAGGGCATGCAAAAAGGGTAGCACATGAATCATGGGTGACTCCAATCTTCATGTGGATTGGGAAAATCAAATTGGCAGAAGTAGTCCCTTGACAGAAACTGTAATGTGTATTTGGTACAATTTCTGAGACAGTCTTGTGGATTCAACCAAGAGTCAAGCTATTTTGGCCCTGGTAGTGTGTAATGAGGGAGGTTAAATAAATTAGCTTGAGAATAAGAGATCTGCTCGGGATCTTTGATCAAAACATGGTAGAATTTAGCATCCCTTTTGAGAATGAGATACTTGGGAGGGAAATATCAGTGCTAAACTTAAATAAAGATAATCACAAAGGAATGAGCATGGAATGACGTGTGAAGTGACTTAAACAGAAAAGACAAGTTGATAAACAATGGCAGACACAAGACTTAAAAATATCTCCTCGTGAGGTAAAAGGATTCTTGGAACGGCTTAACCGTGAAAGTTAGGGTAGTATCAAATTGAAAGGTTCGCTGGATTAGTCCTGGATATAGATAAATTTTCTTCTGAGGAGTTTTTGAGTAGGTTGGCTTATACTCGTTGGAGTTTAGAAATATGTGAGGTGACTTTATCGAAATGTTTAAGATCATTAGGCTTGACAGGGTACGTGCACAGAGTTAGTTTCCCCTGAGGGAGAATCTAGGACGAGACATTCCCACTAAGGGCTATCTACTTAATACACAAGGAGGAATTTGTTTCTCAAAGGGTAGTGAATCTATGGAATCTTTTTTACTGCAGAGCGCTGAGGAGCCTGGGTCATGAAGTATATTCAAGGTTGAGATGGAAATTTTTAATCAGTATTGGTATCAAGGGTTATGGAGAAAAGGCAAGATCCGTCGTGACCTCATTAAATGATGGAGCAAACCTGATGGCTCAATAGTCTATTTTTGCTTCGGTCTCTAATCTGATGTGTCATGGTTAATTTTTGTCAATCCACAGGTGATACTTCTGTTTTACCATTTTAGCATCCTTTCATTTGGAGCTGATCTATTCAAACAAAGAATGAAATGATATTAGAGCAATAGCTTTGCCTTTCAAGACACCTAGACTCTAATAACAAATGAGATTGATGCACAGTGGATAGATAAAATTACACTTCAAACTCATTGTATGACTGTGTTATGATCTGAGCTATATTTGCTCAAGGAACTAAGGTGTTGCAGTGCAGCATTTCTTCAGTGCTTTCGTTGAAAGAGTTTTATAAAAATGAAACAGAATATCTCAGCATCATTTCAAAATGATAGATACATGCTGAGGGCATTTTACTTTGCATAAGTATGTGGAAATGCAACTTCATGTTGACCTGTTTGATGTTTTCAAGCAAAAAATGTTACTAGGAAATCGCTGAACAATGGCCGACCTTTTCTTTGTTCTGTATTTTAGGTTGAGGTGTTGATTCCGTGGCAATTGCCTTCTCAAAATCTACGTTTTTATTATGTGACAACAATCGCTGTTTAATTTTTTTCTAAAGATTATTTTGCGTCAGTTTGAGGACCGTACAAAATAGAACACTCAAGATCCTCTGTCATAATGGCTCTTGTTCATTCTTCACTCTAGAGATTTTTTTAGGGTCAGCTTCAGGAATGGTGCAAAATACTGTAGACTTTTCTTTTTGCTTAGCAGCATTTCAACTTTGGCCTCAGTCAGAATCTTCAAGAAACTTGATCTGAAAGTTGTAACATTTTTCAAATGTGTTGAAATGATTGTTCAGAAAATCTGAACATGAGCAAGCACAAGGAGGTGCTACCTTTTCTTTTTGAAGGCCGAAAATGGCTTCCTTGTGAGTAATAAAACACGGATCATGCACAGTCCTGAATTATAAGGAGGTGGAAATGAGAAGGGGTTTATTTGGTATTATGATAATGACAGGTAATACATGTGAAAAATAATGAAGTCATCATCCGCATTTTCGCCAAACGTACTTAATTTTTTAAGGATTGGTGCCATAATGACCTGTATGTGTTATGTGATTAAATGCAGTCACATCATTTCATATTATGGTCTTCTGGCATGGGACGTGGTTTAAACTTCAGTTCCTCTATTAGTCTGACAGTGTACCTTATCCTCCTGAAATACAAGAATCTGAATGGCTCTTATTCTAGTTTGAGCAATTTTCATGCAGGAGGAATTTTGCCAATATATTTTCTTAGCAGGGCCATGCTCTTTCTTGACATAAACTTTCATTGACCTACGCAACTAAGAATGTTGAACTTAAGACCAGCATTTGGACATTCGGCTCTTTGACTTTATTCTGCTATTCAATAAGCTCGAGGTCAATCTGGTTGCAGTCTTCATTCCACTTTCCTCTCTGACCCCCCCCCCTCCCATAACCTTGCATTCTGTCACATTTGTCAGCCATAGGAGACATGATATTGTGAGTTCTTTGCAAACGCCCATATTTGAAGTGCTCGCCTAACCAAATGGGAGGAGGGTTTAATGGAGAAATATAGATGTGATATTGGTTCCTAGTTTGAGTGTGCTACTTGGTGTATTGATTTGTGTGCACAGCTTTATTCTGATGGTTAGAAATTGTACTGAGACTAATGGGAGGGAGCTTTATGTAAATAAACTCGGATGTGTTGGCAGACTGTTGGACCTGGCTAATACAATGTCGATATGAGAACTTCCTAAATTTTAACAGATGTGGGTCTGCTGTTGTTTTCAGTTTCTTTACAGGCTGCTTTGAGACTCTAGCGAATTTCAAGCACAGTTCTTGTCTTCTGCCCTAGGATCTGACATTGTCTGTCCCAGTTTTTGATGAACTTGTGACAGCATGGAAACTAAATTAAAACAGTACCCATCCATTGTATCTTAAGTTGCTTTTGAGTTATGTTCTCGTGATTCCTTGTTTCTTCTGCAAAAATATTTTTACTGTTACTTGGAACATTACTTTTTTCCAAATGTACTGCGAGAGTAATAATTATGATTTCAAAATCTTATTTTTTATTTCATGTAGTAACAATGAAAACAGAAGCAGGAGTAAACCATGTCGCCCAGTGAGGCTGCTCCACAATTCAACATGATCATTCAACTCCATACCTAAGTTCCTGCTTTCTCCCTGTACCCTTTGCTCCTTTTGTCCCTCAGAACAATGTCCAACTCCTTGAAAACAGTCAATATTTTGACCTCAACCACTTCCTGTGGAACTCCATTCCACCGGCTCATTATTCTGGGTGAAGAAATCCCTCGTCAGCTCAGTCCTAAATGGCCTACTACTTATCCTTGAACCATGAGCTCTGGTTCTGTACTCCCCAGTCATCAGGAACTATCTTCCTCTGTTTATCCTGCTTTCTGAAAGATGAAAGTTGATTGGCCTGCTTCAGAGTGATTTTTCTTTTAAATTTGGTTCAGTGGTGTAGCTAGATGCATCAATTGAGAAAATCCTTTGTTTTGCAGATCAACCAGACACCAAGAAAGTTGCTCAGAACGATCGTAAGTAGTGCTTTTCCAGCTCTTCTGTTTTCGTCACTTCGCAGTAGATCTTTTCCCATTTGTAATTTTTTTAAAAAAAGACTTGGATGATTGCTCCCTGTTCTTTTGTATAAACAAAAAAAAATTCATGAAATGCACTCGCATGCATGTATCCCAGAATCACATTCTTACTGTTGACAAGATAGTTGCAGTTTGTGGGATGCTCCCGTGCTACTGTTTCTCCAAAACCGACATTTGCAGTCATAAAGGGTGCCACGTAAGGTGGTTTTTTTAAATGAACTAGAATGTCAATGAATAAGTCATTAAGATATAAAAATGTAGGTAAATTTTGTTCAAGCTGGAAGGCAAAGTCAGGCTTGCAAAATAACTTTGGAATTAATTGCCTGAGCATGTTTCTTCCCATTCTGAAAATTGGAACTCGGGTCAGGTGACCTATCTGTGGAACAAATTTAAATTTTGAAAGAAAAAACAAGTCATTCCCATGAGTGGAAAATTACCACTTATCTTTTAAGAAAGTTCAGAATCACTTGTCCGATTGACACTCACTCAACACACTAGTTTGAGGACAGCAAGACCTCATGAAAACAGTGACTTTTAAATACTTCAATCATCTACTCACGTGAAAAGGGCAATCATGAGAGTAAATAACCAACTGAGGATGGCTCAGAATTTGAAATTAATGAGCAAAGAAAACTGAGGTGATACTGGTTTTGGAAAGCAAAGTTGACCTCAAGATCATATTGTATTTAAACTTTTTTTTTACTATTTCATTGTTAGTATTAAAATGATTTTAAGACTGGTCTTGTTGAGTCATCCTCAGCTGCGTAGTTATTTTCGTTATTTGGTGTGAACAGGGGAGTAGCACTGAGCTGTTGAAAATTTGAAATCTATAAATATTGGTAATTAAATGACCATTTCGCAAGGTACTCATGAGCAAGTGTAGCATGTCTCTTGCTTTTTTGGCAATTTGCCAAATAGAAGGCAATATGTAAGAAACTGAAGTGACAGCTGGTCGTGAAATGGTGTTCACATTTGACTTCGTGAATGAATAAATCCACTAAGATTCAAGAGAAACCATGCAGAACCAAGGGTTACAGCTGGGACATGTACTAAATGGAGTAATTAAGGTGAATAGGATAGATACAGCTGAGGGGAAGTTTAACCAAACAAGGCAGAAAGACTGGAACAATGTCAACAACATTCGATTAGGTAAGTTGGGAAGAGGCTTGTGTGGACCATAACAAGTTAATCAGCAGTTTGGTCGAATGATTTTCTGTGGCAAATTCTGTGCTGTGTGTTTGTTAAAATCTTTAAACGTGATTTGTGACCTTTTCATGATGTACATTTGTCACTTTTAACAAGGACCCATTGTTTTCACAGCGATCAGTCATCAGATTATTGATTAATACTTTTTTTTTCTTTCAAGCATTTGGAGCACAGCTAGCTGCAATGCATCAACAGAGGTAGGGAAAACATTAGCTTCTTCAAGTATATAGATAATAGGAACTGCAGATGCTGGAGAATCTGAGGTAACAAGGTGTAGAGCTGGATGAACACAGGCCGAGCAGGAGGGCTGACGTTTCAGGCCTAGACCCTTTAGATTAGATTAGATTCCCTGCAGTGTGGAAGCAGGCCCTTCAGCCCAACAAGTCCACACTGCCCCTTGGAGCATCCCACCCAGACCCATCCCCCTATAACCCACACACTCCTGAACACTATGGGCAATTTAGCATGGCCAATCCAAATAGACTGGGAGGAAACTGGACCACCTGGAGGAAACCCACACAGACTGGGGGAGAATGTGCAAACTCCACACAGACAGTCACCCAAGGCTGGAATTGAACCTGGGTCACTGGCGCTGTGAGGCTGCAGTGCTAACCACTGAGCCACTCTGGGTCTAGGCCTGAAACATCAGCCTTCATGCTCCTCTGATGCTGTTTGGCCTGCTGTGTTCATCCTGCTCTACACCTTGCAAACTTATTCAAGTAGTTGTTTGATCATACAGATTGTGAATTGCTGATTTAAAAACCAATGTTGTCAAAGGTTTACATTTTGTGTTCATCAGAACAATGCATAAAAATACCAACTTAAGGGAAAATCAACATTTATTGATGAACAGGGACTGCTGTTTGATTAACTGATTGGCGCAGGCAGCACCATTGAGTATGGACTGTTTATGATACATCCCCCTACTCTACCCCTGTAAGCCTGCATTACCCATGACTAATGCACCTAACCTATCCATTCCTGAACACTAAGGGTAATTTAGCATAGCCAGTCCACCTAACTTGCACATCTTTGGTCTGTGGGAGGAATCTGGAACACCTGGCGGAAACCCACTCAGTCATGGGGAGAGCGTGCAGACTCCACGCACTCAGTCACCTGAGGCTGGAATTGAACCCGAGCCCCTGGTACTAAGGCAACAGTGCTAACCACTGAGCTATGGTGCTGCTGGATTCGTTCAGACTTTAAAAGTTGACCCTTGACATTTCGTTGACAAGTGAACCAGCAAATGGCTGTCACTTAGGTTGAATTGAAACCGGCACAGTGAGTGAGCATTTTTTTTGCCTGCAAAGAGCAGAGCCCCACATGTTAATATATGTAATTTCCAGTGAATGCAAGTGCACGCGTTGCAATCCCAATTGACAGTCCTACTTTTCTTCTCGCTGTAATTCTTTGAATGCTTTAGATTATCCTGCAATTGTCTGATTGCAGAATGGTGTCTAACATTGGAAATTTGAGAGTTTTGCAAGAGTGGGCTGGTTTGGGCATGGTCAGTACCTTATTGTGAACAGCTCAAGCTATTTATTGTTTGATATGACCTGCCACTGTTTGGAGCAAAGGACTTATGTACCTGCCGTAACACTGCAACTGAAATTCCTTGACCACATCACTGATTTGTATGACAATCGAATACCTCATTGGCTTGATGGCAGCATCCTATTTGTTGTGTGTCATTAGAATTGCTGCTGATAATTTTCAGGGTAATCTGGGCATTGTTCAAAACATGGGTACAGCCTTAGACTTCTGAGGTTGCATATGCTCACTTGAGGGCAGATCGACACTGTTGTTCAGGCAGCATGTGGAAGTTACAGTGAACATTTGTAAAACATCAGCTCTATCTCACCTGGGGCTTTGTACACATTTCTAGGCACATTGGGAAAAATATGAAGTCTTGGCAGAGAAGATAATGAAAATATTTAAGACAATGGTTCCAGGCATATGAGATTGCATTTGTCTGGACAAATTGGGAGTTATTAGAGATGGTCTAATCTGAGAGACCTTAACAAAGTAGATAGGTGAATTCAGATATTCATAGAATGCCCAAAAGCAAGAGGACATTGATAATAGGTGATTGAGCCACGAGGAGTCTGAGGAAGCCTTTGGTGCATCTGGAATTTTCCTCTGAGTATATAGTGGAGGTAGAGAGAATGTAGGTATTCCAAAGAGCATTAGATAAGCACCTAAAGAGAGAAGGTTTGTAGGCTTATGAAAAAATGGCAGGGGAGTGGGATTAGCTGAGTTGGTCATGCAGAGTTGGTATGAGCATGAGAGACCCAAAAAAAAACTTGTGTGTGGAACCATAGAACAGTAACATTGCAAGAGGCCCTAGCCAACACTGTTTTTAAAATGTGTACATGCAGATTTGATTGGTGTTTGACTAGCATTAGAAGTATGTAACTGGCAAACTTCATGAGACACTTGCATGCAGGGTGAAGACCAAGTATTTTTTCTTGGGATTAGAATTGACGGGACTGGGTGCATGTTTCACAACCCAATTTATGAGCTTGGAAAGATAATGGTTTGGACGGCCTGTCACTGGATCCCGAGGCTGATGTTCTGGAGATGTGGTTTCAAATCCCAGCATGGCAGCTGATCAAATTGATGATGACCATGAAACTCATCGATGATTCAGTTATGTCCTTCAGGGAAGGACATGTGCCATCATTGCATGCTGTGACAAACATGGGACTCTAGCCCTGCTGCAGCCTGGTTGACTCTTAATTGTCCTCTGAAATGGTCTCCAAGCTACTCAAGCCGAAGAATAGTTAGGGTTGGGCAAAAAATGTACCATTGTTGCATCTCATTGAATAATATATTTCAAATATTAAACATGTGCAGAACAAGTAGTGCATTTGCCACATTGATTGTGGCTTTACTGTTCTGAAATACCAATGCGTGTTCCTTTCAACTAAATTAAAGTGCAATCTGTCCTCCCTTTGACATCATAGCTTTGTTCCATTATGAAACTATTTGAGGTGAATCATAGGACTCCATGTGACCTTGTTAAGACTGGAATTAGGTTACTCTGAGTAGCTATTGAAGTAACTCATTTTAATTTGCCTGTTGTAGTGACACATGAACTGCTGTAGGCTTAGTGTTTTAAAAATAACTCTATGGTACTGTACAGTTCTTTATCTGTGCAACAGTTGAGGAACTTGTACTATACTTGTAGAAGCAAGAAGCTTGCTTTCTTCACTGAAGCTTTCCTTGTCTGAGGATTTGCTTTCGTGAGAAAATACTGTCTCACCTGGTTGCTAGAGGTTATGCAATGGAGGCAGTTTAAAATCTCAGATTGTAGGGTGGGCACAAACCATTTTAAAAGCCATTGATAAAATGTTAGAAGAGTCATTATAAACTCCTGTATTCCACACTTGTGACTTAATGCTACAATCCCTTTTGAATATGAGCCAGAAACCCCCAGCAATGGCCTGTTGCCTCTATCCTCACCCAGCTCATCAAAGCAGTGGATGGTGCAAACGCACCAGTTGATTTGGGAAGACGCTGATCTTCAAAGCAACTGCTGCCCACATGTGGCTGAGAATGCAGGTAGTGCACTGGACCTGGTGACCACACAGGAATCTGCCAGCTGCAGCAGAAGCATGTCATTCTCGAGTTGTGGGGGACTGGCTTTTAATAAAATACTAGTGATGGTTGGCTGATTTGTGTTTAAAAGTTTCTTATATTTAGTGATCTCTTGTTTTATTTCAACAAGGATGTAGCAGAGTTGCTTATGCACCTTAGTGTAACAGTTTTACAATGTTTTTTCAAGCAAAACTGTCCTCAGGATCTTAACAGTAGTTTTAACATTGATTCCTAAAAGAAGAGCCTGTCTTCTAATACTTCCAGATCTGAAGAACCAGCCTCATAACGTTAACTCCAGTTTTTCCTTCCATAGATGCTGTGAGTTGTGCTGAGTTTCTCCAGCCCTGTTTCTGTGTTTGCTTCATTTTAAGTCTGTTCATTTTAAAATAGATTTTTTTGTAATGTAGCCATAACTTTAAAAAAGAACACCTATACTACAGCGTACTGTGGGACATTAACAGGAAAAAAATTAAGCATTCTAAGTTTGAAATTCATTACGTTTCTGAATACCAACATGAAATGCCCTTGAATGTATAGATATAAAGAAGGTGCAATATACAGTAAAAATTGCACTTGGTTTGCATTAACTGATCTCCATCCAGTGGCAGAAATTGGTCAATGCCGTAAGCAGCCGAAGGCCCAGATTTTACTGCAAGCTCAATGGAAATGGTAGAAAGGGACCACCTGAAGAGGTTTCCAGTAGTGTCAGTGGACAGTGTTAGATAATTTCTGATCTTTGTTTTTAAACATAGGGCAATTGCCACAGAGGAATACAAAGTACCCGATGGTATGGTTGGATTCAGTAAGTAAACATCTCCATGGCGCTATAACATTTTGTTTTTACATTTATATTTGTGTACGCCACTGATGTTATTTTGACTCTTAACGACTTACTGTTTTTATTTCTTGCTATCAACATCCACTGTCCACCTTCAGTTACCTTTGGAAAATACTGAAGCCAACTTTGGCTTGTGCTACATACTCCATACCTTTTAGTATAGGCTTTCATGAACTTTCCCATACATGTTCTTTGTTTTTTTTTGCCTAAATATCCTCTATCATGCATCTCAGCTTTATTCCCTGCAACAGCATCTGTGTCAGCTTGGATGCTGCTGAAGCTTTTGTTATCTCCACATTTGTGTTTTGATTCTTTTGTAGCTAGCCCCTTGCCTTTCAGGGGGATCTGTCTTGAGTTCTCCTTGTGTCTTGTTTAAGGATTCCATTTGGTGACCATGCCTTCAGCTGAATAGATCCCAAGTCCTGAAAGTACTTTGTTACATCTCCCAATCGCCACCTCTTTGTCTTCACATCAGTCACCTCAAAGACCTCCTTTAAAAACTATCTCTGTGAAGTTTTTATCACTTTCCTGACATTCACCTTGGCTTCACTTTCATGTTTTTGATCACCCTCTGAAAAGCACACTGAGTTGGTGGCTGAACCTAATCAATCCCAAGCCTTGCGCCATCCTTTGTGACCTGCATATAGGAAAATTCACTGGGACTGCTTGTTACAACTCCCGGCGAAGCATTGACACAAGTGGTAGTAGTGATTTTAATACAGGCAGTCAAACCTGTCTGGTTTGGGCTTTGTCTGAATACGTTGTGTTAGACATGTAACTCCCTTTAATAGGATAATTAAGAAACACTTGATTGTTTTCTATAATTTGACAGAAGATTTAAGCAATTGTGTACGAAGAAACATTAGGACCAAGTGGATATACTTGTAAGAACAAAGGAGGAAGTTCTTTCACATCTCTGTTTTAAATGCATGCCACCTGTTTCCTTGAGTTTGATATTTCTCCACTCATGGAAACATCATTTCAACTTCTACCCTCTCAAGCCCCCTCAGAATCTCATGTTTCTATAAGACCACCCCATATTGGTCTAAACTCAAGTCATATAGCATAGAAACAAGCTGTTTGGCCTGCCCCTGCACTTTGTCCGTAGCCCATTATGCCCTGACATTTTAAGTGTTCATCCAGATGCTTCTTAAATGCTGTGAGGTTAGATTAGATTACCTACAATGTGGAAGCAGGCTCTTCGGCCCAACATGTCCACACACTAGCCTGCACATCTTTGGACTGTGGGAGGAAACCGGCACACCTGGAGGAAACCCACGCAGACACGGGGAGAATGTGCAGACTCTACACAGACAGTTGCCCGAGGCTGGAATCAAACCCGGGTCCCTGACGCTGTGACGCTGTAGTGCTAACCACTGAGCCACCATGTCGCCCTGGTGAGAATACCAGGCTGTGTTCTCCAAATTTCTACCACATACTGGGTGAGAAAATTATTTCGCAGATTTCTAAACCACTTACTCCTCACCTTAAGCTTATGCCCTCTATACTTAGGCACAGCTGCCATGGGGAAGAAATTATCATAATCTACTCTGCCTATGCCTTTCAGTTTTGTAGACCTCAATCAGATCGTGCCCTCAACCCCCTCGTCCAAAAAAGAGGGTGTTTCTCCTCAAAACAGGTGTTTCATCCCAGGCAGCATCCTGGTGAATCTCCTTTACACCCTCTTCAGTGCAGTCACATCCTTCTTGTAGTGCAGTGACCAGAACTGTCCAATTTACTAGCTGATCAATATCAGGCTGTAATCTGAGACCATTCTCCTCCCTATCAATAACACCACCAATATATGTCATCTACAAGCTTACTAATTATACCATTTACACTAGCATCAAGTCATTAATGCGATCCCTGTGGAATAGTGTTGGTCACAGGCTTCTGATTACAAAAACAGCCCTCCACCATGAACCTTTGTGCCTTGTGCCTTGCAAGTTTTGGACTCAGTTTGCCAATTTGCCTTGGATTCCATGGACTCGTACGTTTTGGACCAGCCTTCCATGTGAGATCCTTTTTAAAGGCCACCCTGAAGTCCAGATAAACCACATCAACTGCACTACCCTTATCGATATTTTTGGTCACTTATTCAAAAACTCAATTAAATTAGTCAGACAGGAGCTTCCTTCAGAAATTTGCACTGACAATCCCTGCCCTTGCAAGTGCTAATTAATTCTGTACCTCTGAATTTTTTCAAATAACTTCCCTATCACTGATATCAGACTAATTGATTTGCAGTTCCCTGGCCTATCCCTGCTGCCCTTGAACAAAGGAACCGCATTAGCCATCCTCCACATTTCTGGCACTTCACCTGTGGCCAACAAATTCTGAAATAACTCCTCCATGGGCCCAGCAATCTCTTCCCGTGCCGCCTTTTGCAGCCTGGGATACATCTCATCAGGCCCTGGGGATTTATGCACCTTAATGTCTGTTAAAACATCTAATCCCTCTTTATTAATCCTAACACAGTCTTAAATGAGTGAAATTATTCGTAGTTCAAGGCATAACCTCTAATGTCATTCATGACAAATTAACCCCGAACCCCAGGAATCATCCTAGTGAACCTCTTCATTACAGCCATTAATGTCAGCTTATCCTTTTTATTTAATATGGGACCAAAACTGCATACCATGCTCCAGGTGCATTCTCACCAACACCCTGTACACGCTTGCAAGAAATCTTTCTGCTTTTAAACTCTCAACTGTCCGGCAATAACACCCAAAGTTCCATTTGCCCCATTAACCTTCTGCTGTACCTGCATGCTAACATTTTGTGTCTCAGGTACAGTGGAGCCCTTGGAGTCCTCTATTTAAATAAATCTCCCTTTTGATTTTTCTGCCAGAGTGTATAACCTCATGTTTCATTAAGCTCCATCAGCCACATTTTGTTAACTCACTCAACCTATCCATATCTCCTTTGAGATTCCATATGTTTTCATGGCAATGTGGTCTGCCACTTGCTTTTGTCTTGTCAGAAAATTTGGATACACTGCACCCCCCCCCCCCACGTCATTAACATATTAACATCTATAGGTCTGATCATTGTGAAGCTGCACCTTTCCAACCTGAAGAAGACCCATTTATCCAGACTCCGTCTTCTGTTTTAACTAATCCTCAATTGAAAGATTATTCCTTCTGATGAAGCAAAGAAGAGTAAACTGCTCTCCCATTGGCAAATGATGCATGTTTAAGTGACTTGGATAATGCACTGCTGAGAGTCTGGAGCTGAGATCTATGCTGAATATCAGTGAGAAAATCAGTGCTTTTCATTCCAACCTCAGAACCCTTGTGGTTCCTGGGGTTGTAATTTTGAATTTCATTTGCTCTTCCACTTGTTTCTCTCTCCCTACTCTGTTCATGCCCATCCTCCTTCCTGATTGTCTCCCTCTCTAGTCCCTGTGCTCATTAATTTTACCCCAGCATTGTAAGAGCTGGTGTTTGGAGGGGGTGATTCGAATGGCAGTCACTATTATCTACTACTTGATCTGTGGCATGCTCATGTGTTCCTGTAATGTGCATAGAAGTGCAAAATAGATAAATATGTCATCCCAGCAGATGGGTTTTTGAATTAAAACTGTGATGTCAAGTAGAGTTACCAGTGACAGGGAACATTCCTTTTGATGATCTCATGATAATTGCTTGATCAAATTCAGTATTTTTTAAATGGAGCTTCAGTAGACCCTCAGGGCCCAGTCAGAATCATCAAAGTGGCCCCTTGCCACACAGCCACCACTGTGGTCTCAGCTTGTGATCCCAAAATTTTCATCTGGTTAATGACTTAGTCTGGGAGTCTTTGCTTTTAGTAATGGTTTGAAAGAGGATAATTGCTGGCTTATTTTTCATTGAACCATTTGCAAGCTTGTGAAAAATTGTACTGTTACAACTTTGTGTAAAACTGTTCACTCGCATATTTGATAATTCTATATTGATTGCAGTAATTGGTCGAGGTGGAGAACAGATCTCACGCATACAACAAGAGTCTGGGTGCAAAGTACAGATTGCTCCTGGTAAGATATTTATGAAGGTTGAATTTTTGCTTTGTTTGGATTATCATCTATTTTAGAGGAAATGGGTCCGAAATCAGTGTGAAAAATATAAACGGAGACAATAGTTCAGAATTATAGCTGCCTGCTGTTAGTTTATTCCAAATGTGCGAATTTTGGTTTAGTTAAATAAAGGTCTTGTTTTGCTGTCCCTTGATTGAAGTACAGTTACTATACTTAACTAAATTTGATGCCTTGGATTTGTATGAAAGTCTGATTCATTTTTACCAAGCAAATGGACCATTCAGTTTAATAGGCGTGTTTGAATTGACTTCTGCATGACCAATATTGTACCTTGCATCATCTGACATGATTAACATATGGCTCTGTTCCCTTATTCTCCCATGTACTTTACCTTCCTTTGTATACATCCAAGCTAATTCTGTTGGTCCTGTGTGTGTAGCAAGAGAAGTACTGACATCCCAAAGAGGTAAAAGATGATGTTAATGGTTTTCTGCAGCAATGCAGTTCCTGTCTGGCATCAAGAACCCTCAGCAAAACTGGAGTCTGTACGAATCAGGAATAGGAGTCATTTCAAGCACAAATGAAGTTTGTCTTGGTTGTTGGGACTCAGCCATGTCAGTCTTGCAACATGACTGGAAGAGCTCCTCAGGATAATGTCTGAAGTCTAACTGGCTTCACCTGTTTCATCATTGAATCCATATAGCATTTAGGATTAGTGCAGAGCTGGAGGAACACAGCAGGCCAGGCAGCAGCAGAGGAGTAGGAAAACTGACGTTTTGGGTCAGGACCAGAAACATCAGCTTTCCTGCTCCTCTCATGCTGCCTGGCCTGCTGTGTTTCTCCAGCTCCACACTTATGTTCTCTCAGATTCCAGCATCGGCACTTCTTACTGTCTCAGCATTTAGGATTGACCTGCTGAGTGACAAATAACATTCATACCAGGCAAGTACCAGCTAATGGCAGTCTCCAACAAGAGAAAACTTGGTGATTTCCCCTTGAAGTTCAGTGGCATTATCATCACTGAATCGTCCTATCAACATCTTGAAACAGAATGAAACGGGCACACGCTATAGCTAGAAACGCCTGTCAGAAGCTTAGATTTCTGTGTCAAGGTCACTTGCCTTATGATTCCCAAACTTGCAGCCATCCATCATCTGCAAGAAAGAGGTCAGGAATATTAGAGATTACTCCCCATTTGTCTGGTTGAATGTAATTTCAGTAATGCTCAGGAAACACTAACTGGCAACAGGACTAGGCACTTCAACCCCTTGAACCTGCTGTGGTTCAAGGCTGACCACTTTATCCCCTTTGATCACTTCAACCCCATGAACTGTATCTAACGCCTTGAAAACTCTTGTGATCGAATAGTTAACAATTCAAGAAGTCCATGATGCCATCCAAGTCAATGTCATCCATTTGATTGTTGCCTAATCCATAGTTTGCAGCATTCAATCCCATACCATTGACCTGTGGTAACAGTAATTTATACCATTTGCAAGATGCAGTGCAGCAGATTACTAAGGCTGTCTTTCACAGTACTTTGAAAGCTATGACCTCAAACACCTTGAAAGCAAGAGCAGCAAATGCATAGATGCAGTTGCAAGTTCACCTCCAAGCCCCACACTTCCCTGACTTGGAACTCAACCCCAGTTTCTTCATTCACTCATAATCCTGGAACTCCTTTCCTGTCAACAGTGTGGTATCTATGCAACTCACACCACCATCAACTGGTTCCAGTGGTTCTCGAAGGCAGCTCACTGCCATCACCTGTAGGGAATTACAAATGGGCTGAGCCGGCCCACTCAAACTCCATTGAGCAAATTTTCAACACTCCAAGGAGGATAGTTGTCCTGAACACCTTACTGGATTAATTAGTGGCTATGCAACATTGACTATGAGTTTGGGCTTCCTTGTGACTGTGAATACTTTATCTACCTCATTTAATTCATGCATAGTTTTAATTCCTACTGTCAGGATCACTTCTTAGTGTTTTGTTATTTTAAAAAAAAGAAAGAACGTAGCCTTTTTGCATCTTTGTTAGAATTCTGCCCTGTGAATTGTTGTCAACTTTTCTGTCCTTGTTTTAAACTGGAGACCAGATCTCTTCGCTTATATCTGTAGAATTCACAACAGAAAGCCTGCTTCAAATTCTGTTCCTCTGGGTGGAAACCTCAGCATATGTATTTACAGCTTTAATGTGTTTGCTACAATTACACACTTATTATGAAAGTTCTTAATGACAAATTGTATTTTGTTGTAGCCTTACTTATGAATAATTATACCTCAAATCAGTATAATTTAAAATGTTGGTCGTGCACTTGAATTTGACTAAATTAATTCTACAAATAATGAGCAGCAGTGGTCTCTAAAGTAGAACTGTGCTTCCTACATTCCACGAGTCAAAGCAATTTACCACTAATATGTACTTTGTTTTCCTGCTTGTGCTCAAGCTCCTGTTCTGACATTCCATAAATTCCATTTTCAGACAGTGGTGGTTTACCAGAAAGATCTTGCATGTTGACAGGAAGCCCTGATTCCATTCTGTAAGTAAATTTAAAATGTTCAGTGATTTCTGTGGCGTGTGCTTTAATAGATACTCGAGGATAATTATAATGCCTAATGATTATTTGTGTGCCTGTGTGGTTTAAGCACAAGCAGTCCAATTACAGTCATCCCTCTGATTTTGTATTAAAATCTGATAGTGGATAGGCAAGTTATTATTATTTGTATTAAGATTTTATTTTCTTTTTCCCTTTTACCCGCCATTCTCATTCGGAATACTTAAAACTGTCTTTTTAATGTATTTATTAATATAGAGCTGCAAAGAGGTTACTTGATCAAATAGTTGAAAGAGGTCGAATTGGTCCAGGTACACATCATGGAGATGGACCAGGTACTTCAGTGCAGGAGATTATGATTCCTGCAAGCAAAGCTGGACTTGTTATTGGGAAAGGGGGAGAAACAATCAAGCAACTGCAAGTAAGAGTTATGTTTCTCGTTTTTACCTCAAGTTGTAAGTAATGAATATTGGTGTTAGTTCAACATGCAAAGGTGGGTACATGGAGTTGTTTTGTTGCAAAATAGGAGCGCGCAGGAGTCAAGATGGTGATGATTCAAGATGGACCTCAGCCAACAGGATCAGACAAGCCCCTTCGCATCACTGGAGATCCATTCAAAGTACAGGTAGGATGCAGTAATTTTTGGTAACATTTATGATGACAAAAGTCAGCAATATTGGAAAAATTGAGTACAAGTATTTATATTTTTCCATTGTGTGATTTAGCAAGCCAAGGACATGGTTATGGATCTAATTCGTGACCGAGAACAAGGTGGTTTTAGAGAGCAGCGTAATGAATACGGATCCCGTTTGGGAGGAGCAAATGAAGCATTAGATGTAAGTGTGAGCCATACTGATCAAATAAATAAAATAAACAGGTTGAAGGTTGAACACACTTTTTTCTTTAGACTCTAACCCATTCAACAGAATTGCTGAGTTGCATTAAACATTTTATTTTTGATTGGCTTTAATTTTGATTTATCAGCAGGTTGAGTGCATTGTTTTTACAGGCACATCTGGCAATCTTATTTTTATTGCCATTGGCTTTGTCCATAGGGTCTCTTTGCCATAGTACAGTACATACTAATCATATTTTCTGTTAGGTCCCTGTACCTCGCTTTGCTGTTGGTATTGTAATAGGGAGAAGCGGAGAAATGATTAAGAAGATACAGAACGATGCCGGTGTGAGGATTCAGTTCAAGCCAGGTGAATTTATTAAAGCCTAACCCATTCAAATTGAGTAATTTAAATTTTATGCTTTTCTTAACTTTCCAAAAAATATCTTCCCAATAATTTTTTTATCACAAGATGACGGGACGACGCCAGAAAGGATAGCTCAGATCTTGGGCCCTCCAGACAGATGTCAGCACGCTGCAGAAATACTTACAGACCTCCTACGAAGTGTGGAGGTTAGGTTACAAATGCTTTCTTTTAAGCATGTCAGTTAAATGTTTGTTATAAATGTGCTTCACTGACATTCTGAATGCTGTTTTCTTACCTTGTCTTGAATGTTGATAGCAGCAAGGAAATTTTTTTGTGTTGCTCGCCAGTTGCGACCATCCTGTAAAGAGTAGTTGAGAAGGTTTTTTGCCCTCCTTTTTAGGCTGGTGTGCCTCCAGGTCCTGGTGGCCCTGGGCCTGGCAGAGGAAGAGGGAGAGGCCAAGGGAATTGGAATATGGGCCCTCCTGGTGGACTTCAAGAGTTCACTTTCACGGTACCGAGCAGCAAGACTGGGATAATAATTGGCAAAGGTAATGTGTCGTTGTTTTAAAAAAAAGTTCTGTTTGTTTCTAATTTAATTTAAAACACAGTTGCAGCCATGTTTGGCGAGAATATTGGTGTTCTCCAGAATTGGTCAAACAATTTTAACTCTGTCCAGTGGGTTGTGTTTACATCTCAGTGAGGCCATTGAGCCCGTTAAGTGTGGTTGTGTCCCACAAATGATGCCTGTGATATACTGCATTTATCTCTATTCTGCATCTAATTTTATCAGTGTTTCCTTTAGTTTCTTTCATCCCTATGGAGTTAGTTAGATTCTCTTGAGTTGCTGATATCATGGTGAATTTCATGTCTTAACTATTGATGTAAGGTGGTTCTGTTATTCAGCATTGCCAAGAGGTGGAAAATGGATTGCGATGAAATAGATTAGAGAGAGAAAAGTAATCGTATGTAATTCAGAATGCCAAATGTTTTATATGTTAAGGGGTATTGGTCTATTCTTTGGCTGAGTGCTGTGACAAGAGAGGAGAGGAAATTTCGACTTTTGAGTTTAAAGCACAGGTGGATAATTTTGTCTCAGTATCACTGGGCTTTACTCTGCATCTAACCTTTGTTATATCTGACCAAAGATACTTCATAGAATCCCTGCAGTGTGGAAGCAGGTCATTTGGACCATCAAGTCCACAATGACCCTCTGAAGAGCATCCCTCCCAGTCCCACTGCAATGCCCTATCCCTGTAATCCTGCATTTCCCACCTAATCTGCGCATCCCGGGACACTGGGCAGTTTAGTGTGGCCAATCCGCTTAATCTCCCTTGTGAGAGGAAACTGGAGCACCCAGCAGAAATCCTCATAGACAAGGGGAGGATGTGCAAACTCCACACACAGATGCCCAAGAGTGGAATTGGAGTCGGGTCCCTGGCACTGCGAGGCAGATTTACTAACCATTGAGCACCATACTGCCCTGTGGTGTATCCCTTGACTGAAAAGTATTAAGGCAGAATGTTTGTTTATTTGTAAGGATTTAGCTAAAAGCCTAGATGGTATCAATGTTGACAAATTAGTGTAACTTTTTCTGAAAATCTGCTCTGCTTTAGGTGGTGAGACTGTAAAAGCAATCAGCCAACAGTCAGGAGCACGGATAGAGCTTCAGAGAAACCCACCTCCAAATGCTGATCCCAATTTCAAAATGTTTATTATTCGTGGATCAACTCAGCAGATTGACTATGCTCGACAACTTATTGAAGAGAAGATTGGGGTAAGTCATCAAGCCATCTAATTGGCATATTGAGATGTGCCAAAAACACATACAAAAGGTACATGTACACATGCAAATGTCATTTAATTTTCAAGAATCTCATGCCCAAAAGTGTATATTACTAATTTTGTTTTAAACTCAGTAACAGAAAAATATAGTCCGCGCCATCTAAATTTCCAAGTTTCTACATGTGGTTGGTGGCTAACCTATTGGATAGCATATTACGCATATGGGATGTAGTGGCATTGTTCATATTCTTGCAATCAAAGCTGCACAGAAATACAGACAGACAGCTTGACTTGTGTGCCACAATGGCTGATGGAGTGAATTGTGATCAAACGTGAGGTTATTCACTTTGGTAATAAGAATAGAGAAGCAGAATTTTTTTAAAGACATTGATGTTCACTACAACTGGTTTACTTGTACAGTGGAAAAAAGTTAACATGTAGATTGTTAAGGCAGAAAACTTTATTGCAAGCGGTTTGGAGTACGTGAAAAAGGAAGTCATTCTGCAACACTGTAGGGCTTTGGTGAGACAGTACTGCAGTGCAGTCTGCAGTTTTGGCCTTCATGGTTGTGGGAATTATGCTTGCATTGGAGATGGAGCAGTGACAGTTCATTATTTTGATTCTGGGTAGAGGGGGCTGTTGTTTATAAAGGCTGTGAACTGGGCCCTTTGCTCCTTGAAGTTTATATCTCCTTAAAGTGTGAGGGGTTCAGAAGAGTCTTGACAAAGTCGATACTGGAGAACTAGAAGAGGAACCATCTTAAGGTAAGATGGTTACCTTACCTTAATTGAAGTTGTTGAGAAATTTCTTAATTCACTATGATTCTTCGGAATTTTCTACATTTCAGTGCTAAGAATATTTAAGATTTCAGTACAGATTTGTGGCCTTTTGGGATTGAGGAATTTGTGGAATGTATGGGAAGTGGAGTTGAGACAGAAAATCATGAATTTTTTTTGAATGACGCAGCAGGCTTGAGAGACAGTTAAACTTAGTCCTCTGTTTATATATGTTCTTTCACGTTCTGATGTTCAATAATGGACAGAGATAGAGGGAATTGGACCATTACCAATATAGGATGGAAAATTACTATGAAGAATCTTGATGTCTATTCTGTGAAAGCAAACCAAGATGATGGGATTTATGTGGCACATCACGCGTTTTTTACTTTCTTCTGGAATTTATTGGATTCTTGTTGGTTGGCAAGGAGTGATTTCTTGCTTGCCCAGGAGGTCCACCTTAAAGTAGTTGCGGAGGGTGGCAACATTGCGTGATTTCAGATTTTGAAAGTGTCTTCATACTGACTTCCAATTTACCACCATCCCACTTAACTCCTTCATTGTCTTTAAATTACGAAAATACTTGAATGTGATCCAGACTCAATGTGAAGAAATTTCTTCTGTTAAATAAATATTTGGAACAGAACCCATTGTCTTTAATCTGCACTGTCCCTCATCCTTGCAAGTGTCTGAGGTTACAATTTATAGCCCAAGTGCCTTATTTGATTTTAAGATGAGCAGCATCATTCAGCCTATTTATTTCCATATAGAGTCATAGGGTCATACAGCATGGAAACAGACCCTTCAGGCCAACCAGTCCATGTCAAACATAATCCCAAGCTAAATTCGTCCCACCTGCCTGCTTCTGGCCTATATCCCCCCCAAATCTTACATATTCATCTATATCCAAATGTCTTTTAAACGTTGTAATTATACCCGCATCCACCACTTCCTCAGTAAGTTCATTTCACACGTGAATCACCCTCAATGTAAAAAAAATTGCCTCATTGTCTTTTTTAAACCTTTCTCTTCTCTCCTTAAAAGTGTGCTCCCTAGCCTTGAAACCCCCATTCTAGCAAAAAGACACCTACCAAGACAACTGCCATTAACTCCATCTATACCTCTCATTTTATAAATATCTATCAAGTTGCCTCTCAACCTCCTATGCGCCAGTGGAAGAATGTCCCAACCTGTCCAGCCTTTCTGTATAACTCAAACCTTCCATACCTGGCAACATCCTGGTACATCTCTCTGAACCCTCTCTGGTTTAACAATATTCTTCCTATAACTGGGCATCAAACTGTACACAGTACTCCAGAAGAGGCCTCACCAGTGTCCTGTATAACCTCATCATGACTTTGAACTCCTGTACTTAAAGGACTGAGCAATGAAGGCAAGTGTTCCAAACACCTTTTTAACCACCCTGCCTACATGATGCAAGCTTCAAAGAATTATGTGGCTCTGTTGTCCAACACTACCTGAGGCCATACCATTAATTGTATATGCCCTACCCTTGTTTGTTGTACCAAAATACAGTACTTTGCATTTATCCAGAGTAAACTCTGTCCGCCATTTTTCAGCTCATTGGCCTCTTTGATCAAGATCTGTTTATAATTTTAGAAAACCTTTTTTACTGTCTACTGTGCGGCCAATTTTCTTGTTGTCCACAAATTTGAAAACTCTTAATTGTTCCCTGCCTGTGTTCATTTGATGCTTAATTCATTTGTGGCTTTGTTAGAACCTGCCTCTTGGATCAGGATTTTGATTTTCTTCCTTCCTGTTGTGGTTCAGTGTCAGACTTTTTCTGTGATATTTTTAGTAAATACAAGATGTTAATGCCTTTCAGTGAATTCACTGAGCCTTAATAGGTCCATGGTTCTACCACACAGTACGCTCGTGCTTGATAGTACAGCACTACTCCATAGTATCCAGTGTGACAATATGGTGATTAAATCTGCCTGCTGAATGCATTGTTACTTTTCAAGTTAGCAGCTGTAAAATCATGCACGCCTAAAAAAGCACAGTTGGGAACTTTAATCTTTTATTAATTTTTGCCACAAGCCAAAGCAGGTGAAAGTGCCTAAAAATTAGGATTATGTTTGTAGCTTTCTTAATTAAATATTGAATGCTGCAAGGATATTGAATGTAAAGCTAATTCTCTTTCTGTGTGGACCTTCATTTTATTGATCTGGGAATTGTTTTGAAGAAAGCCTGATTCCTAGAATAAAGGGTTACCTGGTTAAAAATGGGTTGACCAAGTTGGGCCCACACACGTTGGAGATTAGAATGAGAGACAACATTATTGAAACGTGCATTTCTGAGGGAACTTGACAACATGGAAGGTGAAATGATGTTCTCACTTGTAGGTCAGTGTAGATCTGGGGACACAGTTCAAAAATTGGGGACTTCCCAGTTCAGTCTCAGGTGCAGAGGTTATATTTTTCTGTGGATTCTCTAGTCTGTGGAATTCTGTGTCTGTGAAAGACTGAGATTTTTGGTGAACAACGTAGTTCAGTGTTATCGTGCAGGTGGAAAGTGAACTTCACTTCACAATCGTAGCCATTATTCCATTGAATGACAGAGTAAACTTGAGGGACCAAACGGAAACTCGAGCTTCAATTCTTGTGGTAGAAAACCATTGAATATTTGCATTAAACTGTATCTTCTATGCTACTTAGCTGCATGGAGAATTGCTGTATGTTTCCTTGTGTTTTTTTGTGGTCTGGCGATCTCTAGAAACTTCTCTTTTTGTACTCCTGATTATATTTCACAATGTATGTTTGTGCATTTAGGCTCCTACTGGTCCTCCTGGGCCACCTGGTCCCCACGGTCCTCATGGACCTCATTTGCCTCCTGGCCCTCATGGGCCCCCTGGTCCTCCAGGCCCTGGAACTCCTATGGGGCCCTATAATCCAGGGCCCTATAATCCAGGGCCACCTGGTCCTCCTCAACAGTAAGTAATTTGATTTTACACAACACAATTGTTTTAGACTTAGCCAAAGTATGTATTATGTTGCCATGATGTTATCTCTTAACCTCTGCAGTGGTCCACCAGCTCCATATGCTCCACAAGGATGGGGAAATGCCTATCAGCCCTGGCAGCAGCAGGGTCAACCAGATCCAAGTAAGACAAGGTTTCTTTATATAATATTTTGCATGCACTTGTTTAAAAGCAATCCACTGATCTGTTCAGTGGCTCATTTTTCTTAATAAAGGCCGTCTGTTTTTGGCCGTATAGACCAACAGGGCCCTCGTTTGATTCCTGGTATCTTAATATTTGTTCATTCATGCAATATGGGCAGTGCTGGCTGGGCCAGCATTTTCTTCCCATTGCTGGTTGTCCTAGAGATTTGGTTGATCTCATCCAGGATGCATGAGGTGGTATCACCCTTAATTAACATCTAGTAATCCCCACTTCAGAAGATTGCAAATAAGTTGAGGTCAGGGTTGGCTTTGACTGAGATGTTAGTAGTTGAATAGCCAAACCAGCTTTACACTGTTGTTGCCCATGCTTGCTGACTGAATAGTTGGATGGCATCCTGGAGAGTAGCTTGTACTTGTGGAATCGGGTACAAGCAGGAGTTGACACCTCAGGAGAGGAAGAGAAAAAGAAAATGATCCCCAGAGGTTACTGTAATGTTCAAGTTATTGAATGCATTTTTGTCTAGTGTTTAAATGCTAGCAGTAATGAATTTTTTAAAATCTATTATAGGTAAAGCTGGAGATGCAAATACAGCTGCATGGGCAGCATATTACGCTCAGTATTATCAGCAACAAGCACAGCAGCCACCTGCACCTTCAAGCACCGGTCAGGGCAGTACCCCAAATTCTGCACCGGGTAAATCATCGGGTATTTTATCAGATCTTCTGGCTACACTGACAGAGTTAATTACTGCAGTTGTAAAAATCTTTGAGAACTAAGCTTGTATCTTACCCCAAAAGAAATTTCATAAGCTGACTTCTTTAGGAAGCTACCCTTAGCTGTTATTTTATCCCTGTTTCTTAAATCAGTGGCAGTATGTGCCTGAATCACTTCTCACAGAAGGTGAGAAAATCTCTCAGTAGCTTTTAGGCTTCCTATTGTTATAAACTGTCATCTTCCTTTCTTCCCTCTGGGAATTAATATCCTTGGTGTTACTATGATAATCATGGCTCTGTACTTTTACCAGCAGCTGATCCAAGCCAACCCAACCCGGCCCAGCCTCCTCAGACTGATTATACCAAAGCCTGGGAAGAATATTACAAGAAATTAGGTAAATACTTCAGGTTATCATGTCAAAACATAGGATTGATGGCAAGGAGATGCACAAAAAATGAGATAGAAAAGCTGTAGTCGTAAAAATCCTGGAAGTATTCTATAAAGTGCAGAATGTGCTTTGTGCTAGGCTGTAAGACAAATTGCAGAGATACCACATCTCTTCCCAAGTGAACAGGACATTTTTAAAAATGGCATTGGCCAGCAGCATGATTAACTTGGTTCATTGAACTGCATAATTGTGGAGCTTTGCAAATCTTGGTGCCAGAAATCTGATCTCTGACCATGGCAGCCTAAAGGAAATTCCCATTGCATAGGAAGAAGATGACACAAGAATCCTGAGCATTTCTAATCAAACACATTTCTTAACCATTCCAGTACAATTAGAAATTGTAAATTTAAAGCAATTTTTGAATACTCCCAATGCAATTTATTGTAGTTGTGATCGATCTTCAGATATTCATTCCAAAGAATAATTTTAAGCAGCCTTAGTTGTTTTTGAGGAAAATATTTTATAGTGAAGCCAACAGGTTCATACCCAACTGGAGGAGAGAGTGGTACAAAGTATAGAAGAACTGTGAATGCTGAAGATCTGAAACAGAAATTGCTGGAGAAACTCAGCAGGGTTGGCAGCATCTGTGGAGAGAATGTAGAGTTAACGTTTCTGCTCTGAAGGGTCACTGGACTCAATGATAACTCTGCTCTCTCTCCACAGATATCTGCTAGACCTGCAGAGTTTATCCAACAGTTTGTGCTTTTTTTTTTTGGAAGAATAAGTGAATTTTTCTGTGTCTTTTTTGGAATCTTTTACTTTGAAGACCCAAATTTGAAATTTTTTTAATCATTCAATACTTCTATATTTATTTCATAAAAGTTAACCACCTTTTGTTTAGGTCAACAGGGACAACCGCAAGGAGCGCAACAGGATTATACAAAAGCTTGGGAGGAATATTACAAGAAACAAAGTATGTATTGTCTCTGGAAAGCTTAATTCAAGTATGTTTGAATTTTCTGATGTAAGATCAGTGATTCAGTTCTGCATATTATTTCAGGTCAGGCAGCTCAAGCATCCAGTACGGCAGCTCAGCCAAGTGGACAGCCAGACTACAGTGCTGCGTGGGCTGAGTATTACAGACAGCAAGCGGCTTATTACAGTCAGACAAACTCCCAAGGAATTCCCCAGCATCCGCCAGCACAACAACCCCCACAGGTAAATTCCAGTAAACAATGGATTCATGATTGAAAGTGTGTTTTTGATTCAGCATGAAATAAATGTCCCTACGTGACTTCAGTGAGGCTCATCGATAACTGCAGTACACGCCGTATATCAATATCCTCATCTATTTTGATAGTTAACTGCATATTACGTTCAGAGGAACACATTTGAAGAGCATTGAATGGCATATTATTTCAATGGCTGTTCTTACATAAAGTTCCAACCCCAACAGGAAATGTGAAAAGTGGAGAGCATCTGTCGACTTTTAAGTTTAACTTTTCCTTTCACAGATAGAGGATCCTGTCCACACTCGCTGTCCTTGAAATTTTTCATGTTGGTAACCACTTGTGTATTTCTATGTATTTCTTTTGTGCAGGCCCAGTAATGTGAAGTGGAGATATTTACGTCATTTGGGGAAAAGCCTTTGTAAAATTAATGGATGCAGACGGCTTGATGAAGATCTTAATTTTGTTTTTTGGTTTAAAAAAATAGTGTTTCTTGCTATTGTCATACTTAAGAGGTAGCAAACTTGATAACCATTATTTTGTGTAGAAATGCAAATTTGGTTTGCTTTTAGTGAAACACGATAGTTTGAACATTCCAGCATATGTATTTCAATTTCTATTCAGTCACTATAGTGACGTGCTTCTGTTGTAAAATGTATTAATTCCATTGTATACCTGTTCACTTTTAAAAGAAAATGCTTGTTTTGTGCTTGACAATAAATAAAATGAAAACCCTTGTTTTGTGGGTAAGTTGGATCTATGGGTAAATACATAGTACGTTGTGTTGCACCTAATTGTAACCTGTTACAACACGGTCTGTGCATTGTGGAATTTTCTGTTGGGTCATGCTGAGACTTTGTGCATAATTCAATTCAGATCAAATATTTGCCGTAATCCACGTTCCACCATGATTTCAGTTTAGCTCATTAGTAATAACGCAAAGTTGCAAGCAGTATATCTTTTGCACAATGTTTCTATAACAACATATGAAGGTGAAATGTGATTTAATGTTTTGACTGGCATCCTTAGCTTTTGTTTGCAATTTTATGCTATATGTCTGACAAACTTTTGAGGCATTTTGTCAGTTTCTTTATATGGTCTACAATTTTTGCCATGTAAAATAGTGCCCCATAACTTTTTTTTTCTGACAGAAGGAGTTTAGGAAAGCTGATGGTAAGGTTATCAGTCCAAGTATTCATTAATGATTAAGTAGTTCCTCAAAATGACCATGGAATTGTTTTTCTAATGCGTTATGACCTGCTTTAGCTGTTTTATTTTTCACATTATTTAGTTGGAATTTTCCATTTTAAAATCTTGGAAGATGATCTGAATTGCTTCTGCATATTTTTCCCTCTATTTGAAAATGGTTGTTTCTGTGCAAAATAGATTTTTTCCCCCATGCTTGCACTTGAATATTCTAGTAGTTGCTCAGTTTAATTATGCAAAAGATGAATGCCATTGCGGTCTCTCTTTGCCACTGTATTTATTGAAGTACAGGTGTGTTCCAGCCAATGTAGAGCTAGCTCTGTAAGGGTAACCTGGCGTTTGCTATGCACCATCCTTGATTCTGTTCCTTCAAGGAGCTTTGCACTGTAAGTACACTAAAACCTTGCAAAATAGAGATGACTTACTGTGCGATAACACTTCTGAAATTGTTTTTGCCCATGTCCTTGATTTTCTTTGTCAAGAGATACATCGAAATATGAATAACAATGCAGAAATGTCCTGATCATGTATTTAGCATGTAATGCTTGTAGGAATTAAACTGATAGGATGCTATACTTGCTAGTTTTGCTGATTTTTTTTTATTATGAAAGCCTTTATGGGTAAGTATTTCCTAAACTGTATTAAATATTGTTTGAGGAATGCAGAATGGAAAGCCGTTTTAGATGGTACTGTGATAGTTTTCTTTTTAGATTTACTTGACCCATTTGGAATTTTGTTAGCTTGAAGGTAGGTAGGCCAGGAGTGTGTTGTATTGCATTGCTTTGACGTTCAACTGAATAAATGGATATGAATATCTGCCATTTATGTTGACGTGTCACATGGTGGAAGTTATTTTGGGTTTTTAAATGAGCACATTATGTATTAAATAGCAAAGTTGTCTTTTGCTGCGAATTGTACTAGAAATTGCTCACAAGTTGTAAACTGTGTAAACCTTTTGAGCATTGAATTTATTTTGCTGAGTGTGAGAATGGAGTAATGCAGTTTCTGACACGGATAATATTGTTCTGAGCAGATATCAAAAATTTCTTAAAAGGAACAACTTCTGTGTGTCACTTCTTTATTGTTTTGAACGCTTTTTGTTTGATTCACATGGAAAAAAGTTCTTGTTTGATCTTTGAAATAGTGAATTATTGTTCTGTCCATGATGTGAATTTAGATAGTGTCCATTTCTGTAACTTAGTTTCACAGCTGGCACAAGTTCACAGAACTGAATTTTGCAAACATTAAGGAAAGCCTGCTGTCTCTGGAAAGCCACAGAAAAAGTGCTCAGTAGTCCAGGCGTTGCAGGCTGCTTGTTTTTAGGCGTGGAGAGCCGAATGAGTGCTGTAACCGAGAGCCACAAGACACCTGCAGGTTAATTGTCAATGTTAGTCTTGTTTGTGCATGAAGCTCTGTCCTGAAGTCAAATGTTAAGAACCTAGACTGAAGGTTTTTGTATCTTATTTGTAACAAAAATGAAGGAAAAGAATTGTGAATTTTTATGGTGTAAATTATTTAAGTTTTGAAGTAGATAGTTTGAATATGTTATTTTCTAATGAAGGTTGTGTGATTCAGTGTTCTTAATTTGGGATTGTCAGCAAAAAAATACTGTCCATACTTGATTTGCAATCACGTATGTTGCTGTCTCTCTCTATAGGCAGATGTAGCTTTGAAAAAAGAAAAACGTTTAAAACATTTCCCTATATTGCATTCAAATTTATGCTTCACCCTGTTTCGCTATCTTTAATGAAGACTTCACAGTTGCAACAATGGACAACAGTACAGCAACCATTTTCCCGTTTTCATTGATGTCCTTGTCCATTTCAGGTCCTTTTGTCACATAGTCAAACTGACAATCTCAGCTCAACTTAATTTTAGAAGTGTGCCCTACAATAAACTTTTCACAATGGGCAGATTACGTTGTCTTGCTGTGGATTTCATTGAGCACCCCAAGGAGCTTTTAACATTTAACAACAAGGACTCGTAAGCCGATGTCATGTGTACTTGAAGAGTTTAACGTTGACAAAAATTCATGGTGAGTAATGACACCTGACCAAAAACGTATGTCCACTGAATGATGTAACCTATATATCTTTAGGATGCATCTGAATCCTTCTAAAAATACATGATTTTGTCACCTACTGACCTCCAAGCCTAACCTATAATTACATGCAACATTAGTCTTAATAAGTTGGTCCAGCTGTTTTGGTGATTCTGGTCTTATAAACTAAAGGAAATTGGGGACTCAAAATTTTCTTTGTTTTCTTTTTCTGCATTTGTCTTTCTCAAAGATTCAAGCTGAGGTGAATTTCCTGGACTGCTGGTGGCTGTCTGATATTGTTCCCCAGGGGATTATGGTTCATTAATGATCTGTTGTCTGAAGGTTGTTTCCCAGTTACGGTAGGGGTCAATTCAACCAAGCCCACTTATGCTCCCGTGTCTTTACTGTCAGCAGCAGTCAGTTCGTTGCAGTAAAGAGCAGAAAACATTTCCTCTTGTCTGTCTTCTCCCTGGTCTTTCCAAAGGTTGTCCCAGAAATTAATTGTCGAATTGTTAATAGTCACTGTATTCATAGGTTGCAAAAAGCTGTTTGGCTTAGTACAGCCCTGTGGGCCAGGAACCCACTACACTGTCAAAGTTGATAAGCAAACAGAACAATATCCAGATTTACATGTTGAGGATAAATTTGCAGAAGGCCAGTGTCAAGTTTGCTCTCTTTTTTATAGTATTTGATTTTAACAGTTGAGTTGAAGCATAAGTTGCGTTTTGCTAATGTTGAATGGAAAATGACTTTCTAAGTCCAGCTTTGAAAGCATAATTGAAGTAAACATTACAGTTGATTAGTCGAGGGAGAATTTAATTGAAAATATGTTCAATGTGTTGTTACTCTTAATGTTTTTTGTGTTCTCGGTGCAGTTTGTCTCAACATTTGTATTTCATGAAGTAATACTTTTCTCGATGTCTGTACATTAACACTAAATCCAACTGCCTCTTAATGTTTTGGATAACATTTAGAGATTATCTTTTGCAAGGGTTCACTTGAGCTTTGAAGTTGTACTCCTGTCTTGCTTCAGGCTGACGGACCTACCAATTCTGCTACAGATCTGGTCAAAGACTAGAGGTTTAAAATCTTTGGTAAAATGTTGGGAAACACCAGGGCAATGAAGTTGAATACATGTCTTGGGCAATTAAAGTATTTGGATTCATTTACTCAATTTTCTGCACTGCAATTTTAAATTGAGAAGGTCTTAAAATACCCACAATTATTGGTGTGGGTACCTTGATCTGTGGTGAGACTGGTCATTCCATTGCATTTCTCGGTCTCCATCCTGAAAGATTTCAACCCTTTACAGACTGGTTTGTTGGTTGCAGCTTCCTTTGCTAAAAGCAATAAGTATCATAGAAGTGTGGAACACAGAAGGCCATTTCTGTCATGATGACTTTGGATAAAATAAATTCAGATTTACAGAAGTTTATCATGTTCTGCTTAATATGCTGGACATTTTCAAACTGAAGTGCCAAAATACCCTTCAAACCTTGTGGTTGAGAGATTTACTAAGGACTCCTTTGGTAGTTTTGCTGAAGTTAAATTCACACTTGTGCTAGAGCTAAAATTTCAGTTGTTGCAGCTTCTAATTCTTTAAAAATGTAAGAAGCTTAAAATGCAATCTGTCTAATTCTTGACATCTTCTGCTCCTGTTAGTATATGGATTGTAGAATAATATTGGTAGAAATATATCTGTGATACCGCAGCCTTTACTTCAAGGCTTGCTGTTCTCAAGCAGGCTAAAGATAAACTGCTTGTTTTCATGTTAATAGTATAACTGTGCAGTCCACCATTCATTAAAACAGTCTATCATTGCCACAGCATGGCCAAACAACTGGGAATCCACAGTTGCTAGAGGTGGCCTATTAGAAATGGAAAGATGTAAGACTCCCTTTCGTTGGTTAAGCTAATGTACAGTAGGGCAGATTCATCCGTCTGTCATGAGTTAAGTGTTGGCCTGAGTACATCATTCAATGAACTTGTGAAAATGGTAAGACTTGGGGTTTGTTTTGTGCAGGAGATTTCTGTTATCATAAACTTCAGTTTTGAGCGCTTTTGCATGCCAAGTTAATACAGATTTGATTCACAGTCTAGGATGGTGCTCACTAAAGACAAGAAATAGTTGTGAATAATATTTGCAGGCTAAGATGTACCATTTGTGCTGTGATTATTCTGCAACTTGAGTTTTAAAACTTTTAACTCTAACTAGACCAACATGGAGAGCAAACATACATCTTAATTTCTTGTGCATCCATTCTTCAAAATGTTAGGAAAAGGATGAAATAATGTTAGTTAGAACTTAAATGAATGTAAATGATGCGTTTGGTTCTGTAATATTTCTAAATCTGCAATTTTTAATGATCCCACATGGTTCTCTCCTCTCGCAAAGCCGTTGATTAGTGAGCTCCTGTCGGTGGCCATTCTCTATGTCAGCATTACCAGAAAGCGCAACAAATTATTGAACTGTGGAACACATTGCAGTTGAGCTCTGGCTTTGTGCATCAAAGGCACATTTTCCAGATAATTGTACAATAGTCAAACACTGGTGATTTTTTTTCTTATGATATTAATTGTACCACAACCTGCTGCAACTCCCATTTGAGATTGCCCAAATCAGCGTGGACTGACTTGCAATTTACTGATTTGTGTGGCTAAGAACCTAATGTAGATTTGCCAAAAACAAGCTTTTTAACAGTGAATATTTTCAATTTAAAGACTGAAATTATATGTTGAATTTTGCCCTTTTTAAAAAAAAGTCAACACTCCAAGCTGTCCTGACTTCTGGTGAGAAATTTTGATTCTGCAGCCAAATCTCATCTTGAGGGTTTTTCTTAATGAATTAAGATTATTTTTATTTCAGTTTTTTTTTTCCTAGACTTTGGGGTGAATTGTCATTGTGGTGCTACGTACTTCCCTCGCCTTGATTACACATTTGCCAAATCTCTCTGCTGTCAGTCATAACGGAGTTTGATTCCATGGATTAAATGTGTAATTGGCAGAGACATAAGTCATGTTAAGCATCTAGCCTGGAATAGCTTTACTTTAACAGCAGTTTATAAATTAGAAAACAGCCCAACATCCTTCACAGATAAACATTAGAAATGGTGGTACAAATTTAGATATTTATCAAATCTGATTCAAGAAGCTAAGGCTCAGAGATCTCCAAAAGATAGGGAGTGATGTTACAAAACAAAGCTCACAGACCTTGAGTGAGGCCCAAATGGCTGCAATTTAATCATTTGAATGAGATAATGACTTGAAAATCTGCAGCTAAACACTTGATCTTACAGGCTTGTTTCACTTTGCTTTAAATATAACATTCTTTGAAAAAGATCAGAAAGGCATTGGACTGTTTTGTAATATATGGGCAGTGGTCTATTGTGATTTTTTTTTCACATTAGTTTTGTATCTTCTCTCACCCACACTACCAAAAAAGCACCTTCCTGTTTATGAAATCCTTTGAAATCCATAAAGTTGGAATCGCTGACTTGGGAAGTTTGAATGCTCACTTATCTGTCCATTTAGTTTTTGTGGAAAAAGCTGCTTATTTTGTGCCATATGTTGGTAATTTATTCAATAGTGCCTTGTTTAAGCTTAACTATCTACTTCATGAATTTGCTGATAAACTGTAGATTGAATCTGTAGGTATGCTTAGCTTAATCATGCAGGAAGATGATTTGATTTTCTAAAATTTTTAAAATTACTGCATCAAATGTTTTACTTTATCTTAAGTGAACTGTGTTGTCCATGAGATCTAATTCTGCATCATTGCTGGCCTGCTTGGTTCAGTAAATGATGAATGCTTGTGGAAACGAAGCCTGTTCCTGCAGCACTGACCACAACTAACCCAGAAACTTGTAGCATATTGTTCTGCTTTGCATTTGGAATTAAGGGGTTGGGTTGGTAGGGTAAGTTAAATGAAACAGTTTTACTTACCCAAAGGAAAGCTTCCCTTGTTTGCAATTATGTCTTTGGTTGATCAAAGTGCAATGATTGTAACTAATGCATTTGCCTATTTGGTGTATTAGCTAGGGGAGTTTATCCTTTTTGAGGCAAGATATGGCTACAAATACCTATGTGCAGCTAAATACTTAAAATTTGATTCATGAGCATTGCTATTCCTCCCTTTGCCCTGTTTGCCTGATGACGTACCAAGATTCAAGCTCCATGTGAAGTCAATGTAATAAATTGAGAGTCATGAATGATCAGGGATATTTTTGTCTTGATTACTGTTCTGTAGGATGGTGGACACATTTCGTACCGTATAGGATTATTTTTCTGTTCACTTTTAAATTTAGGCTTTTATTCTTTGTCAGATTATAGACCTAAGCACTTCTGACAGTGTGACCTTGCAGACACAATCCAGGCCAAATTGAATTAGTCATGACAAAATCTTCACCGGGATAACACGTGCCTGTTCAAAAGTTTGGATGATCCAGACTCCTTAACATTGGTCAGCAGCAGTCCCGGATCCCAAGGTGAGGATGACCATCACCTCCCACGGTCTAATTCTATATCAGAATTGTTGCATTTATGTTGGCAGCTTTGGATATCAGCCTTAGACTGCCACTAGTTCAAAATTGATTTTGTAGTGCATGTGGAATTTATATTTCTCTGCCTGAGCTGTCAATTTCTACATTTACACAGGTGACTGTGACTCTGGGTCACTTCAAAGATTTAATGCCTGCAAGACCAATCTGAACTTTTATTACGTGACTGCTACAATATTATTCTGAAAACATGAGCATTTAAACTTCTTTAACTGGTGCTTTTTGGACGGATTTTACCTGTTATGGGTAATTGCTTATTTGCAACATATAGCTTTTAGCAGGATTGCCAACATGAACAAAATGGCCCATGAAAAATTCACTCCGTCCTTGTCGTGCTACTTGTCTCCTTTGTTCTCTTGTCTGGATTGGCAGTTGTAGACTTTACTGCTCCTGCCCCTCCCTTCAATTAGCAATTGCCAACTACTTTTGTGCTACAGGTGTCTATAGTAGGATATGACAAATTTAGTGACACCATAATTGACGCACATCGTCTGCT
Source organism: Stegostoma tigrinum (assembly GCF_030684315.1). NCBI lineage: Eukaryota > Metazoa > Chordata > Chondrichthyes > Orectolobiformes > Stegostomatidae > Stegostoma > Stegostoma tigrinum. Next base: position 92,699,552 of record NC_081361.1, on the reverse strand, counting down.
TTCTCCTCCTCCCCCCGCCCCCGACCCTCCACATACAAGCACACCATCAACTTTGACCTAATTAAGATGCTAAATTACTTTATAGGAACCCAGCCAGTACTGCCACTTGTTTGAAAACCTGTTTGATCAGTGACTGAATTAGAATGCTTTACTGTCACATGTACTATTTATGTTGGATGTATTGCAACTGAATATTTGTTAATGAATTATTTTATTTGTTTACCCTTTTCACGTTTGAGGATGTGGTAGGGACTTGGTGATTTTATTACTCTAAAAACTGTATGCTTATTTTAATGTCATTGGGCTGATTAGATGCACTGTCTGTTATTTTAACGGTCAGTAAAGACTGTTGAATGATGAGATCATTACATCCCTCCACAAATTTGTTCTGTTTACAGTGCACTTCTGCAGCCTAAAATGCATTAAAACAAACATCTTTTTCAGAAGAAAATTTTTTAGTGCAGTCTGTAATTCTGTTAACAAAGGATAATCGGCATCAAATTACTTTGTATATTGTAATGAAGCATATAGGAAGATGTCTTTTGAATAGTGCACATCTTTTGAAGGCCGTTAAGCTTATTGCAGTCAGTAATTGAAGCATGTAGTATTCTTTTAGGCTTATTGGATTGTAAGAAACATTTTTAGATAATGCTGAATTTATTAAAAACCTGTTTCTGCCAAATAAGAAAACACCCTCACCTTTGAAATGAAAAATCCAGAAATGAGACTTTTTCAGCTTACGTTGCTACTACCTACCAAAACTATTAATATTACTTAGTTTATGAAAAAAAGTGTTTCAAAATGGAGGCTATTGGTATAGTTTTCTTGTACCATGTGAAGTCGCAGCTCATTGCAAATGAAGTGCAATTTTTATACTTCACAGTGCCACCCAGACCTTGAACCTTAAGTTCTGCTGCAGTACACTAAAGGTAAGCAAGAATGAAGGTGTATTATTTCAGGCTGTAAAAAGAAATTGATCAATCATTGGCCCTCTTTATAAATGCATTATCTTTATGAAACTCCACATTACTGTACAAATAAGAAGTAAATGTCAGTTTGATCAGCCAAATATTCCATAATTTGTTTTTCTAGATGATCAAATCAAAATGAGTCAACAAAAGATTTGAACTGCGGTTAATTTCAAGCTCTAAAAAAATTCTAGGAAAATGGCATTAGCCAACATCTTAAAGTCAGATTAAAACTTCTGGCATAAACCTGAAGGGTTAAGCTGCCTTTTCAGATGCATTCAGCTTTAAGATATGATCTTAACTTTTTCTGGGTTTGGATTAAAGGTTTTCTGCATACAACCATGAACTTTAGATGTTTGGTTGGATAATTATTAGTTTAAACTATTGTTAGCTTGCAGGAGAAATGACAACACTCATATTTTGGAGATTAAACTTCGTGTTGTGCGCTGTTTAACTGTTCAAACAAACATTTGTTTAGATCTTAGTTTGTGTTGGATATCTGATTTCTATCATTAAGAACGCTTAGTCAAACTTAAATGTATACAGCTTTGAAATGCATTTGTTGTTGTGAAGGCATCTTTGGATAAATAGCTAGTATTTTACAATATATTTTTAGATATCTAGGGAAAGGAAAAGCTGTTCAATTTGTTCTTGTAGGATGAACTATACTTTTGTGTTGGCATGGATTGGTACACCTTGTCTTATTTTAACCCTCTGCCATTTTGTCATGAAAGGCCTTGGCTGCTTTGCCTAATACATCAATTTCCAAAAATGACATAAGGAAATATCAGATATTTTGCATAAGTACAAAGAAGGAAGCTTACATATTTTGCTGGTGCATTGCACAACAGCTAGTTAGTTGGTTCTTGCTGTTTATACCATGGGAGCTTGAAGCTGTTTATTTGTAAATAGCCAGGGAAGAGGGTTAAAATATCTGCAATAATTTGCACTGCTCTACCTTCAGGCAGACAATTGCATCTTAAAGGATGTGAGGTGTGGTGTTATTTTTGGCCTGGTTTATTAATGTAGAATTAGAGTGTTCTGGCAGGTTTTTTTTGTGGTCTATTTACCATATTAAAATGCATAAAATATCTTGCTTCAAAATCAGATTAGAATTCCAGGTGTTCACTGCGCGGTTATTCAGTGGAATTCATGTGCCTTTTTTCAAGAGTGAATCTTGCATTTCTAGAGGTTAATTACCTTTGTATTTTAATCAGAAAATCTTGGGGGTTTTTATGCAAAATGCCAACCTGCTTATCTCTTGGCAATTTTTTTTTTCAAAAGTACTCAAAATATGGTGCCTTCGTTCTTATACAGTGCTGAAGAGCTAGCTGCCAGCACCCGATTCATAGGTCATAGGAACAGGTCCTGAGATAGTTTCTGCCACTATGGAGGACTTCTTTGCGTTCATCCTTTGAACTGATGAACATAAACCATACAATGGCTCTCTGTATAAGGTAACACTTCTTGAGGGACATATGTCATTCATATGTAGGGAATTAAATATTTTGCACAAACTGTTATTTAAAGTGGGAGGCATGCTGTCAGAATCTTTGGCTTATGCACTTGTTTCTATTTGCATACAAATGCTAAAATAAGCACACTTTCTGCACGCTGGAACTATATTTCAGGACATCCATTTAATACTGCTAAACTTGATGTGTTCATTGCTAGGTTTCCCTATGCCATCACTTGGATTTCTTTTTGCTATTTTTGACTTTCCTACAGAAAATCCAGTTTAATATATAGTCTTGAATTAAATTATTGTCAATGAAGGACTCAAATGTACGTGCATTATAATTTTGATGCTATATTTCAAACTGATCAAATTGAGTTGAGGTACAAAGTATAGTTTAATCATTATCTCTTACTTGTTTAATGTAAATACATAAATCCCCAGATTTAGAATTTTTTCACTTTCTAGTGAGCCTGTTTGTAGACCTTGTATCTTTGCGTACGTGAGTCAGATTTTTAAAATTCCAGATTTTGCCTCCCTAAAACAATGTTGGATGCATTTGTTTTGCTTGCTTTTTAAAATGCTGAGAAGCTTTTGATTCAGAAAAATCTGCAGAAGCGAATGTTTACATTAACAGAAAACTGTACTTAAATTGTGAAGTTAGTTTCTGCATAGAGCAGTCTTCGTTAACCCAATGTAGAATGTTAAAGCAGACAGAACCTGTGTTTGAGTTAGAGGATAGTGTATATCAGGATTTGACTGCAGGTTTTTGCTGTTGTCCCTGTTCAGTACTTTTAACATTGGCACTGCTAGATAGGTTTCCTGCATATTTCTTTTGCATGTTTCTTTTACACATGGCTTTTGAGATGGATTAGCTATTATCTCGAAGAAAAAAATTCTTCAGAAAATGTGCATTGCTGGAGAAGACTACTGAGCAGATTTTGGGCTTGCAGTGATTGGAGAAAGGGATATCATACAGATTTGGAGCTGAAGTATAAGGTAACTTCACTGACGGGAAAAAAAATGCTGCTTAAGAATGATCCGGATGTGTTGGCACTCGTTTTTTGTTTTTCTGATAATGTTAAATGATTTTAGTGTGAATTAAAATGTAAAGATTTTGAAATTATAAATAAAGTTTGAGATGCACAAATGATTGTTTTTTTATTATTGTGTCCATCAAATATGGGTGTGGCAAGATTGGGTTTCAGAAATATACATTTTGTTGGTTATGAGAAGAAGTCAGCTCCATGTTAAAATGCACATGATTGCAAACCAAATTGCTCGATCTCTTACTTTTTCACTCCCTCTTCATTAATTAATGACCCCCCCCCAACCCCGTTACCTCCCCTTTTGATTTGTTAAGAATGTAAATAATGTCGTATTAGCATCAGAATCAACTGAGGTGGTCCTGACTTGGTGTTAAGGAATCTGTGTGGGAAATCTGATTACACTTTTCTCCACCCTAGTTCAGGACTGCAGTGGCCATTTTGCTGTTTACCTGCCCTGAAATGAGCTGACTTGCACATCACAAGGTTTATTCGAAGACTGCATGCTGTTTGCCAATTAGTAACATGGCACATTCAGTTGCCCAGTCAAAAGCTTGTGGTTGCAGGGGCCCTTTTGAGACCTGAATATGATCTTTGACACTAATTTTGTCTGTCCTTTTAGTTCAGCGTTAAAGAGTGAAGGCATGGAATTCCTTGTATTCTGGCCTAAAACCATCAACCTTACTAAAAAGATCTGGTTGCATGTGTAAAATAAATATTTGAATAACAATAAAAGCTGAGTGCAATGTGGTACTGAGGGTGCTTGCTCTTTCAACTAATGTGAAAGATCCTATATAATGAACGGGCATTATACCTGGAAAAAGGGGATATGACCACCCTTTGTAGAGCCAGCATATCCATTTAATCTTAAATGTGCTGGTGAGCCACCACCATGAAATTATGCTGTGTACTTGATGAAGATATACCTGTAGGGATGTTGGTAAGAGTTCCACTATTTCTAGTTTTACCCAGTGATGAAGGATGTCGATATGACGTTCGGAAGAGGATGTTGTGGTGTTTTACTTGAATGTGATATTATCACCATACCCTTGATCCCCTTTTCTCCATAAGATACAGCTTGTGAATTTTATGCTGCTGTCTGAGAAAGTGCTGTGATGTGGAAACGCAAGTATGAGAGACTGAGTAGGGAAGTCCGCATTATCCATAAGCTTCAGTTGTATAACTAAGTTTTACTGTAGTTATGAATACAAGATGGGATTAGCCTCTTGAATACAATATGATGCATAGCGGAGGGGCGTGATGGATGACCTCAAAATATTAACTTAGAAAAAAACCTCTGCAACTTTTCGGTAAACTGTATCTGTTGCAGCAAGAATCAAAAGATCATCTGTTCGTTGCTGTCTCCTTTGCCACATGTGAGCGTTGGTGACTACTTTGGCAGCGTCAGCATGATCGAAGCAGAATGCAAAATCTCTTGGGTTAGTGCTGATTCTGTAGGTGCTGCTGGAACCTAACCAGTGCTGCCAAAGATGCAAGTCAACAGCTGACCTTTGAAGCCCTTTGTAGTGTTGAAACAAAGTAAAAATAAGAAGCACATTGTTTTGTTTCAAAGTCGATTTTAAATGGTATCTGAAAATACAGTTGAGCAGGAGTTCAGCTTACAAAAAAAAAGTACATTCTGCATGAAGAGTATTTCTGAGGACCACAAATTGTCTAGCATGCAATTTGTGATGCCTCTCGGGCCCATCGGCAAGTTGTGTGTAGGAGCTTCTTTGTCCATAGTCCAGTTTGTATGTAAGGCTTCATGGTAATCTCTACAGTGATAAAATAAGACCCATTTTCTATATGTAGACAAACCCAAATTACTGCTTCGAATATAAACGAGTAGTTGTCATGTTGAATTTAATTCTTAAACAAAACCCCTAAAAACTTCTGTATGTAAAGTTTGAGTTTTCATGATGGACAATTCTAACAATGATATTAAAACCAACATTTTACTTATGATTGACCCAAATTGTGATTGATAAATAAGTTAACATTGGGTTAATTTTTTTTGAAATTCATGGATACAATACTGATTTCTAAGTGGGCTCTGCTGTTAACAATAATGTGCAGATATGATAGCATCTGTTAAATAACATCACAAGATAGTTTTAAAGGACTAAAACTGATCAAATAAAAGCAGTAAGTAAGCTTCATGCAGTTTTCTAGGCTATGAAATAACCATGAGAGGAATGACGATCAACACTACAGCAATTTTTCCAAGGACAGGAGCTTTTTGAAAATTTTGGCCCCATTAGAGGGGAAAGATGGATGAAGTAAAGGTTGAGACAGAAAGGAAATTCCAGCAGATTTAGTAGTCATCAGCTAAAAGAGAACAGAAAATTCAAGAAATTAGTTGCCATTGAAAGAAAAGCTGGAAGTTTAAGCATGAGTTAACTTGGGGGTTGTGTGTGTGTGTGGATGAGTTCACAAGTTTCTTGCTTTTAGAAAAATTGTCTGTGCAAACTTAATTCTTACTTTCAATGGTGAGAATGCAAGTGCTAGCAGCTGTTCCTTTGGTGTTCACAGCTTTGCACATGTATTCTCCTTCGTCTTCAGGAAAGGTTTCAGGTAGGTAAAGGCAGTAAGTTTCTCCTCTTTCAATATATTGATAGTCCTCGCAGTCTTGCAACATTTCACCCTCAAACCACCATGTGACCCCTGGTGCGGGTTCTCCCAGGATTTTCACAGTGAACCTTACAGGCTCTCCATCCACAACAGATGTATTCTTGAGGGGTTTCTTGAACCATGGAGCGCCAGACCGAATGAGTTCATCATTGTCATCCTCACAGGTTGATCCATTAACAATGCTGCCTTCTTCCTCCTCCTCTTCGTCCCCTTTCTGCAAGTTGGAAGTTAGGAAAATTAAATGTCTAGATCATTCTATTAGAATATATTTAGTTTTATAGCACTGAGGCCTTTGGCTCATCCTGTCCACATGAGTCATTAAACATACGTCTGTTTAAAATTCTAGTTTCCAGCCCTTGGCTCATAACCTTGTATGCTGTGGTTTTTCAAGAGATACCTGAATAGTTCTTAAATGTCTTCAAGGTTCCCATATCTGCCACCCTTTTTTTTGGCTGAATGTTCCTAGTACTCTAATGGCCTTATTCGTACCTTAAAACTTCTTTGCCTCTGTGATTCCTCTACTAAAGAAAGGTTTTCCCCTCCCCACCTTCAGCTTTCTCTGCACTACGGAAAACAGCCCCAGCCTATCTAATCCAGCTGAATCGCTCTAGGTCAAGCAAAATCTTGGTGAATCTCTTCTGCTTCCTGTCTTGTGCAATCACAAGCTTTCTTTTGTGTGGCAACCGGGACTGCACTCACCACTTCAGCTGTAGTCTAATAACTACCTTGCTCTTGTATTCATTGCCTTGACTAATGAAGGCAAGTATCCCACATGCCTTCTACACCACCTTATCTACCTATTATGTTGCCTTCAAAGGTCTATTGACCTGCACACCAAGGTCCCTTTGATCCTCAGTATAGAGTTCTACTGTTATCCATCATATATTTCCTTGCCTTCTTAGTCTTCCCAAAATGCACCACTTCACACTTTTTAGGACTAAATTCCATTTGTCACTGTTAAGTCTATATGAGCTACTCTCCTCATTAATTACCACACCATTTTCATGCCTGCAAACTTATTGATCATACCTTCTACATTTAAATAGCTCATTAAAATACACAATCAACAGTAAAGGACCAGCAGCAAACTGAGTTATTGGGACATGGGTTTCCAGTCACAAAAAAAACTCTGACCATCACCCACTGTTTCCTGCCACTAAACCAATTCTGGATCCAAATGGCCTTGGATACTAAGGGTCTTCGCTTCCTAACTGGTGCCATGGAGGCCATGGTCAGAAGCCTTATAATAAACCATGTAGACTAGGTCACGCTTGCTCATCTCATCTGCACATGTAGGCACTTTCTCTTGAAATTCAATCTGATTTGTTAGACATGATCTGCCCCTTTATAAAGCCATGCTGACTATCCTTCATTAATCCCTGTTTCTCCAAGTGGAGATTAATTCTGACCTTCAGATTTTTTTCAAACAGATTCCCTGTTACAGGTGACAGACTCACTGGCCTGTAGTTTTCTGGTTTGACCCTACCATTCTCAAGTTTTGCAATAGCTGTCCTGTGACCAGAAAGAATTTGAAAGCTTGCGTTCAAGGCCCTGCAACCTTCTCCCACAGCAGCCTGGGCATTTATCCAATTTTAAGCATGCTAACACTGCCAATGCCTCTTCAATACTAACTGGTTCAACTATATCACAGTCCCCTGTCCCTGACTTCTAAACACGTTCTGTGTCATGTATACAGATGCAAGATACTTGTTTCAAACCTTAGCTATACCTCCACACAGGTTGGTACGTTGATCCTACACTTTGCCTGGTTCATTCTGTTGCCTCCGATATTTGTCAGAAACCTTTGGATTTTCCTTTATTTTTGTTTTATTCATTCGTAGGATATGCTAGCTAAGGTAGCATTTATTACCCATCCGTAATTACCCAGAGGGCAACTAAGAGTCGTCAACATTTGCTCTGTGTCTGGAGTTGGAGCAGTAGGGATGACAGTTTACTTCCCAAATGATATTAACAAACCAAATGGGATTTTTCAACAAATGATGATAAATTCATGACCAACACTAGACTTTTCCAGATTTCTACTGAATTCAAATTCCACTAGCTGCCATGGTGGAATTCAGACCTAGGTCCCCAGAACATTACCTGGGTCTCTGTATTAACAGTCTGTTGATAATTCTTTGTGTCCCTTCTTTGTTATCCTAATTTATTTTAAAACTCCCTGCATTTTCTGTACCCTAGGTCACCTATTGTTTTCAGCCTTTGGCACCTATCCTAAATTATTTTCTAACTCTTCCATTATCTAGTCCTGTATGTTCCGTGGCATCTAGTGTTTTGTACTTGTTGGTTCCTTCACCTTTATGAGAGTATTCTAGCCCTGCACTCATACTTCTGAATGCTTTCCACTGCTGTGATGTGAATTGGCCTTTCCCCATTTCATAACTTTTATTTCTGGTCTATCTCTGTCATGAGTAATCATATTAAGACTTAGTGAATTATGCCAGATCAACCAATTGCCTGGTTTGCTTTCTTAGAATGAGGTCCAACACCTCTTGCTTGTAAGACTTCCTTACTTGTTGATTTCAAAAGCTCTCATGGACACATTGCAAGATCTTCAGACCCTGAAGCCTTTCAGACCTTGTCTATCCCAGTTAACGTTTGAGAAATTTAAATTCCCCTCGTGTGTCGTGTTGTTTTTACCATCCTGAAACTTTCTTGCGTATGTCTTTCTCTGACTACTTAGGGGCCTATAGTGCACCCCTAGTATCAGGATGATGATAGGAGCATTGAAAATCAGAGCATGGATAGGCCGTTCTTTGTGATCACAGTTGATTGTTGGACTCCATACCCTATTGTCCCTTTAGCCCCTAGTATTTTAACTTTTTCTTGAAAGCAATCAATGTTTTGGTCTCAGTGATAATGGGAACTGCAGATGCTGGAGAATCCAAGATAATAAAATGAGAGGCTGGATGAACACAGCAGGCCCAGCAGCATCTCAGGAGCACAAAAGCTGACATTTTGGGCCTAGACCCTTCTTCAGAGAGGGGAATGGGGTGAGGGCTCTGGAATGGTCTCATTTTTGGTCTCAACTTTCTGTGGCAGACATTTCCACAGGTTCGCCACTGAGTGGAAAATAAATTAGATCTGTAGAACTCCTACAGTGCAGGAAGGGACCGTTTGCTTGATAAATTCCATTGCTAATCCACCTCACTTGCACATCCCTAGATATTATGGGGCAATTTCCCATGGCCAATCCACCTAATCTGCACATCTTTGGATGGTGGAAGGAAACTGAAGCACTCAGCAGAAAAGGGTGATAATGCAAACTCCTTCACAGTCACCAAAAGCTGGAATCAAATCCAGGTCCATGGTACTCTGCAATAGCAATGTTAACCACTGCCACCCGTATCCTTAAACTGTGATCCCTGGTACTGGACTACCTGGTCATCTGGAACATCCTTCCTGTGTTTACTGTTTAGTCCTTGTAGAACTTTATCAATACCTTTCCTTGAGATTTACACTGCTGTCATTTTTTTGAACATCCATGAATATAGTCCTGACTAATCCAGTTTCTCCTCATATCAGAACATGACCACAGTATTCACAATGATTGGAATAGGAAAAGTCTGAAATTTAATGTTTCATTGAAAGTTTCACTCTTTCGCAACAATTACAGTGCTTCAGAATAGTAAATTCCTTTACATGGTTATATTGCCATCTTTAGGGTGAACTGTTGAACTAGGGCCCAACTACTTGTTGCACTGCTACAAGATCTCAAAGAACATATTTTGAAGAATAGCAGAGGAATTATCCAGTGTGTCCTCAGATTTAAAAGTCAGCATGAAAGTTTAATCACATTCATTTGCTTTTTTCTGGAAGCATGGCATAGACAAATGGACTGCTGCTTTTCCTGCATAATTACTTGCATGTCAACAATGCAAAATTGGTGTAAATGTTTTGGAGCATTTAAGATGAATATAGAACTTAAACATTTTGTCAGTTGCTAATTTGCTATCACTTCCTGTATTCTGATTTACCCTTGCCTTCTATTTTCAAAACCTCTCTGGTTCAGAACTTTGGGACACTGCAGATTTATCATTGGCCCAACAGATCAATGTCAGCATTTATTCCCCATTCCAGTTAACACTAGCAACAAAATCCTATTTTTACTGTTGCTTGTCTAACTTCCCCTTAAACTGAGTTTGAATAATGCCATGTTATAGCCAGTTCCATATTTTGGATAAGGAAATTCGCGTTTGCATTTAACTTTCTAGTGACTTTCGGATGGCCCCTGGTTTTGGTTATCTTTGCAAATGGATAAAAATGTCCTCTATCCACCTTATCAACCCATTTAACCATCAAAATCTTGCAACATAATAAGTTAGCCTAAGTCAGCAACAAGACAGCCACCGTTTCATTCACTCAGATATGATACTGATTGGATATGTTTTTGAAAATTATCTTAAAACGGTACCTTTTGCAGTGCTGCATCAATTTCCTTTTGCTCAAATTGCATCCGTTGAAGTTTTTGCTCTTCAATTCTTCTCCTTTCTTCTTCCTCTCTTGCTTTAGCCATTTGCTCAAAGCGAGCTCGCATGTCAACTTTGTGTGTAAATGGAGCGTCATCTCTTTTAGGCTCCTTTGTGACCTCTTCTGTTTCTTCCTGCAAGTATAAAACAACTAAATTTGTTGACTGTTGACCTTAATTTATCATATTGCAGGCTGAGCAACGCAATAGCCTTACTGTCTGCTTCCCTAAAATTTCATCTCCCTGTTTACCAAAAGTCATTTCTCCATGATGTAGCAAAATCATTTCCAAAGACACTCAATCTTCAAAATTTCTCCTCATCTGACTTAAATTGACATTTAAGCGACTGCTGGACATGCACATGGACAACAGTGAATTGAGGGGAATGTAGGTTAGGTTATTTTATTTTTGGATTAGGATTAATCCACGGCACAACATCGTGGGCCAAAGGGCCTGTACTGTGCTGTACTTATCTATGTTCTCTGTTCTATGATAAATGGGCAATCCCTTACTTTGAAACATTGATTCTTTGTTCTGGATTCTTCTGCAGATGGAAAACATCCTTTCTGCTTGCACATTGTCAAAAGCCATCAGGATTAGATTAGATTAGATTCCCTACAGTGTGGAAACAGGCCCTTCAGCCCAACAAGTCCACACCGCCCTTGAAGCATCCCACCCAGACCCATTCCCCTATAACCCACACACTCCTGAACACTACGGACAATTTAACATGGCTGATTCACCCAACCTGCACATCTTTGGACTGTGGGAGGAAACCAGAGCACCCGGAGGAAACCCACACAGACACGGGGAGAATGTGCAAACTCCACACAGACAGTTGCCCAAGGCTGGAATCGAACCTGGGTCCCTGGCGCTGTGAGGCTGCAGTGCTAATCACTGAGCCACCGTGCTGCCCCAATATTATGTTGAAATCAAGTTGTGTCGTACTTTTTTAAATTCTAAGCGATTCAAGCCTTGCATTTCTTGCATTTCCTCAGCAAACAGCCTGCCCGTTCCAGCACTTAATCTAGTGATTTTGAAAACAGTCTCCCAACAGCAAATGTAGCAGCAAACTTAAGCACAAGAAGAACATAGATTTGCTGATCGTTTAATCATAACTATGTGAAGTGAGGGATAAATATTGACGAAGTGCTAGGGAAACGCTCCTTAAAAATTAGGGTGGCACTGCATCCACCTGAAGGGACAATCAGCATCTTGTTTAAAGACTTCCAATAGTAGTTTCTTCTGTTCCTTAAGAAATTATCCTGTCTACATCATTGTTCAGAGACAACCACATTGCTGTGACCTGGAGTGGCATGTTGCCCAGAAAAGGCAAGGGTGAGAGAGATGGATATTTGCCATGGACCAGCTTTTCAATTCTAGATCTTTTATGTAATTCCGATATCATAGTCTGCCCTGGTGGGCTTTGAGCCCATGTTTGCAAAGCATAAGCAATCTGAAACCTCAGGCTAGACTACTGCCATTGCCACAATTTATCACCTTCTCCATCAGTTATTGCAAACTGTGACTATCCTCACAGAATCAAGACAGAGACTGGTGGACCGGACAAACACATCACAGATGAACTTTAATGCAGAGAAGTGGGAAGTGCACCTTAGGACTACAAGCATTCTAAAAGGTCAATGGTTATTGACTTTAGCAGAGAGCTGGCTTAGTCACTCGCCACCTAATCTGCCTGGACCACAGAGTATCATCATGTCCTGCTTTCCTCAACCAAATTGGCTCACTGTTACAGGACAGAGCTAAGCAATTATCCCATCCCATCAAAGCTATGCCGTAGTGCTGCATTCGGTTTTGGATGGTGAACAAATAACTGACTGGAGGAGTAGGTGCCACTGTCATCCCCACCCAGAATGATGGTGTCCAGCACATAAGTGCAAAAGACAAGGCTAGGATATTTGCAACCACCTTTAGACTTGTGCTTCAAACCTAAGTGGCCCAAAGCCCAGTTGTTCCAATACAATTACAACACTAGTGTTTAGCTGGCAATGTGGGAAGCTGGCCAGCTGTCCTCTCCACAGAAATAATCCATCCAATCCATTTAATTATTACTCCACGCTGTTCAGTTGCAGTCTTCATTAGTGTCATAGCATTGGACTAGCCACAGTCAGTAGCAGCTATTCCAATTCATGAATGTTTTCTTTCCAAGAAAACAATGTGAACATCCGACACTTTCTCCAACGTGACTGAGAATGCTGTTGGAAATTACAGTTTCAAATCAAAGGGAGATAAGGTGGAGCTGTGGTCAGCTTGCAGAGTGAAGAATCAAATGTTTATGATAAAAATGGGTACTGAAATTAATGTAGAGGGAATTGTGACTTTTAAGGCAGCTACTGGGAATATGCATTGGAGGCCATGTCAAAATGACATCAAATCGAATGGATTTGGAGCCTGAGGTATGCCAGATTCCAGATAAGATGTACTGTTACCATTGACATATAATTGTTAAACCGTTTGTTACTCACTCTTAAAAATGTAGTAATCTCATTACTATGTAGCCACCATAATCAAAGAGGGCCATAGGCTGATTTCTCAGAGATGACTGGTCAAGGTTTAACCTGAGGATCACCAGGCCTCCAGCAAGAGCTGAGGTTGAGAAGATGGGCCCTTGATGGTAACTTCAGTCCATGTATAAATTGAACTTGAGTAATACCAGCAATAACGTGCTCATCAGTGGTCAGTTTGGGGTTCCACCAGGCATGCTGAGCTCCAGACCTCACCAGTCTTGCTTTTTGCATTGACGAAAGAACTGAGTTTAAGGTGAAGTGAAAGTGACTGTTCTTACCATCAAGTGTGAGAGCGAGGAGCCTCAGCAAAACTGAAGACAGTGAGAATCTGAGAGAAGTGTTGTGTGCATGTGGGATTCCTCGTGTGATTGTGGAAGTCCCAGACCATCATTGCAGAAGTTCCTTAAGCCCAACCGTCTTCAACTGTTTCACTGGTGACTGATTCCTCCATAATGATTCATGATTGTCTTCCATTAGTCAGGACTGAAATTGCTGTTAGCATACCATGTGTGACATTGATCTGTGAATGTGACTGAAGGATTAGCTCTCCCCTGACCACCCCATTAAAAAAAGGATAGGATGCCCTGCTGTACCTCTCCATGACCCTGCAGACCCATGCCTGAACTGTCATGCCACTATCCTACATTCAGCCCAGAGTGAGCAGAGATGTCTAGGAATATTAGGAATACAAAAGTCTTAATATGCCATGACAAACCCTTTTTTCTTTGGAATCACTACATTGTATGAGCAGTGTCTGATGCAGACGTAGACTCCCTGGTTTACGCTTAAAGCCCCTCATAGTTTCCAAACACTTGTCTAAATCTCTCCTTAAGTTCATTTAGAGCAGTGAAGTTTATGAGCAGGTTGTCTTTTTAATTGAATTAGATTCAACTGTCACGTATTCACATGAGTACGGTGAAAAGTTTACAAGTTGCCACTTGCAGCACCATCTTAGGTATAAAGGTACCTAGGTATGGATTCTTGAGTACAAATACTTTGGGGAAAATATTTAGAAAAATAAAGGCAACACAGCATCAGATTTTTGAGTTTGTGTTCTGCATACTACCATATTTATTGACTTCAGCTCCTCAACTTGAAAGGGTGAGATTTCAAAGTTTATTAATTTAGGAGTTCAATAGTTGCAGATTCTCACTTGAGTACAAAATCATGACTCAATGATTCACTCCTTTCCTATGGCATTGATATTAATGACTGAACCTTTTCCTGAAACATCCAGTGCCTGCAAACATAGCGGAAAGCCACGTCTGGAAGCTATTAGAATATTGATTTAGCTGCACTCTCCTCTTAATAAAAGTTTTAATGTTGTAGGTATCCTGGATGTGGCATTAGAATTCCTGTTTGAATTTCAAAGCCAGCACTCCACTTCCCTCAAGCAAAAGCACAAGCACAAGCAGGAAGCAAATAATTTCTTCTGATCAGAATGGATTGAATAATTGAAAACCCATTCCTACAATTTTGTCAATAATAGAGAATTTTTTCCCTGCATTCCGTGCTTTTGGCACTGAATAAAGGAATCCAGAAATTCTAAGCACTAGAGGTCCTTCACCATATTCCATTCCTCCTCAATATGATTGCAAAATGAAATAAAGGGAAAAGATCGTCAATAGCAGCAGGGACTTCTGCAACACTGCGCAATGCTGTACTGTGGGACAGGATGGATGTTTTATATCTTAGAAACTAAAGTGACTTTGGATTTGCAACATCATGTACAAAGCAGGCAAGTGCATGGAAAAACCTCCAGACTTTTTCAGTTCCTCACAAGTCTCACACTATCCTGATTGGAACTGGATCATCATTCCTTTCCCTATAACTAGTTCAAAATCCTGGAACTCCCTTCGTAATAGCCCTGTTCAGGAAGGCAGCTCTCCAACACCACTTCCTACAAAGTAATTCGGATTGGGCAACAAACATGGTTCACATCTCATGAATGATCTAATTTTAAAACTTCGTAAAAATTACTGAACTACTTTTCAAAATTTGTTATCAGGGAGTGTCTGTAGGTGATACATGAAGATGAGCAGGTTCCCTGTCCCTCTTCAGGTCCACCTTTCAGTTAGATTATTATTAACTCCATTTATCGGCTTTTGATCGATAGGCTTTCATAACACAGCCTAAGAAAATCACAATCATGAAAATTTCAGTATTTGGAAAGTTTTTTTTTAAAATTTAGATTTCCATTACATATGGTGTGATGTGATAGTTACTTATGGTTTCACTTCTGAATAGACTAATGCAGAATGACATTATTGATTGATTTTATAGTAGCAAATTCCTTTTCCCTAGATTCCACTGCAAGAGTGAGGTAGCCTTACAAGTGCCTCGATTAGATCACATGTCAACACGGGAACACAAGCCAAAGGTGTGGTACAAGGCAGAAGGTTTATCATAGCTGATTCTGACCATGTCTGTTGGTCTTTTCTGAAAACTCAGACTCATTATGACTCAGAGGAGGTCATTTAGCCAATTGACTATTTAGAGCAATCCAGCCAGTCCCATTCTATCCCTGTACCCATGGATGTTCATATCCCTCCAATTTCCATACAGTTTTCTGTTGAAATTATTGATGTCTCTGCTTGCACCATCCCCAGCAAGGATTATCAATAATGTGAAAAGACATGGGACAGTGTAGTGAAAATACATTGATGTGGATAGTTGAATTGCTTGGCAGAGCCAGCTTGCATAGGCTGAATGACCTACTCCTGTTTCTGTATTCCTCTCTGCACCTTCTTGAATGTAACCATGTTGGTTAATCCCTCATTTCTGAAACCATTCTGGTAAATCTCCATTGCACCCGCTTAAGGATCCTGACAACTTTATTGAAGTTTTGTGACCAGAACTGGATGCTACCCTGCAGTGGTCTCTTAGGATCAACTGAACCTCATACATAAAGGGTAATTTCTGAGAAGTGTGTGTATGTCCAGTTAAACTGAGTCTGCATTTCAACATGGAGTAGGTTTGCTACTACTGTCTTCAAGGTGTAGGGACATATACAACTTGCTTAGTTTAGCGTGGCAGAGGGAAAAAACCATGTGGGAAGGTGATGGCCGAGTGGTATTGTTAGGGATCATGTGGTGTGGGGTGGTGTCCCTATCTCCTGAACAAGGCTGCATGGGTTCAAGTCGCATTTGCTTCCAGAGGTATGTAATGACATTGCTAATAACATCGAAAATATTGTATTAGTGGTGTGGTAGCTGACTGGTCAGCACTGCTGCTTCACAGCACCAGGTACCCATGTTCGATTCCAGCCTTGGGTGGCTGTCTTTGTGGAGTTTGTGTGCTCTCACCATGTCCACGTGGGTTTGCTCCCATAGTCCGAAGAGACACTGCACAGGTTAGGATGGATTGGCCATGCTAACCTGTCCTGTGGTGTCCACGGAAGTGCAGGTTAGGGTGGATTAGTCATGATAAATGCAGGGTTACAGGGAAAGCAGTTGGGGCTGTGTCTGGGTGGGATGTTCCTCAGAACATCAGGGCAGACTTGATGGGCCGAGAGGGATTCTATGAACCACTTGGTAGTCTAACTAGAAGAGACTCCTGTACTGAGAAAAACATGATTTTTTAAAAAATTCACACACCGATGTATTGTTGGCTAGGTTGGCATATCCTGAGCTGGCTAGAGGGCTGTTAGGAGTTGATCACGTTTCTGTGAATCACACATGGGCCACACCAGGTGAGTAAGGCTATTAGTGAACCAGATGGGTTTTCCCCCTGACAACTGGCAACAGTCCCATGGTGATCACTAAATCCTTAATTCCAGATTATAATTGAAGTTGAATTCCACCATCTGCCTTGGTCAAGTTCAAAGTGGGGTTCCTCTTGCATATGTTGTTACACGTTAACAATTAATTTCAGATAAATTGTTCTGAGGATTTTGAGGAGGACCAAGTATGAGGTCACACTCCTTCAAGTTCATAAGCTGTTCTGTTCACAAGTCTATGTGACATCGTCAGAGTGGGTGTTATTTCAGGCACTGCTCAGTATTAACCCTTTCAGATCCATGTACAACAAGTGTTAGTAACACCAACTTGTTCTGTATTTTCCTTCCATCAAAAATTTCTCTTTTCTATCACTGAGACATTGTGTCCCAGAGGCGAAGAAGGTAGACCACTGTCCATCCCAAGTCAGGCAAAATGTACAGAAATTGGCCATTGGAGCTGACTTAACTGACTTTAACTGATTTAATCCTCTTTAAAATGGCATACTTACCTGTTGGTGATTTCCTGAGGCTAGCCTGTTATGAGTTGGAGGAAACCAGAGGGCAAATCAACTCTGCACAGGAGTAGTGCCATCAGAACAAGATACAGCCTTGTTACAGTACCTAACACTGAATTTCAGCATTAAATTCATTAGGTGTCCCAAAAGTACTTTGGCAGCAACTGAGGGAAGGTAAATGTGTGAGGTAAGTATGTAAGGAGGCAGAGTGCCAGGTGGATAAGGGGAGGAGTGGGTGTATTGGGGTACCAGGAAAAAGAATGAATCTCAGAGTATGGGCAGTGGTCATTGGGGTAGTGGCAGATTAGGGGCTTGGTCTGAGAGGAGGGGAGAGGGTTTTTTTGGGTTGGACTGGGGTTGGGAGGAAGGAGAGTGGCAGAATAGAGGACCAGGAGGTCTGGTCTGGCAGAAGGACATAGGCTGAGTCAGGGAATCAGTGGGGATTCAATTGGATAGATCCCAATGGGTCACGGTAGGTATTTAATCCTCTAATATTTCCTGGGTAACTACTGAGCTGAATGCAGTCAGAACACTGTGAAGACTCAGAGGGTGCAAGAAGCTGTTGGTTTGCCAATTAGAAAATTCAATTTCTTGAGCAGTTCCTTCAGAAGGAACTGCAACAGGGGAATTCTGCAACATCCTCATGCGCAACTCCAGCCAACACTGGAATATATGGGAGATTGTATTCAGTCATTTACTTGTCGTATTTTCTGTTATAGAGTCATAGAGCTATGTGGTCATTAAGCATGAAACAGACCGTTCAGCTCAACCCGTACATACCGACCACATTCTGTAAACTGAACTAGTCCTATTTGCCTCTAAACCTTTCCCATCCATGTCCCTGTCGAAATGCCTTTTTAAATGTTGTGATTGTACTAGCCTCCATCACTTCGTCTGGCAGCTTGTTCTACATACGCACCACTGTGTGAAAAAGTTGCCCCTCATATTCCTTTTAAATCTTTCCTCTCTCAAGTTAAAACTGTGCCCTGTAGTTTTGGACTCCCCTACCTTGGGAAAAGACCTTGGCTAGTCACCTGATCGGTGCCCCTCATGATTTTGTAAACCTTTATAAGGTCACCCCTCAACCACCTATGCTCCGGGGGAGAAAACTTCATGGAGGGGGATAGGAGCGGATGGTATGGCAAAGTATTTAATTGGGGGAGGGGGAATTAGAATGTTATTAGCCAAGAATGACAGAGCACCGACTGGGATCAGATGTTCTCAGAGAAATGCACGATAGAAATGTGGAGGTTATTCAGGGAGCAGTTGCTACAGGTACTGGATAGGTTTGTCCCACAGAGGCAAGGAAAGGATGGTAAGGTGAAGGAACCTTGGACGACAAGTCATGTTGAGCACCTAGTCAAGAGAAAGAAGGAAGCTTACTTAAGGTTGATGAAGCAAGGATCAGGCAGGGCTCTAGAGGTCTACAAGGCAGCCAGGAAGGAACTGAAGAATGGACTTGGAGAGCTAGAAGGGGATATGAGAAAACCTTGATGGGTAGGATCAAGGAAATCCCAAGGCGAGGAACAAGAGGATGGTCAGAGTGAGGGTAGGGCCAATCAGAGATAGTGGAGAGAACTTGTGTGTGGAGTCAGAGGAGGTAGGGGAGGACCTTAATGAATACACTGCTTCAGTGCTCACCTGAAAGAGGAATTTTGACGTTTGTGAGGACAGCATGAAACAGCCAGATATGCTCGAACAGGTTGATGTTAGGAAGGAGGATGTGCTAGAAATTTTGAAAAAATGGGGATAGATAAGTCCCCTGGATTAGATGGGATATACTCAAGGTTTTTACAGGAGGCAAGGGAAGAGATTGCTGCCCCTTTGGCCATGATCTTTGCGTCCTCACTGTCCACTGGAGTAGTACCAGAAGATTGGAGGGTGGAAAAAGTCATTCCCTTGTTCAAGAAAAGGAATAGGGATAATCCTGGGAATTACAGACTGGTCAGTCTTCTGTGGTGGTCAAATTATTGGAGAGGATTCTGAGAGTAGTATTTATGATTATTTGGAAAGCACAGTTTGATTAGAAATAGTCAGCATGGCTTTGTGAGGGGCAGGTAATGCCTCACAAGCCTTACTGAATTCTTTGAGGATGTGACAAAACACATCGATAAAGGTAGAGCAGTGGATGTGGTGTATATGGATTTTAGCAAGGCATTGGATAAGATTCCACATAGTAGGCTCATTCAGAAAGAGAGGAGACAGAAGAAATTTGACTGTCTGGATTAAAAAAAACTGGCTGTTCAATAGAAGACAGAGGGTGGTAATAAATGGTAAGTATTCATCCTGGAGCTCGGAAGTCAGTGATGTTCTGCAAGCATCTGTTCTGGGACCTCTGCTCTTTGTGATCTTCACAAATGACTTGGATGAGGAAGTGGAAGGGCGTGTTAGTAAGTCTGCTAATAACACAAAGGTTGGTAGAGTTGCAGACAGCGTGGAGGGCTGTTGTAGATTGCAACAGGACATTGACAAGATAAGATACTGCGTCCAGTTCTGGGCGCCCTATTATAGGAAAGATGTGGATGCTTTGGAGAGGGTTCAGAGGAGGTTTACCAGGATGCTGCCTGGACTGGAGGGCTTATCTTATGAAGAGAGGTTGACTGAGCTCGGTCTCTTTTCATTGGAGAAAAGGAGGAGGAGAGGGGACCTAATTGAGGTATACAAGATAATGAGAGGCATAGATAGAGTTGATAGCCAGAGACTATTTCCCAGGGCAGAAATGGCTAGCACGAGGGGTCATAGTTTTAAGCTGGTTGGTAGAAAGTATAGAGGGGATGTCAGAGGCAGGTTCTTTACGCAGAGAGTTGTGAGAGCATGGAATGCGTTGCCAGCAGCAGTTGTGGAAGCAAGGCCATTGGGGTCATTTAAGAGACTGCTGGACATGTATATGGTCACAGAAATTTGAGGGTGCATACATGAGGATCAATGGTCGGCACAACATTGTGGGCTGAAGGGCCTGTTCTGTGCTGTACTGTTCTATGTTCTATGTTCTATGTTCTAAGAGCTGGGCAAAGAAGTGGCAGATGGAATTCAACCCAGAAAAGTGTGAAGTGATTCATTTTGGAAGGTCGAATTTAAATGCAGAATACAGGATGAGCTTCTTAGCAGTGTAGTGGAACGGAGGGATCTTGGGTTCCATGTCCATAGATCCTTCAAAGTTGCATCCGCAGTTGATAGGGTTCTAAAGAAGATGTTTGGTGTGTTGGCTTTCACTGATGGGGGAATTGAGTTTAAGAGCCGTGAGGTTATGCTGCAGTTCTATAAAACCCTGGTTAGACCACACTTGGAATATTGTGTTCACTTCTGGTCACCTCATTATAGGAAAGATGTGGAAGCTTCCGAGAGGGTGCAGCGGCAATTTACCAGGATGCTGCCTGGACTGGAGAGCAGGTCCTATGAGGAAAGGTTGAGGGTGTTAGGGCTTTTTTCATTGACATGAAGAAGGATGAGAGGTGACTTAATAGAGGTTTACAATTGATGAGAGGCATATATAGACTGGATAGCCAGAGACTTTTTCCCAGGGTGGAAATGACTATTACGAGGGTGCATAATTTTAAGGTGATTGGAGGAAGGTAATGGGGGAGGTAGGTGCTTCACACAGAGAGTTGGGTACATGGAATGCACTGCCGGCAGAGTGAGTGGAGTCAGATACTTTACAGACTTTTAAGCAACTCTTGGATAGGCACATAGAGGATAGTAAAATGTAGGACACGCATGATAGACTGATCTTAGTAGGTTAATAGGTAGGCACAACATTGTGGACCAAAGAGCCTGTACAGTGATGTACTGTTCTATGTTCTAACTCATACCCTCCAGTCTCGGTAACATCCTTGTACTCTTCCCTGTTTAACAACATCCTTCTGTGGCAGGGTGATTAGCATTGTCTGCGGTCCTCCAAAGTGGCCTTTCCAATATCTTGTGTTGTCATAATGTGAGGTAGCAACTGCTGTACTCAATGCTGTGACAGATGAAGGCAAGCATGCAAAAACTGATTTGACATTTTGCGAATAAATCAGGGTCATCTCGCTGGAAGATGGGCTCAGAATAGTGAGGTAATAAAATGTGAGGCTGGATGAACACAGCAGGCCCAGCAGCATCTCAGGAGCACAAAAGCTGATGTTTCGAGGGTCTAGGCCCGAAACGTCAGCTTTTGTGCTCCTGAGATGCTGCTTGGCCTGCTGTGTTCATCCAGCTCCACACTTTGCTTTCTTAGATTCTCCAGCATCTGCCGTTCCCATTATCCCTTAGAATAGTGAGGTGACTTTTTGACCAGTGTGATTGTGATGAACCAAAGCACTGCTTACTGTGCTGTAGATCTCTCTATGACCAGAGTCAAATGAACAGTTCTTATCTGAAACTAACTAAGTTCCCAAGAAATGTGAGGCTGGATGAACACAGCAGGCCAAGCAGCATCTCAGGAGCACAAAAGCTGACGTTTCGGGCCTAGACCCTTCATCGGAGAGGCTCTCTGATGAAGGGTCTAGGCCCGAAACGTCAGCTTTTGTGCTCCTGAGATGCTGCTTGGCCTGCTGTGTTCATCCAGCCTCACATTTTATTATCTTGGAATTCTCCAGCATCTGCAGTTCCCATTATCTCTAAGTTCCCCAGAAGTCTCCTTTCAAACTCAGTGCAGATTTGATTACAGGTAGTTTTCTTTTAACATGATAGGTGTGACCTTGTGCTATGGAAAATCATGTTATAGGGAAATCGCTACAAAAAAATCACTACCTGTACAGCAGAAAGTTTGTGTTATCCAAACGGAGTCCACTATTCATCAAACATTATAGCAGAAATACCTGTATATGAATTAGCTGTCCCTTCTACATTACTAAAGGATGCAATGGGCGTGTGTTGAAGATGTACATTTTTGTCATACCTCTAATGACCTCAGGATGTCCCCAGAAAAAGTTAACATCCAAATGAAATATATTCGAAGTAGAGTCACTGTTGTCACGTCAAGGAAAGAAGATAGGAACAGGAATAGGCCATTCAGTCCACTGGGCCTGCCCTGCCATTCAATACAATCATGACTGATCAAGCACTTCAACCACCTGACCCATAACCCTGCACACCATTGGTAATTAAAAATTGATCGCTATCTTAACACACTTAAAGACTGAACACTGTTAGAAAATTCCAAAGTTTACGTACAGCAATTCCACAAACAGTCATGGGATATAAAATAATCTGTAAGACGTTGGCCAAGAGAAAGATAGTGGCTAGGAGATGGGGCTAAACTCACCTGTTGTTCAAAACAGGCCTGTATGATCCATTGCATCTACCTGAGCATTTCAAGTGCACCACAGACAGTGCAGCACTCCCTCAGTTCTGCACCAGAATGCGATAAAAGTGTATTTGTTCCTGTGCCTGAGGTGGGATTTCACTCCACATCCTCCTCAAGCAGAAGCAGACTGTGACCCACTGAATGCTGGTCATCACAAACACTTTAAAAATGATATGATACAATTTCAAGAAAGATGTGCATTTAAACAGCTGCTTATCCTAGCAACACAGTTGCTTTGTTTAAAGAAATGCCGTGGCTTATTTTGTTGTGAAGGGGAGGTAGAGACAGAGTGGCAATATCACTGGACCAGGGGCACAGGCGCCATAGAGTTGGTGGGATGTAAATTTGATGAATAAATGTGGAATATAAAGCTAGTCTCAATGATGGTGACTAAGACGACTGTTATCAATTGTTGTACAAACTCTTCTAGTTCACTAATGTCCTTTGTGGAAGGAAATCTGCCATTCTCACCTGGTCCACGTATAACACCTGACCCACAGCAATGTTGAAATAAGTGCACAGAGGCTGGTATCCCAACACCAAATCACCCTTTATTTAGATGTGTAATGTACATGGGCTGTGACCAGCCAGCTCAAAGCTGGTCCCTAAATTGAAGAGAATCTCTGAATCTCCTGTTTATATCTAGGGCTCCCCATTTGGTCCAGGTGAACAATCCCAATCAGGGATCTCATAGTCAATTAGATCAACCTAGCCTTGGTTCCAATCACTGTAAGTATGTTTGACTCTTAACTACCCTCTGAGATGATTGAGAGATCCGCTGAGTTCAAGAGCCAATAAGGACTGAGCAACAAATGCTGACATAGCTGGTGATGAATGCAGCCAATGAGAATAAAAGATTTGAGTGATATTCAGCACCCACAAAAAGCCATGGCCATTTGGCTTGATTTCAGTGATATTACCTGAGAAAGGGATGTTGGCTTGGACACTTAAGGGATCCTCATGTACTGCCCTGGGAACTTTAATGGGAGCACTCAGATGAAATCTCACTTGTTCAACATTGTATTTTAGGATGAGACTACTCCCTGGGATGCAACACTGCTTCCAACACAATTGCATTCCAACCTAATTTGGGAGTTTAGTTCCTGAGCCCACAGTTTCTTGATCCAGATGCAGGAATGTTGGCCTCTGTGTATTGAGAAAGGCCAAGCAGAATAGAAATATCCCTCAAATTTTATGCTCAAGGTTCTTCCCATCTAGTCAACCAATTTTCTACCAAAAGAAAACTTACCTCTCTGAATCGTTCAGATTCTCTTTCCTTTATCTCCAGGTCCTCTGCTCTCCTTTTGGCTCTTTCATCTTCGATCTTCTTCTGTATTTCCTCCTCTGACAGCTTTCCAATCTTTTCAAACTTTGACTTCAAGTTTTTGGCTTGAATGGAACCTGTTCTTTTTAGCCTCATCAGCTCTTCATACTCTGTACTTACAACTCCAGAGCTCTCATTGATTTCATCCTGAAAGGAGTCACAGCAGAGAATTGGAAACTGGGGGCAGGGGGCAACGTATACATGACTAAAAATGTTGATTTCCCCTTCACCCCACCTCTTTGTTATAACCAATTGCTTTTCTCTGATTGTGGAGATTATTGAAAGGCTGGAAATTATTGCTCATCTTCAGTTATATACAAGTGACTGGCTTGAAATTTTAGGAATTAACCATATTGTTTGGGATATTTAGCCATATACAGCCCAGATGAGAGGAGTCCTTCCTTTCAGGATGCTAGTAATCAGGACATCCCCAATTTACAAATGTCTGACTTATGAACAGGATATAAATTATACTTGGGTGTATTTTTAATGATCTGACATACAAACACCTTCTGTACATATGAATGGTTATTTTGCACTGATCTGCATTGTGTTCTGCCTTTTGTACAAATCAACTTACAAACAGACTGAAGAACAGAACCCATTTGATACCTGGGGACAGTCTGTATAATCTGATACCAGCTTCTTATGCCCAGATTTTTAAAAAAGAAAAACTGAATTCAAATTCTCTAACTTCTAGTGTGGATTTGAACTCATGTTCTCTGGGAGATCTGTCCAGGACTCTGGATTACTAGAGCTGCAATAGTATCATCCCCTCAAATGAGCACACAATGTTCATCATGTCCACAAGAGGGCAGCCAACCACCTTGGTTAACAGCAGGAAGGTTGCACATCCAACAGTGCATCTCCCTGTCAGCACAAGATTTTGTGCTCAGGTTTGTGGGATTGGACCTGGATACAGAACCTCCCGACTCAGCAAGTTAACAAATGTGCTAAAAGCTGAAGCTAGAAGCGCTCCAACCTTCATGGAAAATAAACCTGACTGCAAGGATTGCTGTACCCACCTCTCCCATTTCTTGTCGCTGTTGTTCAAATTCCTGTTTCTCCTGTTCTAGTTTCTGTTTTCGCTCCTCCTCCGTCCGCCTTTTCTCTTCCTCCATCTTTTGTTTCAAAAGCTCTTCAAAGTTGATTTCCAATTTGCCTGGACAGTGCATATCATTCACGTCCAAAGACATTCTTTTGGCATTGTTTGTTTCTTCATCAGATACCTGTTTTGGGGGAAAGTTGTGGGGGGAGGTTGGACGAGACAAGCTTTATCCTCCATTACAAGTTGTAATTTACATTAACCAGAACCGAAAACACTTCCCTGCTCACCCAAAGGCAACCTAGTGTTTGGTGTCTAGTGAGGATAAGTGGTCAAGTCACTGGAGTAGAGTCACAGAATCCTATAGCGCAGAAACAATTCATCTACACCAACCAGACATCCCAATCTGATCTCGTACCATTTGCCAGCATTTGGCCCATATCCTCTCAACCCTTCTTATTCACATACCCATCCAGATGTTTTTTAAATGTTGTAATTGTACCAGCATCCACCACTTCCTCTGGCAGCTCATTCGGCGCACACACCATCCTCTGTTTGAAAAGGTTGCCCCTTAGGTCCCTCTTAAATCTCTCCCCTCCCACCTTAAACCTATGCCCTCTGGTTTTAGACTCCCAACTCTGGGGAAAATACCGTGACTATTCACCCTATACATATGCCTCATGATTTTAAAAACCACTATAAAGTCCACCCCCAGCTTCCAACGGTCCAGGGAAAATAGCCTCAGCCTCTCCCTATAGTTCAAACTCTCCAGTCCCAGCAACATTCTTGTAAATCTTTTCCGCACCTTTTCAAGTTTAACAACGTCTTTCCTACAGAAGGGCAACCAGAATTGTACGCAGTATTCTAAAAGTGGCATCACTAATATCCTGTACAGCCACAACATGACATCCCAGTTCCTATACTCAAATGACCAATGAGGGCAAGCCTGCCAAATGCCGCCTTCATCACCCTGTCTACCTGTGTCTCCCTTTTCAAGGAACAATATACCTGCATCCTAGGTTCAGCAACACTCTCCAGTGCCCCACTATTAACTGTGCAAGTCCTGGCCTGGTTTACTTTGCCAAAATGCAACACTTCACATTTATCTAAATTATACATCAAGTCAAATAATATTAAGGGTTCACTGTACAATAGTGGAGGTCCACTTTGCAAAGAAATATTACCCCTCACTCATGGATAGCACTCGCACTAATATTTGGTTCCATAGCCACGAGGACAGCCTATGTTGGTATTTACTGTCTATGTATCTCAACTGTGCTAGCAGCATTGTAACTCAGTTCTATCTTGGGTTGTATCCACCATACACCGCTCTTCTGTAACTGTACAAGTACAAAATACGTCTTTTTTTTCTAAACAAGAATTAAAAGTTATCATGGTCAATGTGCTTTGAAGTGTGTATTGGAGAGGAATTTCCCAATATATTTTATCTCTTACTGGCCAGAAGTTTTAATTTTTTTTTTATCTCTCCCTGTGATTAAATGGCAGGATGTGTTTGGGGTTGGATGTATCTGGTCACTATGCTCCAGGCATCTTGGATATGGTGCAGGGTTGATGGAGTAGTCATCTCTCCCAGGACATTGTTTCTGTATAATTCGTAAAGCCAGTGTTTGCCCACTTAACACCCTCAACACTTTGCTGTTGGGATCTTGTCTCTCCTTGACTCTCATCGTTCTCAATTCATAATCAACATATATGGTAAACTTAAAGTTTGGTAATGTATGAACCACACTGAAAGAGCCTTAGGTGCAAGTGTATAAGCTAAGAGGAGGTGCTGGTTGACATTAACATTCTTGCTTACACAGTATTTGTACTTTTTAATGAATTATGCCTTACTTCTTCAGGTCCATAATCCTCCTTGTGTGAACTTGCATGATCCTTCTGATTGCTATCCTGGTCAGGACTCTTAAAAAATAATTAGGAGATTGGATAACTTTCAACAACCATAAATATCACTTCAATAAATGGAGCCACTAATGTCAAAGGTGTTATATTGTGCAATTATAAAAAAAGTCAAATGTTCCAGTGACTTCACTAACTTACATGTGAAGACATCTCGCTTGACAAATACCATTTCTGTAATGCTCTGACAACAGTGCACAAGGTGGCAGTTTGATTAAGAATGTTACCTTTTCATTTTATCCACGCAATTGTTCAACTTAACCTCACCAGCCAGTTCCACTGTTCAATTAGATTATGACTCAGCTGTATCTTAACTTGGTTTAACTCCCATCCTGTGGTGCCTACCTCACAATATTATTACCAGCTGTGTCAGTTGTGAAATACTGAACTGATCCCAGCCTCAATAGATTCAGAACAGAGTTTCCAATTTGTCCTATGCTTCATACGAAAATCTTCCTAAGACTGAACATTTTCAATCCATCATCATAATTGAGGTTTGTCATCCCTGAAAACATTCTCCTAAAGCTATGATGCATCTTCCCTTATACCTTAGCATCTTAAAATTGTAGTGACTAGAACTGGACACAATATTCCAACTGAGGCTCATCCAATGTTTAACATGTCCTTGCTTTTAGCATCTGTGCCTCTATTGATAAAACCCTAAGATGCAATGTATGTATTTACTGTCTGTGTTTATGTATCTCAACTGTGCTAGCAGCATTGTAACTCAGTTCTATCTTGCTTGTATCCACCATATACCACTCTTCTGTAACTGTACATCTTTATCAATCAGTCCTGTTTTTATGATTTGATTGTGAATTATGCACATGTACATCCAGGTTCCTCTGTTCCTGCTCCCCTTTCGAATTGTACCCTTCATTTTACATTGTATCTTTTCTGTGTCCCAAAACTAATCACTTCAGTTTTTTACATTAAATTTCACCTGCCACTTCTCCACCCATTTCATCAATTTATCTGTGTCCTTTTGAAGTTCAAAATTATCCTGCTCTTCATTCACAATACATCTAGGCTTCATGTCGTCTGTAAATGTTGAAATTCGGCCTCGACACCGAAGTCTATATCATTAAGGAACATTAGGAAGGACAAGGGTCTTAAAACCATTTGCTGAGGATTCCATTATACGTCGGGAAAAGACTGTTCTTCACAATTTCCTATTATTCATCCAATTTTGTATCCATGCTGCTTCTAACCCTTTTATTCTGTAATCTCTAAACATGCTCCAAAGTCTGTTGTTTGATACCGTACCAAGTTTTTAAAAAAATTCATTCATGGGATGAAGGCGTCACCGGCTAGGCAGGATTTATTGCCCATTTCTAACTGCCCAGAGTCAGCCACATTGCGGTGGGTCTGGAGTCACATGTAGGCCAGACAAGGTAAGGACATTAGTGTACAAATCCTTGTACACTACATCAATAGCATTGCGCTCAGCAACCCCCTCTGTTACCTCTAAAATATTCCAGCAAATTAGCTTTTTGAAGAAGTACAAAGAGGACTGATGAGGGCAGAGCAGTGGATAGGATCCATATGGACTTCAGTAAGGCGTTCCATAAGGTTCCTCATGGTAGACTGATTAGCAAGGTTAGATCCCATGGAATACAGGGAGAACTAGCTACTTGGATAGAGAACTGTCTCAAAGGTAGAAGAGCAAGTGTGGTGGTAGAGGGTTGCTTTTCAGACTGGAGGCCTGTGACCGGTGGTGTGCCAGAAGGATCGAGGCTGGATCCGCTGCTTTTCATCATTAATATAAATCTTTAGGATTTGAGCATAGGAGGTATGATCAGTAAGTTTTCAGAAGACATCAAAATTGGAGGTGTAGCAGACAGTGAAAAGGCTACCTCAGAGTACAATGGTATCTTGATCAGATGGGCCAATGGACCAAGGAGTGGCAGATGGAGTTTAATTTAGATTAATGTGGAATGTTGGACTTGGGATAGAGAAATCAGGGCAGGACTTACACACTTAACGGCAAGGTCCTGGGGAGTGGTGCTGAACGAAGAGACTTTGGGGTGCAGGTTCGTAGCTTTTTGAAAGTGGAGTCACCGGTAAACAGGATAGTGAAGAAACCATATGGTATGCTTGTCTTCATTGGTCAGTGTATAGAGTATAGGAGTTGGGAGGTTATGGTATGGCTCTACAGGACATTGATTAGGTGACTTTTGGAATACTGTGTACAATTCTGGTCTCCCTCCCATCAGAAGAATGTTGTGAAACTTGAAGAGGTTCAGAAAATGTGTACAAAGATACTGCCAGGGTTGGAGGGTTTCAGCCATAGGGAGAGGTTGAACAGGTCGGTGCTATGTTCCCTGGAGTGTCAGAAGCTGAGGAGTGCCTTATAGGGGTTTATAAAGTCATACAGGACATGGATAAATTAAATAGACAAGGTCTTTTCCATGGATGGGGGAGTCCAAAACTAGAGGGCATACTTGTAAGGTGAGAAAGGAGAGATATGAAAGGGACCTAATGGGCAACGTCTTCACCCAGAGAGTGGTGTGTAATGAGCTGCCAGAGGAAGGGGTGGAGAGATACTGAAAAGGCATCTGGATAGGGTATATGAATAGGAAGGGTTTACAGGAATATGGGCCAATTGCTGGCAAATGGGAATAGATTTGTTTCAGATATCTGGTCAGCATGGACGAGTTGGACCAAAGGGTTTGTCTCCATGCTATATATCTCTATGAATCTAAATTAGTTAAACATGATTTTCCGTTAACACGGTTACAGCGGCTTTTCTTAATTAAAATTTTCCCAAGCAACCATTAATTTTATCCTAGTAATCATTTCTTTAAACTTCCCCAACACTTGACTGTAGTCAGTGGGCATACCTTTAAATCCATTTTGTAACTTTTGCATATCTCCAGTCCTCAGGAACTACATTGGAGTGGAAGGAATGCTTTCACAATGTCCACTCTCACATCCTTCAGTATTCTTAACTGTGCCCAACACCTTATCAACTTTAAATACAGACAGTCCATCCATTACTTCCGTATCAATTTTATACCCTTGAAATGTCTGAACTTCCCTCTCTTTCATCATGACCCAGGGAGTATTTTCTTCCCTGGTAGAATTGGATGCAATGTATTTGTTGAATATCTCAGCGACAATCCTTGCCTCCATGCAGAAATCCACAGTTTTGGTTCCTAATCAGATCTACTACTACTACTGTCACCCTTTGACTATTTATATAGAAGACTTTTGGATTCACTTTTATGTTAGCTGCCAGTCTCCTCTTGTACTATCTCTTTGCTTCCCTTATTTACCTCTTCACATATCCTCTGAACCTTTTCTATTCAGTCTGGTTCACACTTGTATTATTTTCCTGGCATCTGTCATAAATGCACTTTTCTCCTCCTCTTCTTCAATTTTTTTTCATTTGATCTCCATGGAGCTGTGGCTCTGTTTGCCCAGGTTTTCCTGTTTGTGGGAATATTCCTTAACCATGCCAAACTACTCCTCATACAAGGCAGCTCGTTGCTCAATTGCAGTTTTACTGTCTACTTTCAATTCCAATTCATCTGCCCTAGATCTATTCTTAACTCATTTAAGTCAGAGTTTCCCTAATGAATCATTCTTACTCTAGCTTGTTCTTTGTCCTTTCCCATCATCACTCTAAGTTTTATATTCCCTTACTGAGAGTTGATTCATTTGAAATTCTGTTTTTTTTTAATAACATGTAAACATTACATGGTACATAGATTTTGATAGCTTATTAGCCCAGACCTCTACCTCAACACTGCTGACTAATATGCTAATTTGCCTTGGAAAGTGTTTTGCTTGTATTCCTGGTAAATCAGTTTTTTTTTGTAGTGCTTAAAACGAGTCTGTTGTCATTGGTGGCAGATGATAAAAAATATTCTGTTCAACAATGTTAAGTCCATTGTCTTTGCTGCTATCTGTGGGTCAGGGCATGCCACAACTTAAAATGCTCCATAAGTGATGAGTAGGGGTGATTTTGGTCTGCAGTCATAGCACAAGAAGAGATTTACCAGGATGTTGCCAGCATCGGAGTATATTAGCTATAAAGAGACATTGGACAAACTTGGATTATATTCGCTGGAGCATCGGAGGCTGAGGAGTGACCTAATAGAAGTAAATAAAATTATGAGAGGTGGAGAGAATTGGAAACGTCAATTACTAGAGGGCACTTGTTTAAGATGAGAGCGGCAAAGTTTAAAGGAGGTAGGGAAGGAAAGTTTTTTACACGGAGGGTATTAAGTGCCTGGAATGTGCTGTCAAGAGAGGTGGTAGAAGCAGAAATGGTAGCAACATTTAAGAGGCACATGAGCAGGTAAAGAGTAGAGGGATATGGACCATATGCTGGCAGGTGGGATGAGTTTAGAATGGCATCATTGCACAGGTATGGTGGGCCGAAGGGCCTGGTCCTATTCAATTTTCTATCCAAAACAGGTGCTACCT
Organism: Stegostoma tigrinum; assembly: GCF_030684315.1. Classification (NCBI taxonomy): domain Eukaryota; kingdom Metazoa; phylum Chordata; class Chondrichthyes; order Orectolobiformes; family Stegostomatidae; genus Stegostoma; species Stegostoma tigrinum. The sequence continues at coordinate 92,668,197 of NC_081361.1, read as the reverse complement.
TGGACGCTATCCATTTACCTTTTCCTTCCAAATTTGAATGTTCACCTGCCTCAGTGGTTTCTGGAGTGAAACAAGAGAGAAGACATTCCAAAGGCCCATTGTGTCTGTTGCATATGGACAGGGGAGAATTGGAGGAAGCATAACTCATGAGTATCCCAATGTCTTGTGACCTCAAAATTACACCACCGAGCTGTGTCTGCATTTTCACTGCCTCCATGTGGTAGAAATGCTAATACAGAGGTTGCCAATAGGTAGACCATAAGCCCCAACAAGAATAGAGATAATTGGGTAATTTCCCATCAATCTCATGGGGAGGTTCTTTGTGGCAGCTGCGACTCATTTAATTGATTTGTGAGTCAGCAAATATTTTTAGAGGGAATCCTTCATTTTGGTTTGTATCTATCCTCCACCCGCTTTATTTTGTAGAAACTGCAAATCCACTTTAAATCAGGAGAGTTTCTACAGTTTCAGCCACGAGTTCTGTTTCCTGTAGTTTGAGGAGAATCAAATTGTTTGCTTTCAAGTAAACTGATGCAGTAAGCCCTATCCTCTCTCCAACTCATTGACTGAACAGCGATGTGAATACTCAGTCACCAAAAACTAAATGGGGTAAACTCTCCACTAAAATGGCACAGCTCAGAATCTCAAACAACTGCAGTAACCATTTGTCCCAGAATTACCTGGGTCGAAGCCATTTCAAATGGATTCTGAGTTTGTGCCTTCTTTGTGAATCTTGAGCTTATCCTAGCGGGTCTGTGGAGAATACTTCCCAAAAGAAAAATGATGTGGAGGTGTCGGGCTTGGGCTGGGGTGGACAAAGTCAGAAGTCACATGACACCAGGTTATAGTCCAACAGGTTTATTTGAAATCTCAAGCTTTCAGAGCGCTGTTCCTTCGTCAGGTGAAGTGATAAAGCAGCAGTGCTTCGAAACCTTGTGATTTCACATCAACCTGTTGGACTGTACCTAGTGTTCTGTGACTCCTGACAAAAAGAAATGTGACCCAGCTCTTACATTTTGAACACCAAGAATTCAAATTGCAACTTAGCCCTCGGCTTTAAAAATGGGATTTTGTAGAATCAGCTGCTCATTATCTCATGCTGTGGGAGCTTGCTGCATAGAAATTAGTTGATATTTTTCCCTACTTTGCAACTTGGTCCTGTTGTGTTTTGAGGTGTCCTGAGAACATGAAAGGCACTGTAGAAATGAAAATTCCTTTTGCTGTCAATGAGTTGACCACAAGTCCCAGCAAGAATGGAGGTAACTGACCCTTATGCATTTTGTACGGCGTGATCTACCCGCATAGCATGCAAAACAAAACGTTCATCCGAGTCTCGGTATATGTGAAAACAATGAATCAATCAACCAATTGGGCACCTCCCCATCAATCTCATAGGGGAACTGCTGTGTTTCACAACTGGGATTCATTTGATTGATTATATGGGTCTGCAAAACTCAATGACAAAGGAATTTCTTACTGTTTCTCTTACACTAAGTTAATCATTTAAATGCCTTAACCGGTGTTTCTGGATTGATATAACCTAGTTTTATTTTACCCATGCAGTTCACTATTTTAATTCACACCATGAGGCCCATTAGCAGCTTTTGTTCTAGACCGCAGTTCAAGTGTAGCCCAGCTTACCTGTGAACATAAGAAACGTGAGCTGGACGAGGCCATTCGGCCCTTCGAGTCCTCTCCACATTTCAATGAGATTGTGGCTGATTTTTTTTTTATATTCACCTACAGTATAAGTCAGTTGCGGGTTGGGTCAGCAATTACTGCCCATCCCTAATTGACCAGAGGGCAGTTAAAAATCAGCCACATTGCTGTGGGTCTGGAGTGACATATAGACCAGACCAGGTGAGGATGGCAGCTTCCTTCCCTAAAGGGCATCAGTGAACCACATAGGTTTTTCTGACAATCGACAATGGATTCATGGTCGTCATTAGACTCTTAATTCCAGACTCTCTATTGAATTCAAATTCCACCATCTGCCATGATAGTAAAACTGAACTCAGGTCCCCAGAACATTAGAGATAACAAAGTGTGGGGCTGGATGAACACAGCAGGCCAAGCAGCACCTTAGGAGTACCAAAGCTGATGTTTTGGGCCTAGACCCTTCATCAGAAAAAGACCCTTTTCTGATGAAGGGTCTAGGCCCGAAACATCAGCTTTGATACTCCTAAGGTGCTGCTTGGCCTGCTGTGTTCATCCAGCTTCACACTTTATTATCTTGGATTCTCCAGCATCTGCAGTTCCCATTATCTCTCTCTCTCTGCCCAGAACGTCAGCTGAGTTTCTGGATTAATAGTCTAGCAATAATACCACCAAATCATTACTCCCTGTAAGTTGCCCTTTAGGAGGTGGTGGTGAAATGCCCTCTTAAACTGCTGCCATCCATTTGGTTTAGGTACCCCACAGTACTTAAGAGGGAGGGAGTTTCAGGATTTTGACTCACTGACACTGGAGAAATGGTGATATATTTCCAAGTCAGGATGGTGACTGGCTTGGAGGGGAACCTGCAGAGGTTGGTGTTCCCATTCATGTGCTGTCTTTGTTTTTCCAGGTGGGTTTGGAAGGTGCTATCAAAGGAGCTTTTGCGAGTTGTTGCAGCGTACCTTGTCATTGCTGCCACTGCATCAATGGTAAACAGAGTGAATATTGGATGGTGTTAAGCATGTTGGAGCTACGCTTCAACATGGAGAATGTTCCAACAAACACCTGATGGATGCTTCATTGAACAGAGTAAGATTTCTCTGCTTTGGTGCAAGAAGTATTGATCATTTGGGCTCTGGGTAGAGAAGGAAGACAGTTGGCGATTGTAGGAACTGCAGATGCTGGAGAATCTGAGATATCAAGGTGTAGAGCTGGATGAACACTGCAGGTCGAGCAGGAAAGCTGACATTTCGGGCCGAGACCCTTTTTCAGAAAATTTTCTTTTTCAGCCTTCCTGCTCCTTTGCTGTTTGGCCTCCTGTGTTCATCCAGCTCCATACTTTATTATCCAAGACAGATGTAACTTCCTTGATAACCATCCAGTGGCATACAATTTGGTTGGTTCGAATCACTGGGATGAGCAGGGGGTGGCCTAACTCTGTTTAAATAATCAAACAAACTTCCAGAAGTTTCCTGCTGTGATGATGACGCAGCTTGCCATTGATGTTTAGCCAGGTAGTGGGTTTTTTTTGTTTTACCGCCACCAGTGAGTACTTTTTGGGGAATGGTACTTACCATGTTTCTCCGAGCTTCGGCAAACTGTTTCCTTTCTTCCTCCAGGCGCTTGCGAGCATCTTCCTCTGCTCTGCGCTGTTCCTCCTCCTGGCGCTGCCTCTCCAGCTCTTCGAAGCTCAGCTTCAGTCTCCCAGGTCGCACTGGGTCTTTCTGAGCCATATTGAGACTGGGTAGATCTTCCTCGTCTTCTGCTAAAGACTGAGTTCAACAAAGCCGATAGATTACAGCATTAGAAAAAGCAAAGAAGAAAAAACAAGTTGAGCTTTTCAGCTGTATGACAGCCGTTCTTGCAGCACCCAAAATCATTACCTGCCCCTGTTTAGTTTCCAGCCACATTTTGACAGTCCTTTGCCTGACAGATTTTCAAATGTGTGTCACTAAGTTCTTATTACTAATTTGCAGTGACTTTTGGAAATTGTCGGACAGGCAGATAAAGCTATTATACATGCGCACAAGATCCGTATAAATAAATAAAGCTAAAAGATTTGGAGGGCTATTTGTAAAGAGAGGGATGCGTGATAAGTTAAGGTGTTATGGCAATGTCACTGGACTAATAATAGAGAGCGAAAGCAAAATACTGAAAATCTGAACCAAATACAGTGAATACTGCAGAAACTCAGCAGGTCTGAGTATACCAGAGGTGAGCGTTGATGCAGGTGAGGCAGTAGCAAGAGGTAGACCAGCTAGTGGGAAGGATTTTCCTGGGAAGGAACCAAGGGATCGGTTAAAGTGTGTTTGCTTTAATGCAAGGAGTATCAGGAATAAAAGTGATGAACTTAGAGCATGGATCAGTACCTGGTGCTATGATGTTGTGGCCATAACAGAGACATGGGTTTCTCATGGGCAGGAATGGTTGCTGGATGTTCCAGGGTTTAGAACATTTAAAAAGAATAGGGAGGGGGGAAAAAGAGGAGGGGGTGTAGCACTACTAATCAGAGAGGGTATCACAGCTACAGAAGCTTCCTTTGTCGAGGAAGATCTGCCTACTGAGTCAGTATGGGTGGAAATTAGGAACAGCAAGGGAGTAGTCACCTCGTTAGGGGTTTACTACAGGCCCCCCAATAGCAGCAGGGAGATTGAAGAAAGCATAGGTCGACAGATTTTGGAAAAGTGTGGACGCAGTAGGGTTGTTGTAATGGGTGACTTTAACTTTCCTAATATTGATTGGAACCTCCTTCGAGCAGAAGATTTGAATGGAGCTGTTTTTGTAAGGTGTGTTCAGGAGGGTTTCCTAACGCAGTACGTTGACAGGCCGACGAGGGGAGAGGCCATTCTAGACTTGGTGCTCGGAAACGAGCCGGGGCAGGTATCAGATCTTGTGGTGGGAGAGCATTTTGGTGATAGTGACCATAACACTCTCTCATTCTACATAGCTATGGAGAAGGAGAGGATTAGGCAGAATGGGAGGATATTTAATTGGGGAAGAGGAAACTATGATGCGATTAGACACGAGTTAGGAAGCATGGACTGGGAGCAGTTGTTCCATGGTAAGGGAACTATAGACATGTGGAGATGGTTTAAGGAACAGTTGTTGGGAGTGATGAGTAAATATGTCCCTCTGAGACAGGCAAGAAGGGGTAAGATAAAGGAACCTTGGATGACGAGAGCGGTGGAGCTTCTAGTGAAAAGGAAGAAGGTAGCTTACATAAGGTGGAGGAAGCTAGGGTCAAGTTCAGCTAGAGAGGATTACATGCAGGCAAGGAAGGAGCTCAAAAATGGTCTGAGGAGAGCCAGGAGGGGGCACGAGAAAGGCTTGGCAGAAGGAATCCGGGAAAACACAAAGGCATTTTACACTTACGTGAGGAATAAGAGAATGGTCAAAGAAAGAGTAGGGCCGATCAGGGATAGCATAGGGAACTTGTGTGTGGAGCCTGAGGAGGTAGGGGAAGCCCTAAATGAGTTTTTTGCTTCTGTCTTTACGAAAGAATCGAACTGTGTAGTGAATGAAACCTTTGAAGAGCAGGTGTGCATGCTGGAATGGATAGAGATAGAGGAAGCTGATGTACTGAAAATTTTGTCAAACATTAAGATTGACAAGTCGCCAGGCCCGGATCAGATTTGTCCTCGGCTGCTTTGGGAAGCGAGAAATGCAATTGCTTCGCCACTTGCGAAGATCTTTGCATCCTCGCTCTCCACTGGAGTCGTACCTGAGGACTGGAGAGAGGCAAATGTAATTCCTCTCTTCAAGAAAGGAAATAGGGAAATCCCCGGCAATTATAGACCGGTAAGTCTCACGTCTGTCGTCTGCAAGGTGTTAGAAAGGATTCTGAGGGATAAGATTTATGACCATCTGGAAGAGCATGGCTTGATCAAATACAGTCAACACGGCTTTGTGAGGGGTAGGTCATGCCTTACAAACCTTATCGAGTTTTTTGAGGATGTGACTAGTAAGGTTGATGAGGGTCGAGCTGTGGATGTGGTGTATATGGACTTCAGTAAGGCATTTGATAAGGTTCCCCATGGAAGGCTCATTCAGAAGGTCAGGAGGAATGGGATACAGGGGAACTTAGCTGTCTGGATACAGAATTGGCTGGCCAACAGAAGACAGCGAGTGGTAGTAGAAGGAAAATATTCTGCCTGGAAGTCAGTGGTGAGTGGGGTTCCACAGGGCTCTGTCCTTGGGCCTCTACTGTTTGTAATTTTTATTAATGACTTGGACGAGGGGATTGAAGGATGGGTCAGCAAGTTTGCAGACGACACAAAGGTCGGAGGTGTCGTTGACAGTGTAGAGGGCTGTTGTAGGCTGCAGCGGGACATTGACAGGATGCAGAGATGGGCTGAGAGGTGGCAGATGGAGTTCAACCTGGATAAATGCGAGGTGATGCATTTTGGAAGGTCGAATTTGAAAGCTGAGTACAGGATTAAGGATAGGATTCTTGGCAGCGTGGAGGAACAGAGGGATCTTGGTGTGCAGATACATAGATCCCTTAAAATGGCCACCCAAGTGGACAGGGTTGTTAAGAAAGCATATGGTGTTTTGGCTTTCATTAACAGGGGGATTGAGTTTAAGAGTCGTGAGATCTTGTTGCAGCTCTATAAAACTTTGGTTAGACCGCACTTGGAATACTGCGTCCAGTTCTGGGCGCCCTATTATAGGAAAGATGTGGATGCTTTGGAGAGGGTTCAGAGGAGGTTTACCAGGATGCTGCCTGGACTGGAGGGCTTATCTTATGAAGAGAGGTTGACTGAGCTCGGTCTCTTTTCATTGGAGAAAAGGAGGAGGAGAGGGGACCTAATTGAGGTATACAAGATAATGAGAGGCATAGATAGATTCGATAGCCAGAGACTATTTCCCAGGGCAGAAATGGCTAGCACGAGGGGTCATAGTTTTAAGCTGGTTGGTGGAAAGTATAGAGGGGATGTCAGAGGCAGGTTCTTTACGCAGAGAGTTGTGAGAGCATGGAATGCGTTGCCAGCAGCAGTTGTGGAAGCAAGGTCATTGGGGTCATTTAAGAGACTGCTGGACATGCATATGGTCACAGAAATTTGAGGGTGCATCCATGAGGATCAATGGTCGGCACAACATTGTGGGCTGAAGGGCCTGTTCTGTGCTGTACTGTTCTATGTTCTATGTTCTATGTTCTATGTCTGAAGAAGAGCCATTCTGGATGCAAAACACTGACTGTTTCTCTCTCCACAGATGCTGCTAGACCTGCTGAATTTCTCCAGCACTTTCTGTATTTATTTTGGAGATATTGGGCAGGTGCTTGGTGTTTTAACTTGTATCACAAGCCTAAGATGACATTGTACGGTGAGTGAACAGCAGGTGAAGGCATAATGATATGTCCAACCTTGCGTGCTTCGGCAAAGGCTGCCTTTTCTTCCTCAATACGCCGTCTTGCTTCCTCCTCAACTTTCCTCTTTTCCTCATCCTGTCTTCGCCTTTCTATTTCTTCGAAGCTGAGTTTTAACTTCCCAGGGCGGATTTCACTCTTGCAGACAGCTGGGCTCTCTGTCTCCTCATCCTTTTCCTTTGGTGGAAGAACAGTGCTTTGTATTAGTTTTGAAACCAACATTTCTTAAATGTCGTGCAGCGAGACCAGATTCATGTTGCCAATTCTGAGTGCTTAGTGATCCCTAAAGTGTTAATTCTCTGATTCTCATCCTCAAAACTGCCCAGCAACAATATCTCTGGGTCTGTTGCCCCCTGCCATGCTCCTGCCATCGAGATCCATCTTTATGGGGCCCTACTTCCTGTCACCAATGAGAAAGCAAGTCTTTATCCCTGGTTGATGGAACATCAAGATTCCCAAACCAAAAACAGAAACAGGAATTTTTGGAAAAGCTCAGCAGGCCCGGCAGCATCTGTGAAGAAAAACAATCAGAGTTAACGTTTTGCATCCAGTGACTCTTCTAGGCATCCAGCAGCTTCTGTTTTTGTTCCTGATTTACAGCATCCACTGTTCTTTCGGTTTTTATTCAGTTTTCACCCAAACCAACTTCTTTTTCCTCATTAGAACCATTCAGTCAACACATCCTCTACCATATCCTCATAACAAACGCTGTATGTTTATATGGCCTTGATGCTCTGATGTTTGCAACCTCTGTAAACACCAAGAAGACTTCAGGCTGCTTCCTGACCCCTCCTTTTATTCTTGGCATTTATGACAGAGGAGCTGTTCACTTACTGCTATTATCAATGGACTGCTAACCTGGGTAAATTTCTGGGGTCCAGGTTTGAATCCCACCACAACAGATGGAAAACTTTGAATTCAATAAATATCTGGACCTAACAGCCTAATAACTGTAAATCCATTGTCGATTGTCAGAAAAACCCATCTGGTTCACGAATGCCCTTTAGGGATGGAAACTGCCATCCCTACCTGGTCTGGCCCTACAACTGATTCCAGACCCACAGCAATGTACACAGCACATTACAGCACAGTACAGGCCCTTCGGCCCTCGATGTTGTGCCGACCTGTCAAACCAATCTCAAGCCCATCTAACCTACATATTCCATGTACGTCCATATGCTTGTCCAATAATGACTTAAATGTACCTAAAGTTGGTGAATCTACTACCGTTGCAGGCAAAGCGTTCCATTCCCTTACTACTCTCTAAGTAAAGAAACTACCTCTGACATCTGACCTATATCCTTCACCCCTCAATTTAAAGCTATGCCCCCTCGTGCTCGCCATCACCATCCTAGGAAAAAGGCTCTCCCTATCCACCCTATCTAACCCTCTGATTATTTTATATGTTTCAATTAAGTCACCTCTCAACCTTCTTCTCTCTAATGAAAACAGCCTCAAGTCCCTCAGCCTTTCCTCGTATACCTCGTATATCCCTCCATACCAGGCAACATCCTAGTAAATCTCCTCTGCACCCTTTCCAAAGCTTCCACATCCTTCTTATAATGCGGTGGCCAGAACTGTACACAATACTCCAAGTGCGGCCGCACCAGAGTTTTGTACAGCTTCACCATAACCTCTTGGTTCCGGAACTCAATCCCTCTATTAATAAAAGCTAAAACACTGTATGCCTTCTTAACAGCCCTGTCAACCTGGGTGGCAACTTTCAAGGATCTGTGTACATGGACACCGAGATCTCTCTGCTCATCTACACTGCTAAGAATCTTACCATTAGCCCTGTACTTTGCCTTCTGGTTACTCCTACCAAAGTGCATCACCTCACACTTGTCTGCATTAAACTCCATTTGCCACCTCTCAGCCCAGCTCTGCAGCTTATCTATGTCTCTCTGCAACCTACAGCATCCTTCGTCACTATCCACAACGCCACCGACCTTAGTGTCATCTGCAAATTTACTAACCCATCCTTCTACACCCTCATCCAGGTCATTTATAAAAATGACAAACAGCAGTGGATCCAACACTGACCCTTGCGGTACACCACTAGTAACTGGTCTCCAGGATGAACATTTCCCATCAACTCCCACCCTCTGTCTTCTTTCAGCAAGCCAATTTCCGATCCAAACTGCTATATCTCCCACAATCCCATTCCTCCGCATTTTGTACAATAGCCTATTGTGGGGAACCTTATCGAACGCGTTGCTGAAATCCATATACACCACATCAACCGGTTTACTCTCATCTACCTGTTTGGTCACCTTCTCAAAGTTGACTCTTAACTGCACTCTGGGCAATAAATGCTGCTTAGCCAGCGATGCCCTCACTCTGTGAGTGAATAATAAAAACAAACTTCTTCCATGGGATGCAAGTATCCCCCAGCATTTGTTGCTCATTCCTAAATTCTCTTTAAAAGATGGCTTGCCATTCCTACTAGAGAGAAAGCTTGAGGGTCAACCACATTGCTGGAGTTATACATAGGCCAGACCAGGTAAGAGTGACAGATGTTCTTTCCTTAAAGGATCTGGGCCAGATGGAGTTTTACAATCATTGATGATAGTTGTCTTGGTCACCCTTAATGACCCTAGCCATATAGTTCCTGGATAATTAACTAAATTTGAAATTTCATCAGCTGCTGTGGTAGGGTTTGAATGTGTGTGCCCAGATATTAGGACTATCGGGATTATTAGCCCAGTGATTTTAGCACTATACCAACATACTCCTATTGCCCTTGCCTTGCCATGCAGTGTATAACATCTCTAAACAGGTTAATTTGAAAATGTATCAAACTCCTTTTTAGGAGAATTTGGAGGCTCTGCTTCAACAGTGGTTTTGTGGCAGAGATTTCCACATTCTAATCCTGACCTGCACAAGTGTTTGTACCTTTCCAATTCTTATTGTGACCTTCTTAAATTAGTGTCCTGTCATTGTCATTTCAACAGAAATTATTGTTTTGATGATTTACCATCATGGATCTGACGATGACCTCTATCAACTCATTCTACAGTCCTCACACTCTCCTGACTGGAACTACAGGTTCTAAAGTCTCTTTCTTCTCCATTCTATCGTGTTGATGGCTGGGCCAGCATTTATTGTGCTTCCCTCATAGCACCAGAGAATCAGATTCCCTACAGGGTAGGAGCAGGCATTCGGTCCATTGTGTCCACTCTGACCCTCTGAAAAGCATCCCACCTCGACCCATCCCTGTACCCTGCATTTTCCATGGCTTGTCCATCTAGCCTGCACCTCTGTGGACAGTGGGAGGAAACCAGTGCAGACACAGGGAGAATGTGCAAACTTCACACAGTTACCTGAAGGTGGAATCAAACCCAGGTCCTTGGCATCGTGAGGAAACCACTGAGCCATCGTGCTACTAGAAGGGAGTAGTGAGAGCCTCCATTTTGAACCTCTGCTATCCTTGGGGTATGGATAACCCACAATGATGTCAAGAAGTGAGGAGTGGTGTTCCCATGGATTTGTTGCTCTTGCCATTGTCAGTGCTAGTGATCGTGCATTGGGAAGATGCTGTGTAAACAGTCAATTTTTATGCAGCAAGGTTCCACAAACAGCAATGTGACAAACAACCAGCTTGTATGTATTTAGCAGAGTTGGCCCACGGGGCAATGTTAGTCAAGCTCCCTGTCATCTGTGCCAAAGCAATCTTTCATTTCTTGCAGTGGGGCTTGAACCTGCCATTGCTGAGTTGACATGAATGTTTTTTGAGTCATAATCCTACAGCACGGAGACAACTGCTTTGGCCCAAACTGGTCTGTGCCGACCAAAATGTCCACCCACGAGAAGCCCATTTTCCTCAATTACTTCCACTGGCAGTTCATTCCATATATGTACCACCCTTTGTGTAAAAACGTTGCCCCTCAAGTTCCCATGTATTCTTTCCCCTCTTACCTTAAACTGATGCCCTCTAGTCCTTGATTCCCCAGCCCTGGGGGGAAAAAGACTGACTACATTCACCCTATCCATGTCTCTCATGATCTTATATACTTCTATAAGATTTCCCTTCAGTCTCCTACACTTGAAAGAAAAAAATTCTAGCTTGTCCAACCTCTACCTATAGCTCAGCCTCTATAGTCTTGGCAACATCCTTGTAAATGTCTTCTGCACTCTTTCCAGTTTAATAACATGCTTCCTATAGCATGGTGACAAAAAATGAACACAATACTCCAAGTGCAGCCTCACTGATGTCCTATACAACTGCAGCATAACTTCCCAACTTCTATACTCAGTGTCCTGACTGATGAAGGCCAGTGTGCCAAAAGCCTTCTTCACTGCCCTGTCTACCTGTGACTCCACCATCAGAGAACTATGCACCTGAACTCCAAGGTCTCTCTATCCCACTGCACTCCTTAAAGCCCTACCATTCACAATGAAATTCCCACCTGGATATGACTAATGTTGCTGAACTGAGCCAAGGTTGACCTGATGTGAAGGTGCTGGTGTTGGATGGGATGGATTAAAAGTGTTGGATGGCATGAGTAAAGTCCGACACTTTTGATCACCTGTCGAGACTGATTATTTGACTCTCCACTCACACCATTTGTAAGACCTTTCAATCTCTCTCTATCCTTAATCTCTCTGCCTATAAATTCTGTGTTCTGTGCAACCTTCCCTCATTTCACCCAATGAAGGGGCTGCGCTTTGCAAACTTGTGATTTCAAATAAACCTGTTGGACTAACAACCTGGTGTCATGTGATTATTTTTAACTTTGAGTCAAAGTTGGGATTTTCTGCAGCTGATCTCACAGGTCAAGGCTGAGACCCAGGTGGTTTATGATGGCTCAGTGGTTTAGCACTGCTGCCTTATGGCACCAGGGACCTGGGTTTGATTCCATCCTTGGGTGACCATGCGCACTCCACACAGACATTCTCCCTGTGTCTGCATGGGCGTTTCCAGGTGCTCTGATTTCCTCTCTCAGTCCAAAGGTGTGTGAGAGGTGCTGGTCCCTACTAACCTTCCCCTGAGCTGAAGTCAATACCTTTGATAGTGGATGGGGTAGTGGCTGGTGATGAAGCTGGGAACAGGGAGAGGCAGAAGTCAGAGCTTCTGCCTTTAGAGAAAATGATGAAACAATTCACGGCAAACTTGAAGGCTTTCAGCTGCCTGATGCTTCCTTTTGTCTGAGTGAACAGTGCCCAGTTCGCCACAAGACTGTAAAGTTCCTCACGTAGACATGTAATGGTGCCAAGGAGGTAACAGAAGGCAATGTCAGGAGGGTAGATTTTGAAAGCGGGAAGTTGAGGAGTTTAGGAGTCCAAATTGTGGGGGACGAGACACATGCAGGTTTTCTGGTTGAATGTTGCCTCATTAGAGTATAGTAGAGTATAATAATAGACAGGATTATAGTACAGCAGGGTAGGGTAGGAATTAGCACAGCAGCAGATCAAAATGGAGGTTCTGTACTCACTTCTCTGGTGCAACTCAGGATGCACAATAAATGCTGGCCTAGCTAGTGACACTCCATTCCACAGTAGAATGGAGAAGAAAGAGGCTTTAGAACCTGTAGGTCCTGACAGGAGAATGGGAAGTCTGTAGAATGAGCCGATGGACGTCATCATCAGATCCACGATGGTAAATCACTCAAGCAGACTGGCACAGTGGCTCAGTGGCTCAGCACTGCTGCCTCTCAGCTCCAGGGACCCAGGTTTGATTCCAGCCTTGACAGACTGTATTGAGTTTGCACATTCTCCCTGTGTCCACGTGGGTTTACTCCGGTTTCCTCCCACAGTCCAAAGATGTGCAGGCTAAGGTGGATTGGCCATGCTAAATTGCCTGTATTGTCCAGGGATGTGCAGGCTTTGTGGATTAGCCATGATATGCATGGGGTCCCAGAGATAGGGTGGGGGAGTGGGTCTGGGTGAGATCCTCTTCAGAAGATTGGTGCAGATATGATGGGCTGAATGGCTTCTGTCTGACCTGTAGGGATTCTATGATTTAATCATTGCTGTTGCCAAAGCCAGAATTAGAGAACACTAATGTCACAGTAAGAATTGGAAAGTTGCAAACACTGTTTGGGCAGGTTAGGATTAGAATGTGGAATTCTCTACCACAAACCATTGTTGAAGCAGAGCCTGCAAATTCTCCTCAAAAGGGAATTTGCTGTATTTTCAAATCAGCCTGTTCAGAGGTGTTATTATGCACTCTGGAGCAGTGGGACTAGAACACAGGCCTCCTAGCTTAGAGATGGGGGCTACACGAGCCAAAAGGATGTAATTGGGTTTTACGGAATTTTAATTGGTCTGATGAGACCTTTATGACTCTCCTCCAGGTTAAATGGGACTTGAACCCAGGCTGTCTCATTCAGAGGTAGGGAAACTATCATATAGCCACAGCAGCCTCTAGACAATTGCTTAAAAAGGATGTCGCTGAAGCATTTGGGAAACATGTGGGATTGGAGAACCTAGTCATGTTGGCTGCATCTTGTAAGCCAAGTACCTGGTGCCTTTACTGAAAGTAATCTGTGCTTCTCTGAAATAAAAGCCTTTAATTTTAACCTTGCATGGCTCTGCTTCATTCAGGACATTTTTTTGCCTTATTTCTGTGGTATGCTAATCTATTTTAGAGATTAAGCAGTTTGAAATAAAAGATTCCAGATGGGATACATTAGTCACAACATTTCAACTTTTCAAACTGAAGTAATCAAGCATGTCCCAGCCGGGAGCATTTAGATGGGAAAATATGCCTACAGTCAAGGAGCATCAATGCAGAAAATGAGCGATGTGATTCTGAGGTAAATCTTACATGAAAGACCTTTCTCTCAGGTCACCTTGTACTCTTCTCTATTCATTCACAGGATGTGGACGTCACTGGCTAGGCCAGCATTTATCTCCCATTCCTAACTGTACTGGAAATGTTGGGCATGAGCTGCCTCCTTGAATCACTGCAGGCCCAACAGTCCACCCACTCTGCTCTTAGGAAGGGGGTCACTGGATTGGTGACAGCGAAGCAACAACAATATATTTCCAAGTCAGGATGGTGAGTGATTTGATGGGGAACTTGCAGGGAGTGGTGTTCCCATGTACCTGCTGACTTTGGCCTACTACGTGCTTGTACTAAGGATCTTTGGTGAATTCCTGCAGTCCACCTTGTAGACAGTAGACACTGCTGCTCCTGAGCATCGGTGGTGGAGGGAGTGAATATTTGTGGTGCCAGTCAAGTGGGCTGCTTTGTCCTGGATGGTGTCAAGATTCTTGAGTGTTGTTGGGGCTGCACCCATCCAAGCAAGTGGGGAGTATTCCATCACACTCCTGACTTATGCCTTGTAGATGGTGGATGGGGTCTGGGGAGTCCAGAGGTAAGTTCCATCTTGCACAATTCTCTGCCTCTGACCTGATCTTGTAGCCACAGTATTTAGATGACTAGTCCAGTTCAGTTTCTGGTCCATGATAACATGTTGGGGAATTCAGTGATAGTAATGCTATTGAAAGCAAGTGAAGGTGGTTAGATTCTCCTTTGCTGGAGATGGTTATTGCCTGGCACGTGTATATAATCTTGCCATAGATCATCCCAAGTAACAACGATCTTTATGAGCAAAGTGGGAAAGTTTCCTATTGCAAATTAGCTATCATTTTCTCATTCTGACTGCTTGTGCCCCTTTTGCCAGCTGTAGCTTTTTTTTTATTCATTCATGGGACGAGGGCATTGTTGGCTGAGAGTCAGCCACATTGCTGTGGGGCTGGAGTCACGTGTAGGCCAGGCCAGGTAAGCGTGACCGGTTCCTTCCCTAAGGGGCATTAGTGACCCAGATGCAGTATTCCAGACAATCAGCAGTAGATTCATGACCATCTTGACTCTTAATTCCAGTTTGTATTGAATTCAAATTCTACCTTCTGCCATAGCAGGATTTGAATCCAGGCCTCCATCATCATTATCTGAGTCTCTGGATTAACCAATCCACTTACATTACTAATCAGCCATCACTCTCCATCTTAGAGAGGGGAACCACAAGAATGTTCTCTCTAGTGTCCTAACTAACATTTACTCCTTGTGCAAAAGTAAAAGATTATTTGTTCATTATACTATTGCAGCATGTGGGAATTTCCTCAGTTAAAATTCCTACACTAACTTTTCCAATACAACAGTGACTACACCTGTTCTTTGTTGCTTGTAAGGTAGTGTATGACACCCTGGTGCTGTTGTTTGGAAAGCAAAATGAGGGCTGAACATCTATGAATCCTAATAGGCATCTTGAGAGAAGAATTAGAGCAGGAGTGGGTGATCTGGCCTATCAAGCTTGATCTGCCATTCAATAAGATCACAGCCGACCCGAATGTAACCTCAATTCCATTTTCCTGTTCTTCCGCGCCACCCCCCACCAACAAATAACCTGCACTCTCTTATAGGGAAGCGATTTCCATGTAGAGTAAATTTCTCTTCATTTCTCTCTAAAATGGGAAGCCCCTTGTTTCTAAATGGTCTTCCCTTGCCTGCAGCTCTCCCACAAGGGGAAGCTTCCTTTCAGCTTGCAGGTTGTCATGTGCCGTCAACTGCATACCAAGGCTTGCTACAGCTGTAGCAAAACTTCCCTACTTTTATATTCCATTCTCCTGGCAATACAGAACTACCTGCCTTCCTAATCACTTGCTGTACCTCTCGACTAATGTTTAGTGATCCTTCTGCCAGGACACCCAGATCCCTCTGTATTGCAGGGTTCTGCAACATCATAGAATCCCTACAGTACATAAGCAGGCCGTTCGGCCCATCAAGACTACATTGACTTTTGAAAAGCATCCTACCCAGAGCCCACAACACTCCACCCTGTCCCCATGACCCTGCATTTCCCATGGTCAATCCACCTAACCTGCATATCTTTGTAGGGGGAAACCAGAGCACCCGGAGGAAACGCAACACAGACAATGGGGAGAATGTGCAAACTCCACACTGACCATTGTACGAGGCTGGAATTGAGCCAAATATCTTTAGGAAAAAAGCAGAGTTAACATTCTGAGTCATGTTACTTGTCTTTGGAATTGATAGCAGCTAGGAAGCAGGGGTGCTTCTGCTGAAGTTGAAGTAGGGGATGGCATGGGACATGATGGGGGAGGAGGTTGAGTTCAATAACGTTTGAACCCGATGCCATCCTTCCATGATTTTTTACCCACAACACACCTGGTCCTGTTATGACATGGGTTGCTATAATTATTCATAAGCTCACGACCATCCAGCAAATGTTGTTCAACTACAAAATCCTATCTAATGTTGAAGACTGCGTTTCTAATTTGTTTAAGCTTGAGCTCAGTCAGGAAACCGAGCGTCAAGAAATTCACATCTCCTGTTTAATTCACAGGTATGATGATTATTGTATATATTGGGATCTGAAGAGCTCACCTGCTAAGTTAGCCATCTTGGAAAGGCAATGGAGCTAGACCCTTGAATACGCACTGAACTAATTTTCAGCAGCTGCTTTTGCACAGCAGAGAGAAGGAAAATTAATTTGTGACAAGAACTGGAACTCTCTCTCCTCTACCTGCGCCTTTGAAAAACAGCATCCAGTGAATACAGCAACCTTGGTAACAATCATTGACTAAAATCTCAATATATCTTCACAATCTGCTCATAATACAGATTCAAGTCAACAATTAATCAATTATGGCTTCATGTTTAAAATCTAGCACCTCAAATACTCTGGAGTTATAAATGATATAGCCATATTTCTCACTGTCTGTAACAGGTGTCCTCCCTTTTAAAATTATTACCTGTGTTTGTATGTGCGTGAGTTTCCAATATCAAGTTTTTATTATTTTTCTAGGAGTTAGTGGGTAATGAAATTCTTCTTTGTTTCACTCAAATTGTCAAATTCTCAATCTCCTTTCATTCCAGGCAATTGTCTCAAATGAGAAGAAAAATGCTCAAGAATCTCAACAGAAAGAGAGAGAAAAAACAGAGTCAAGACTTTGAGAGGAATAATGACTTCTTCAGGATTAAAAGGTGGTGGAAAACTGTGTATTTTGTACTGATGGCAGAGAGGGAGGAGGAGCAAGTGGATCAGATTGGCAGAATGATTGGCTGCTTCATTTTCTCATGAGCAATGTTTTAACTGAAGTGTGACAGCTGTACGTTCAGAATAAATTGAAAGATAATTGTTGCAACCGACTGAGATGAGGTTAAAAACGAACGAGCGAATTCCTCCTCAGCGTCAGCTCCAGCTTTGTCTACTTCAGTATTCTTGTCAGCTTCCATTTTTCTGCTTTCCACGTACTTTTTCAAAAAATCAGCTGCCCATTTTCTGACTAACCCCTCTTTGATGAGCTTCGCCGGTCCTCCTCCCTATGGTCAGTGGGTAACACTCTTAACTCTGTCACGAGGTCTGGGGGTCTAAGCACCAGTCCAGAAACCTAAGCAAGTTTAAGGTGGCAAATTGTGCACGACTGAGAAGGTGCTGCACTGTCAGCCACACCATCCTTTCTTAGGATGAGATGCGATTGAGATGTCACTTTTTTCCTCGAGGGCTAGATTAGGAAAGAAGTGGTTATATAATTGGTTCGTATTGATCTTTGGCTGGACAACCCTAGAGAACTCATTCTACTGACTATATTATTGAAGGGATACAGAGTACGATGCTGCTGAAAATATGTGGGGTACAGGTCGGGAGCTGAAGACAAAAAAGGATGTAAGAAGTAGGAGCAGGAGTAGGCCATTCAGCCCCTTAGAAAGCTATTGTGTACTGAGGCATGATCTTCACAAGAAGGTTCAAAAAACAGACTGACAGTTTTTAGCTTAGCAAGGCTTTTAATGGGGAATGGAATCAAGGTGGGTCAATGGAATATAAGATACATACTGGTCAACCCCAAGAAAATAGAAAAAAAATGGACAGATCCTCTTTCTGCTGGAAGCAGGGTCTGTGAGTATATTTAAGGCAGGGATAGCTAGATTCTTATTAACTAAGGAGATGAAAGGTTATGAGGAGTGGGCAGGAATGCAGATCTAAGGGTACAAATTAAGCCAGCTGTGACAACATTGAAAGCTGCATTTGCTAACAGCAAGATGCATGTGCATTTGCAGCAATATCTGTCATAAATATAGTAAGAAATGTTTACAAAAACACATTAATGGTACAATTTTAATGAAACTGTACATCTGGTCAGAGAAATGAAATATTAAACAAAGTAGAACTATTATTTTTATCCCAAAACATTATCAGCTTCATATTGTGCGCAGTCAGCAATAATCATAGGATCCCTACAGTGTGGAAGCAGGCCATTCAGCCCATTGAGTTTACACTGACCATCTGAAGAGCATCCCACACAAACCCACCTGCTCTACCCTACACCCGTAACCCTACATTTCCCATTGGTGTGAACAAGCAGATCCATTGCAGGGCTGAATGGCCTACTCCTGCTTCTATGTTCAAAGACTGAATTTGTTCCCCCACTTGGTCAAATTGAGCTATGTGTTTCAAAACATAAATACATCATTTGAACATTTAAGTGTTGTTCTAATGAAGGAAATAGGAAGAGGATTCCAATAATATTGTGCAAAGTGGATTCCGGTTCAATGTTCCTACGAATCAAACTTTAATGTTAGCTTTTTTTTAAATGAATCGGGAAATGCCTTAGTACCTCTGCGGCCTTTCTTGCAAGTTCGCGTTGTAACTTCCTCTTCTCCAAGATGTCCTGATGAATCCTCCTCTGCCGCTCCTCCTCCATTCTTTTCTTCTCCTCCTCTTGCCTTACCTTTTCCATTTCCTCAAACTTGCCCTTGACTGTCCCTGCGGATATAGGAAGGCATACACTCATTTCTTTTCGTCCCCAGGTTCTGACGCCTGGTGGGAACACTGAAAGTTTGGGCGAATTTGATTTCAGTTGCTGCTACCTGTCATTTTAGGGACGTACGCCTTCTTCAGTTCGTTTGATTTGTTGTCATCTTCGTCATCTGAAGCAAGTAGTTCCCTTAGCTGAAATAAATCAAGGGAAAAAGAGGTTCAGCATTTTTTTTTGCAACAATAAATCCACTCACATCCAGCAGCAGCACCAAGGACCTATGAACTCTATTACAAAACAATAACTCAATGTAAGGGGTCAGGTGATTTTGAGGACCGAAGCTGACATTGGACCGAAGAGAATTGGGGAAGAATCGGGTGGAACAAACCTGAGGGTGAACACATTTGAATGTTTCCTTTGTGACTTTTACCTCATGGTTAATGTTAATGGTAACACGATTTGAGTAAAGGTCAGAATTGGGAGCTGGATTGGGCCTGTGGCCTTCCAGGTCCACTCTATCATTCAATGAAGTCACGGCTGATTTTCTATCTCACTCCATCAACCTACACAGTCCCTGATTTCCTTAATTCCCGAATAACACAAAAATATGTCGAATTCTGTCTAAAATATATTTTAAACTGAGCTCCCTTGAGTAGACAATTCCAAAGCTTCAGCATCCTCTGATGCTAAATTGTGAATCAATTAAACAGTTTCTACAGATCTGTTGTCAGCCTCATCAGTATAAATGAGCAACAAGGAACAGTCATTCTGAGGGGTAAAACAGATATGACTTATAAACTAAGCGACCTCCTGTTTTATCTTTGTCCATTCTTTCTCCTTCTTATACTGTTCATTTCTCCTTCTCCTTTCTTCTCCAGATCTCCTCTTGCTCCTTTCCTCCCGCGCTTTTTGCATGGCTTCGAACTTAGTCTTAACATCTCCCTTGGCCAGCTTTGGCACGTATGATTTATGAACAGGTTTAGATGTAGATAGAAGCATCTATGTGGGTTAGAAAGAAAAAAACAGACAGAGAAAGAAAGGGGGGGGGGGAGAAAGAGATAAATGAAAGAACTTAACAAAAAGAAGGTGTAAGATGACGAAAATTATTAAACAGATGATAGAGAATTAAAAGGAATGAAGAAGTGTCTTTCACATTTTCAATAATTAACGACTAATCCATTGAGATCCCTGGAATATCCCCTGAATATCCAGCAAAGCAACAGTTTGTTAATTTGTGGGTTAATTTTTTTTTAAAAATTAATGTCTTGATGGAAATAAAGAAAAGGAATGTTCTGATATCTTTGGTGCTAATATTGGAGGTGATGGCCTAGTAGTATTATCTCTGGATTAATTTATCTGGACTGTTAAGCCAGAGACCAAAGTGATGTTCTGGAAACCCAGATTAGAATCCTACCATGGAATTTGAATTCAATTAAAAAGAATCTGGAACTAACAATCTAATGTTGACCATGATTCCATTGTTGATGTTCGGAAAAGCCCATCTGGTTCACTAATGTCCTTTAGGGAAGGAAACTGCCATCCTTACCTGGATAATAAAATGTGAGGCTGGATGAACACAGCAGGCTCAGCAGCATCTCAGGAGCACAAAAGTTGACGTTTCGGTCCTAGACCCTTCGAAACGTCAGCTTTTGTGCTCCTGAGATGCTGCTGGGCCTGCTGTGTTCATCCAGCCTCACATTTTATTATCTTGGATTCTCCAGCATCTGCAGTTCCCATTATCACTGCCATCCTTACCTGGTCTGGCCTGCATGTGACTCCAGACTCTCAGCAATGTGGCTGACTCTGAGCTACCCTCTGGGCAATTAGAATGGACAATAAATGCTGGTCTAGTCTGCGATGCCCTTGTCCTGTTAATGAATTTTTAAAAATTATTATGGAGGGCAATATTTCACCCACAGTTTGCATCTCCCTTCACACCCGATTGTGTCAAAGCATGGTGCCATCCATCCATTCATTCCAAAGATAATGCTGTTCATCTTGAATGATGCTTTAATTTAAATACTGCTTAGTTAAATTGGAGCTTGGGAGTGTAAAAGAAGCCTACAATTGAGCTTATGGGAGCATGCAGCACACAAAAAAGGAAATAATCATCTCCAAGGTAATTACAAGTAAATCAGTCACACAGTACCAGGTGAAATTGAGGGAAAACATTCACGGAAGTCCAACTATCGCACCAAAGTACAATGGATGCATAGTTAGTGTTTAATTAGTTATCCAACCCACACATTTTTAAAGTGTAATCTGCAAGGGAACATCAAGGGATCTGTCAATATTTACAAGTGTTTTATTTCCTGCCTATCTGGGGCTGGCAACACAGCCTGCCTATAATTTTATGCCCCGTTTATTTCTGGCTGTTGAGCAATCATCATGACAAAGTCAGTGCAGTGAATTTTGCAACTTCTGTTTGCCAAAGGTCTCCACCAGGGGTTATTGGAGTTTATGCTAATATTTGTCGGGGTGGTGGGGGGGGGCCTGGGACTGTGTGTAGGTGTTTGTTGGAGGGTGCTGGGGCTGGGGTGTGTGTGAGTATTTGTGGGGGCGTGCTGGGGCTGGGGTGTGTGTGGGTATTTGTTGGGGGGAGCTGGGGCTGGGGTGTGTGAGCGTATTTGTGGGGGGGTGCTGGGGCTGGGGTGTGTGTGGGTATTTGTTGGGGGGAGCTGGGGCTGGTGCTGGGATGTGTGGGGTATTTGTTGGGGGGGTGCTGGGGCTGTGATGTGTGCGGGTATTTGTTGGGGGGAGCTGGGGCTGGGGTGTGTGTGGGTATTTGTTGGGGGGGCTGGGGTGTGCGCGGGTATTTGCTGGGGGCGGCTGGGGCTGGGGTGTGTGAGTGTATTTGTGGGGGGGTGCTGGGGCTGGGGCTGGGGTGTGTGTGGGTATTTGTTGCAGGGGGCTGGGGCTGGGGCTGGGGTGTGCGCAGGTATTTGCTGGGGGCGGCTGGGGCTAGGGTGTGTGCGGGTATTTGTTGGGGGGGTGCTGGGGCTGGGGTGTGTGCGGGTATTTGTTGGGGGGGGCTGGGGCTGGGGTGTGTGTAGGTATTTGTTGGGGGGAGTGGGGGCTGGGGCTGGGGTGTGTGTAGGTATTTGTGGGGGGTGCTGGGGCTAGGGTGTGTGCGGGTATTTGTTGGGGGGGGCTGGGGCTGGGGTGTGTGCGGGTATTTGTTGGGGGGGCTGGGGCTGGGGTGTGTGTAGGTATTTGTTGGGGAGAGTGGGGGCTGGGGCTGGGGTGTGTGTAGGTATTTGTGGGGGGTGCTGGGGCTGGGGTGTGTGCGGGTATTTGTTGGGGGGGCTGGGGCTGGGGTGTGTGTAGGTATTTGTTGGGGGGAGTGGGGGCTGGGGCTGGGGTGTGTGTAGGTATTTGTTGGGTGGAGTGGGGGCTGGGGCTGGGGTGTGTGGGGGTATTTGTGGGGGGTGCTGGGGCTGCGGCTAGGGCTGGGGATGCGGAGTGGGGGCTGGGGCTGGGGTGTGTGTAGGTATTTGGGGGGGAGCGGGAGCTGGAGCTGGGGCTGGGGTGTGTGCGGGTATTTGCGGTGGGAGCGGGGGCTTGGGATTGGGTGTGCACGAGTATTTGTTGGGGGGCGGGGGCTGGCATGTGTGCAGGTATTCGTGGGAGTGGGGGGTCTAGGTTGTGTGCAGGCATTTGCGAAGGGGTGCAGTGTGTGTGTGTGTGTGTGAGTACTTGTGGGGGGTGGTGGGGGTGTCTGTGGTGCGTGTGGGTATTTGTGAGGGGTTGGGGGCTGGGGTGTGTGCGGGTATTTGCAGGGGAGTGGGCGCCTGGGGCTGTGTGCGGGTGTTTGCGGGAGGGGCGACCAGGGAGTGCGTGCGGGTGTTGCCGGGGGGTGCGTGCAGGTATTTGCGGAGGAGGAGTCCACTGGGGCTGTGTGCGGAGGTTTGTGAGAGTGGGGGGAGGGACCGAATGCAGGTATTAGCACAGGGGGTCTGGGCTGTGTGCAGATACTTGCGGCAAGTGAATAAAGAAAACGCTCTCTCTGATGAAGGGTCTAGGCCCGAAACGTCAGCTTTTGTGCTCCTGAGATGCTGCTTGGCCTGCTGTGTTCATCCAGCCTCACATTTTATTATCCGCCTGCTCTTTTGTTGTGTTCCTCAGAGCTCCTTAAAACCTTTTCAACCCTGTATCCAATGGCTGTTTGTAAATTACAAGCGAATCTGCTCTCAACATCACCATCACATTCCAGATTGCAGCAGCTCACTGTGTCAAGATGTTCCAATCTCCCCTACACAATTTTTTAAAATTAATTATCATACCGACTGTTTACTAATCTTCCTCCTACTGAAAGCACTCGCTCCCTTGTACGCCAACGAAACCTCTCATCACATAAAGCAGTTCTATTACACAACACTGAAGCCCCTGGTAAATTTCCTGCGCACTTCCACCAAGGCTTTAACATCCTTCCTAAAAGACCAGGATAACAAAGTGTGGGGCTGAATGAACACAGCAGGCCAAGCAGCATCTCAGGAGCACAAAAGCTGACTTTTCGGGCCTAGACCCTTCTTCATTTTTCTGATGATGGGTCTAGGCCCGAAACATTGGCTTTTGTGCTCCTAAGATGCTGCTTGGCCTGCTGTGTTCATCCAGCCCCACACTTTGTTATCTTGGATTCTCCAGCATCTGCAGTTCCCATTATCTCCTAAAAGACTAGGACTGGTTTCAATATTCTATGGTGGGACAAATGTGAAAATGTGACAAAGATTTCCACAATGTTTCAAACCACTTTCCAGTGATGAAGAGGTTTTTGGAGTACGGTTACTGTTGTGATGAGGGAAACAGATTGGCCAATTTATGCACAGCAAGCTCCCAAAAACAGCCATGAATTAAGTGATGCAGGAATGTCCTCGAAAGGAAGTGGTAGCACAAAGACTTTTCAGGTGTGGAATAGGTATGTTTGATTTTACTGTGGTGACTGGACAACATGGCAAAGTAGACCACCTGCTATGATGGAAAAGGCTAATAATGCAGAGCCCAGGGGCTGTGATGAAAACAGAGAGACTGACGTCCACGGGGTTGAAATTGTGATCAGAGATAATGGGAACTGCAGATGCTGGAGAATCCAAGATAACAAAGTGTGGAGCTGGAATCCGATCAGATGAAAGATCTCGGCCCGAAACGTCAGCTTTTGTGCTCCTAAGATGCTGCTTGGCCTGCTGTGTTCATCCAGCTCCACACTTTGTTATCACTGACATCCATGGCCTGTTTGAGGGATCCTATGCCATCCAGTGGCTTGTATTCAGGAAAACATCATCTAAAACATCATCCTCTAAACTGCTCCATCGAAGTTATTGCTCCAGGAGACTAACACTAAGAAAGATATCTTTTTCTTCTAAAAAGAAGCAACTTAACCTGCAAATGGAGACAGTAGGTGCTGTCGTGTTGAAATGCACTCCGCCACTCTTGGCTCTCATGGTTGATCCCTCTCTCCCACTAACTCACCACTGGTCCACCAGAAGCTGAGGCAGCACCATGCAAACCAATTTCTAGATTACTGGAAGGGTCTAGGCCCGAAACTTCAGCTTTTGTGCTCCTGAGATGCTGCTTGGCCTAATGTGTTCATCCAGCTTCACACTTTTTATTATCTTGGAAACCACATGCTGTCAGTTTAACATTTTCCCTTGAGAATCTGTGCAACACGTTCTCGCTGGAGTACCAGACGAGATATAACTGCCCAAATGTCCAGCATGAGGTGTTGAACCCACAATATTCTGACTCTGAGGCGAGAATGCTACCTGTACAAAACCGAGATTTCTGATGAGGTTACCTCATGGGATGCAAGCAGCACAGGTACAACAACATAATACCAGACAAAACAGCATTCAAAATCTTTAATAATTGTCAGGCTATTACCATAAGGAACATTCTTGCCATCAGTGCCTTCACCCACACAAACAACACTTGCCTGCCAATGTGCTTTTTTAACTTTAGTTCTGCACATTCAACCCATACATTTAAAAAAAAAACACGAACAATAATCCATTTGGACATGGATATCTGCAATATTGTCAAAACCAGAAATACTGGTGCCATGACCATTATTACAGGGACCGTCACCAGTTTTCCTGATACCACCTTGGGTACTACTTGTGAGTTCTACTGGTGTATTCCTGAACAAATACTGGTCTTCTACTGGTGTTCATGCCGTTGCTTTTTCTCACACTATGCTGAATATTCAGACAGCAACACCCAACAGACTTGAATCTCAAAAGCTCCCCAAATAATCTCATGCACAAATCAGAATATCTCGAACTAATAGTGACGTTCTTTTGTCACATGATCCCTCATTTCACGTTCAAGTTTAAAAATCACAGGATTCCAGTAAATTAGCACCAACCAACTAGCCTGCACTAATATACATAGAACATTACAGCACAGTACAGGCCCTTCGGCTCTCGATGTTGTGCCGACCTGTCATACCGATCTCAAGCCCATCTAACCTACACTATTCCATGTACGTCCATATGCTTGTCCAATGACGACTTAAATGTACCTAAAGTTGGCGAATCTACTACCGTTGCAGGCAAAGCATTCCATTCCCTTACTACTCTGAGTAAAGAAACTACCTCTGACATCTGTCCTATATCTCTCGCCCCTCAATTAAAAGCTATGCCCCCTCGTGCTCGCTGTCACCATCCTAGGAAAAACGCTCTCCCTATCCACCCTATCTAACCCTCTGATTATTATACCTTTTTATTCACACGCATAGGCTTTAACAGAAAAACTACACTTTGCATTGAACAATGAATATGCCCCCATTGTAAATTAAAACAGTCCATTTTTAGGAATACCCAGAATTGAGCATATTATAGGGAGCAAACTACTGAGCAATCTGAGCTACAAACTGAAATTCTGAAAATAGGCCAGGGACCGTCAGTGGAGAGAGAAACAGAGTTGATGCTGCAGATCCACAGCCTACCTAATTAGATTTAGAGTTAGGTTTTATTATCTCAAGTACAGGAGTACAATGAAAGGTATATAATGTTGCCACCTAAGCTACAAAGTACCTTGGTACAAAATTGTCGTTACAGAAATAGAAAAATCAAGAAATAAGTTTAAAAAGTTCAGTACAGCAGTCTTCTCAGTATAAATGTTGCAAAATGAAGTTAAAATGTCAAACATTACAGTCCTATCTTAAGCTATGGGCCTACAGACACTCCAAGCTGGGCTTTCCCCATGAGGGCTCGCTTTCCCCTGCGTAGGGCGTGCTTTTACCCACACTGGGCTAAGTTGAAAGAGAGGTGTTGTGTGGCATGCTCAAGGCAATAAACAGCTATGAGACCTTGGCTATTTTTATGTAAGTTGGAACAATAGAAGCAGCCTGAATGGGTGGGGTCAAGCTTGCACAGAACCAGGATTTTTAGTTTTACTTTTTCAATTGCAGTTGTTGCTGGGGATCTTGAAGCTAGATTTGGAAGCTACAATTTCTCATTGGAGTGAAGGAGGATGAGAGGTGACTTGACAGAGGTGTACAAGATGATGAGGGGCGTAGATAGAATAGATAGCCAGAGACTTTTTCCCAGGGTGGAAATGACTATTACGAGGGGGCATAATTTTAAGGTGACTAGAGGAAGGTATAAGGAAGATGTCAAAGGTAGGTTCTTCACACAGAGTGGTGGGTGCATGGATGTGCTTTCGGTAGTGATAGTGGAGTCAGAAACTTTTGAGGCTTTTAAGTGACTTTTGGATAGGCACATGAAGGATAGTAAAATGTAGGGTACGCAGGGTAGATTAATCTTAGTAGGACAATAGGTCGGCAAAACATTGTGGGCTGAAAGGTCTGTACTGTGCTGTACTATTCTATTTTCTGTGTTCTAATACATCTCTCCCTCCTACTCTCTATCTTTCTGAGTTTTCTCTTAATGCTTTGTTCCTTGTGGACTGGAGAATTGCCTGTGAGACAAATACTAAATAAAAACTGAAAGAACTGCGGATGCTGTAAATTAGACACAAAAGCAGACATTGCTGGTAAAGCTCAGCAGGTCTGGCAACATCTGTGGAAAAAAAAGTCAGTTAACATTTTGGATCCAGTGACCCTTCCTCAGAACTGACGGTAGCTGGGAAAATGTCAGTTTATATGCGTTTTCCAAGCTACAGTCAGTTCTAAGGAAGGGTCACCAGATCCGAAACGTCAACTCTGATTTTTTTTTTCTTCCCAGACACTGCCAGACCTGCTGAGCTTTTCCAGCAACTTCTGTTTTTGTGCCTGTGAGACAATCTGGTTTACTGAATTTGCCTTTGCCAAGGGTGTGTTTATGGGATGTTACTACATTGCAAGAATTGTTGTTTAGTTGTTAAATAATCTATTATTCTGTTAAGTTTTCCAATGGGGTTAATTTATTCCAATTTCTTCTCTTTTATTGTATTTTAACCACAGTGTATGAATAAAGCATGTTTTGCTTAAGATTGGTAGTTTGACCAATCCAGAATTCAATGCCTGGCACTTACCTTTAAAATGAGAGAAAATTAGGGTCTAGGCTATCTTCTTAATATATTTTGAGTGGGTTTGGTCTGGTCCATAACAATATGCATCATCTACAGATTGTAGGTGACTACACTATCATCACTCACTTTGCACCAGGTTTGTAAGCTGCTCTCAA
The DNA here is from genome assembly GCF_030684315.1 of Stegostoma tigrinum. NCBI lineage: Eukaryota > Metazoa > Chordata > Chondrichthyes > Orectolobiformes > Stegostomatidae > Stegostoma > Stegostoma tigrinum. The sequence continues at coordinate 92,640,822 of NC_081361.1, read as the reverse complement.
TCTCTTCAAACCTCCTGACAAGAAACTGGGTCTGCCCTTGAAAGTTGCCAAAAGAAACCTCATGTCAGCCCACACCTGGTCATCCAACTGTTCCACCATTACACGAGGGAGTGACCCTGGAAAATATTAAGTCCTTCTCTCTCTCAAAATGTTTGCCAGAGATGAGGAGGTCCAACATGCTAACAAAGAACTCCAGAAGAAATGGAAGTCCTTGTGTTCCAGTCACTCTCCCCGACTGTGTTTCGGTGGCACATGAAGGTGATGGACCAATTCCACTAGCAAAACCTCGGCCACATTCTCCTGACGCAGTGTAAGGACAACTGAACAAACTCTACTGCCTGCCATGAGGTCACCTCCACAAGCAAAGCTCCTGAAAAAGAAACATAACTACTACAATGGACATTGGGTCTCAACCATCCAGACACATTGTCCCAACTACCATATGGGCAGTTTTCCAAGGCAGGGCTAAGATACTCAAGGCCCTCCTTGAAGCATGACAGCATTGAGATTGATGATTGGGAGAAGCTGGCTACTGATCATTCAGAATGGAGGAAAGCTGTCCATTGAGCTGCTTCACAGTTGTGTTCCAATGCCTTAATGATGAGAGTGGCAGCAACAGAGAAGGGAAAGTAGGGGAAGCAAATTCACGCACTCTGGATCTCATCATCACATGGGACATCCTGCCCCACACATCCAAACATCTGCAGGTGGAGGATCGACTTGTTCATCGCAGGAGGACTATAAAGAAATCCACACCCTCCTCCAGCAATATATCTCCTCAAATTCACAATTTTCTTGGGAGTGATTCTGGATGGTAAAGAGATATTTTCCTCATCATCTTCTCACCCGCATGTAACAGTAACACATTGAATGTCATTATCTTGTGAAACATCACTTCACTCCTGCACCTGATGTCCTCAGCACAGCAAATGGTTGGGCCAGGATTAGAAAATAAACCTTCTGCAGACAATAAGGTCAGTGTGTTTCAAACAGTGAAGTTGAGTCTTGTCAGTAGGGCACTGAATAATTTAAGGATTATTGAGGGAAATTAATAACACCAGACTGTGTTACATTATCTATAGCTGTCCAACTTCAACCGGCCCACATTATCATCAGTGTCTTGTGATTTACAGTTGAATGTTTTGAGTTGGTCTGCCTGAGGGACATTGGTTGGCAACGCCAATTGGGACTCCTCCATAAACTGGGCACATACAGATATCTCTCTCTCTCTCTCTTTCACTCTACAGTGCTGACCACCCCTTTTGGAGGGGAGTGAGTACCTCCTACTGCACAAGTTCAGCATTTCTCCCACCCCCTGGTGGACAACCTCCCCAGAATCACAGAATAATTATGATGTCGAAGGAGGCTATTCGATCCATTATGCCCTCATCAGCTCCATTAGAGAAGCCCCATCTTTCCCTGTTATATCTTCTGACATATGTCCCTAAAATTATGGCTGAATTAAAGTGTGGAGCTGTTTTGTAAGCTACTCAGTGACAAACATATTCATTTGTTTCCAGGTTAATACCTTTACTTAGTAAATGGATTGAGGGACATTCATGCAGATGCAGCAACGTTCAAGACCGAAGTATCATCGGATAGCTTCAATCCTAGTGGGATTTTGGAAGGAATTTATTTTATTTTCTTTCAAGCAGAAGATGAAACCCCTGATGACTGGTGAGCTTAGCTCCCATGCACCCTTTCTCGACTCACCTTGGCTTTCTGTGCCACGTCAGTCATGCTTGTTCCTGGCTCTTATGGGACCTTATCTCAGTTTAATTGCCTTCAGCCACGTTCCACACCTAAACAGAAATCAAAATTACTCATTACCCTTCAGCACTCGTTCCCATTATAAAGCTGCACTAAAATGAGTCAAACCAGCCACCCTATAGCCCAAGAGCACGGGAGGGTAGAGGCCACGCGACTGGACTGGTCATCTTGAGATGACATGAGGTCAGATTCCCCATGGCTCTGAAAATTCAAACTTAAGTTTTCAAAACTTGAATTTTTAATTCTTTAAATCTTTTCCCATCTCACCTTAAATCTACGCCCTCTAGCTTTGGACTCTCCTATATTTGGAAAAAAAAGCCTTGGTTATTCACCCTATTCATGCCGCTCGTGATTTTATAAACCACTATAAGGTCACCCCTCAGTCTCAGATGATCAGGGAAAATAGCCCCAGCCAATTCAGCCCCTCCCTATAACTCGCTATAACACAAACAGTCCAATCCCAGCAATATCCTTCTGAATCTTTTCTGCACCCTCTCAAGTTTGACAACACCTCTCCGACAGAAGGGAGAAAAGAGGTCTATGCAGTATTCTAAAAGTGGCCTCACCAAGGCCCTGTATAGTCATAACATGATGTCCTGCTATACTCAATATTCTGACCAATGAAGGCAAGCACCTTCACTACCCTGTCTACCTGCAACTACACTTTCAAGGAACTATGCACCTGCACCCCGAGGGCTCTCTGTTCAGCGACATTCCTCACAGCTCTGCAATTTAACTGAATAAGTCCTGGTATAATGTACAATCAACCATATAATGTCCTGGTTTGCCTTACCAAAATGCAACACTTCACACTTATCTAAATCTGCCCCTCCTCAGCCCATCAGCCTATCTGATCAAAGTCTTTTTGTCTTCTGAGGTAAATCTTCACTATCCACTGCACCAACAATTTTGGGGGTCATCTGCAAACTTACTAACCATGCCTCCTACATCCATATCCAGATCAATTATACAAATGACGAAAAGCAGTGGGCCGAGCACCAATCCTTGTAACATACCTCTGCTCACAGATCTCCAGAGTGTAAAGCAACCCCCGACCACCACTGTCTCCCAGATTCAAGCCAATTTTGTATCCAAATGGTTAGCTGGCTGATAAACTGAGGCCCCTGTCATTTCTCTTAGGTGGGTATAAGCAAAGTTGTAGGAGCAAAAGAAGAGGACATTCCCACTGAGGTCCGCACTGATATTAAGCCCTCAATGAACATCGTAACATTATGTCATTTTCATGTTCCTATTTGACAGAGCTTGTGGGTGCAAGTTGACTACTACATTTCCTACAAGACAATAGTAACTGCCCTTTATAAATACTGGCTGTAACGTGCTATGAGAATTCCTGAGGTTGTGAAACGTACAATATATAAATGCTCAAATAATTTTATTTCCTTTTCTCACACTTCCAATCAGGAGTAGTCATCAAATCCTTAGTGACATAATCTGTTGATCACCGAGAGACCTTGAAGCGCTACACCAGTATCAGTTACATCCTGGAATTAGTCACCACAGCCAGTCCTCCACAAAACACATAGCGGAAAGTTCACTCAATGCTACACTGTATCACCGTGTTGTAGTGATCTCCCATGTTCATTCTGCAACACTCTGCTGTCCTGCTCTTTCTTCTTCAGTTGCTTGTACATGGCTTCCTTTCAATAAGCAATAATGATTCAGGAAATGACTACGAGATGGTTTTTTGTCACTTCCTGAAGAATCCCCCACCTGTAAGCTACCATCATCCCTTAGGTTCTAATTCTTCTACCATCTTATAATAATTGTACCAATTTTCAATTTCAGTTGTGCGATTTTATTACTCTTGCTCTTTCATGGACTGAATTGTCTTTAAAAAAAGGGAAGAACAATGGTTTGAGATAGACAGAGTGAGCGCAGGATGAGCCAGTTCTGTAAACCATCAATAAACGAGACCCAATCTGAACTGAAATTAATATAATCAAATTAGCTGACACCAGTCAATCAGATCTGTATCTCATGTTTGATTTAAACCTTTCTGGAAGTTTCACATTTTGGGTTGAATGCACTTGCAGATGATTGAAGTTGACGGGGAGGGTGGGATTAAGCCAACCATGGGAACACACAAAAGAACTGTATTTCAGGCAACAGCTTTTCGGACAGAAAGACACAGAGAGAGAGAAAAAGAGAAAGAAAGAAAGAGAGAGAGACAGAGAGACAGAGACTGAAGCAAAAAGGTGTTCAGAACAGGAAGGCTTGCTGTTTTTTCTCTGTTTCTCTTACTCTCTCTTGAACGGTGGTGCTTAATGAAAATGTAAACTAGAAGAACATCCATTTACCAAAATTATGTACTAATTATGCCACTGCTGAAGGTGCAAGTCATCTACAAAAGGGTTTAAGTGAAAAGGAGAGGCTGGATATGCTGGGAATTTTTTCTCTGGAGTATAGGAGGTGGAGAGGTGACCCTTTTAGAGGTTTATAAAATCATAAGGGGTATAGGTGAGGGGAATGGCAGATGTCTTTTCCCTAGGGTGGGATATTTCAAGACTAGGAGCATGTTTTTAAAGGTGAGATGTGGAAGATTTAATAAAGACATAAGGAGCAATTTTTTTACACAAAGATTGGCTCGTGTATGGAATGGACTTTCATGGGAAGTGTTGGATGTAGGTGCAATTATAACATTTAAAAGATATTTAGATAAGTGCATGAATAAAAAGTCTTTGGAGGAATATGGGTCAAGCGCAGGTCGTGGGACTAGTTTGCTTGGGATTGTGGTCAGCATGAACTGATTGGACTGAAGGGTCTGTTTCCATGTGAATGACTCTATGAGTCTATAACTATGGTCTTAGGCTAAACTTTACACCCAAGCACTCCACTTTTAATCTGCACAATCTTGACCTTTCTTTCTGTACTAGGCGCTGTGCCTTTTTCAGATTTGAAACCTGTGTTTGATGCCACATTTTATCATTTTTATTAGGGTTATTTATTCGGCTGACATTTATTTTCCAGAAGGCAGCTAAAAGTGGTGAGAGTCTCGAGTCATATGTCGGCTACGCTAAGTAAGGGCAGCAGATTTTCTTCTCTAGAGGACATTAATCAATCAGATCTTAAAATAAAATCACAGACTGTAGTTATATGGTGTTTTATTCCAGCTTTTCTTTAAAATTCAAATTCCATCATCTTCCGTGGTAGGGTGTAAACGCATAAGATGATAAGAAACAGGAACTGGAATAGGCATTTGGCTCTTTGAGCCTGCTGCACCATTCAATTAGATCATGGTTGATCTGATTTTCCTCATGTCCACTTTTCAACCCCTTCCCCATAGCCCTACAGATCAAGAATCTATGTCTCTCAGCCTTAAATAAACACAAGGTCTCTTCCCCCATAGCTCTCTGTGGCAAGGAGTTCTAAAGACTTACAGAGAAAAGAAATTCCTCCTTAGTTGAATCTTAAATTTGCACCTGTTAATTCTGACACTGTACCCTCTGGTCCTAAACTCTCCCATGAGGGGATACATCCTCGCAGAATTTATTCTGCCAAGCCCCCTAAAGAGTTCTATATATTTCAATGAGAGCACCTCTCATTCTTCTAAACTCTAGTGAATAGAATCCCAACCTTTTTAACCATTACTTATAACGCAATCTCCTACCCACGTCCCCAGATCATTAGCCTCTGGATTACTGCGCAGTGACACTGTCACTATAGGTCCTCCACTACTATGACCTCCATTAGTCAGTGAGTAATAAAATTCCTGTTGCTTTCACCCAACAGAACATTGTTACTGGCTCCTTTGTTTTAAACTACATTTTAGTTGAATTGTGACATAGTTGCATGGCTAAAAAGAACTGAAAATTTTAGTTGTGTGTGGCTGAAAGGATTGGAAAGAAGGAAGTCAATGCCACTCCTCGAGATCTGGTCGTAACAGCTATCAGTACTAAACATTTGTTGGTTTCACCAATGGCCTTGCCCCTTAACTCTAACAATGGGATTCTAATCTGGGCAGGGAGGCAAATTGCAAAAAGGCATGCACACAATTCCCCTAACACTACCACATGATTTTCCATGGAATCCCTACAGTGTGGAAACAGGTCCTTCAGCCCAACAAGTCTACACCGACTCTAGGAGTATCCTGCCTAAACTTATCCCCCTACAACCCACTTAATCTACACATCCCCAAATACTGCAGGCAATTTAGCACCACCTAGCCTGCACATCTTTGGATTGTGGGAGGAACCTGGAGGAGACCCACACAAACACAGGGAGAATGTGCAAACTCCGCACAGAGAGTCGCTTAAGGGTGAAATCAAACCCAGGCCCCCTGGTGCTGTGAGGCAGCAGTACTAATCATTGAGCCACCGTGCCACCCTGACCTTGCTACCATTGTATCTCAGGTCCTGTGCAATAGGCCACAACACAATACACAAAATGGCGCAGAATGTGCTATACATAATAAATCATCGACTATAAAACACACTGCATTAAGGTAGAAAAACAGGAACAAAAACAGAGTTGCTGGAAAAGCTCAGCAGGCCTTGCAGAAGGAAAAACAGAGTTAACATTTCGGGTCCAGTGACCCTTCCTCGAATATGATGTACGTCATTCCATGGTGGCATGTCATTCAAAGAAATTAGTGCACTGGAGAAACATGACAAAAACTGAAGTAGTTGCTTGCAATATTAACATACAATTGTTTGATGTTGGTCCCTATTTAAGGTAAAGTCACCTCAGTCTTACCAGAAGACAGGACTCCTGTCTCCCGAGAGAGAGATGACAGTTGGTGGTTTAACCTGAGGGTAAGGGCAGAGGTTGAGCCATTGATGCCCATATCCTGTGAATGAATTTTCGAAAAAAAAACGCCCGTTTGTGTGGAGCAAAGTGCCACAAACACAAGCAAAATAAATGGCGACTGGGCCTGCTCCTTGTAGAGGGAGGATTATTAGCCGGGACATCAGGGAGTTTCACCTGTTCTTCAGCTAATGCTGTGGAATCTTTTACATCCCAACAGGACAGTCACTCACGGCCCCAGTTTAACATCTCATCTAAAAAAACAGCACCTCCAACTGGGCAGTGCCACAAGAAAACTGCAGTTGCATGCGAGCTTACATGATAGAACATAGAAGATAGAACATTACAGCACAGTGCAGGCCCTCCGGCCCTCGATGTTGTGCCGACCTGTCATACCAATCTGAAGCCCATCTAACCTACACTATTCCATGTACGTCCATATGCTTGTCCAATGACGACTTAAATGTACCTAAAGTTGGAGAATCTACTACCGTTGCAGGCAAAGCGTTCCATTCCCTTACTACTCTCTGAGTAAAGAAACTACCTCTGACATCTGTCCGATATCTTTCACCCCTCAATTTAAAGCTATGCCCCCTCGTGCTAGCCGTCACCATCCGAGGAAAAAGGCTCTCCCTATCCACCCTATCTAACCCTCTGATTATTTTATATCTTTCAATTAAGTCACCTCTCAACCTTCTTCTATCTAATGAAAACAGCCTCAAGTCCCTCAGCCTTTCCTCGTAAGACCTTCCCTCCATACCAGGCAACATCCTAGTAAATCTCCTCTGCACCCTTTCCAAAGCTTCCACATCCTTCTTATAATGCGGTGACCAGAACTGTACACAATACTCCAAGTGCGGCTGCACTAGAGTTTTGTACAGCTTCACCATACCCTCTTGGTTCCGGAACTCGATCCCTCTATTAATAAAAGCTAAAACACTGTATGCCTTCTTAACAGCCCTGTCAACCTGGGTGGCAACTTTCAAGGATCTGTGTACATGGACACCGAGATCTCTCTGCTCATCTACACTACTAAGAATCTTACCATTAGCCCTGTACTTTGCCTTCCGGTTACTCCTACCAAAGTGCATCACCTGTGTGCATGATATATGTATTTTTATATTCATTCACAGGATGAGGGTGTTGCTGGCTGATGCTGGCATTCCTTGCCCATCCCTAATTGCCCAGAGGGTAGTTAAGAGTCACCCACGTTACTGTGGGTCTAGAGTCACATGTAGGCTAGGCCAAGTAAGGATGGCGTTTTCCTTCCCAAATGGACATTAGTGAACCAGGTGGGTTTTTCCTGACAATCAATAGTGGTTTCATGGTAATCATTCTTAATTTCAGCGAATTGAGGGGCAGCACGGTGGCTCAGTGGTTAGCACTGCAGCCTCACAGCGCCAGAGACCTTGGTTCAATTCCAGCCTCGGGTCACTGTCTGTGTGGAGTTTGCACCTTCTCCCCGTGTCTGCGTGGGCACCCTCCGGGTGCTCCGGTTTCCTCCCACTGTCCAAAGATGTGCAGGCTAGGTGGATTGGCCCCATAGAGTCCAGGGATGTGTAGATTACATGGGTATGGGTACAGGTGGGAAGCTCTTCAGAGGGTCAGCGTGGACTTGTTGGGCCAAGGGGCCTGCTTCCTCACTGTAGGGATTCTATTCTATGAAATTCCACCATCTGCCATTCAAACCCAGGTCCCCAGAACATTATCTGGGTCTCTGGATTAACAATCCAGCAATAATACCACCAGGATTTTGCCTCCCCAGCATACTCAAATCTCTAATGCAGCTCAAACCAACAACCTTCTAATTTACAGTAATCTCTACTGCTAGCGTATTAAATGTGTACATGTTAGCATCACCAGTTCTGGGGTTTATTATCTTGTTTTGATTTGGGATGGTTAAGAGTATTTGCAAGAAGCTTTGCATAGCTTTTTGATGTACCTGTACTAATTTTAGATTGACACAGTTGGAGCTGAATCCTTTTGCACCTCCCTCTCTAATTGCTAATTAGAGTTGATGAGCTGTCATTGCTAATAATATACATTGACCCACATATTATCACATGAACTTGGTTTCTACCTGGTTCCAAAAATAGTACTCCTGGAAGATTATTAGTCCAAATCTTTAGTTAGATCTACTTGACTGATACTTTCTTTTGCCCACAGTTTCGAGAGTGTACACTGTAGGTAGTAAGATAACAAGGTGCAGAGCTGGATGAAAACAGCAGGCCAAGCAGCATCAGAGGAGCAGGGAAGCTGACATTTCGGGCCTAGACCCTTCTCCCAAAAAATCCCTGCTCCTCTGATGCTGCACGGCCTGCTGTGTTCGTCCAGCTCTGCGCCTTGTTATAGAACATAGAACATAGAACAGTACAGCACAGAACAGGCCCTTCAGCCCACGATGTTGTGCCGACCATTGATCCTCATGTATGCACCCTCAAATTTCTGTGACCATATGCATGTCCAGCAGTCTCTTAAATGACCCCAATGACCTTGCTTCCACAACTGCTGCTGGCAACGCAATCCATGCTCTCACAACTCTCTGTGTAAAGAACCCACCTCTGACATCCCCTCTATACTTTCCTCCAACCAGCTTAAAACTATGACCCCTCGTGTTAGCCATTTCTGCCCTGGGAAATAGTCTCTGGCTATCAACTCTATCTATGCCTCTCATTATCTTGTATACCTCAATTAGGTCCCCCCTCCTCCTCCTTTTCTCCAATGAAAAACATCCGAGCTCAGTCAACCTCTCTTCATAAGACAAGCCCTCCAGTCCAGGCAGCATCCTGGTAAACCTCCTCTGAACCCTCTCCAAAGCATCCACATCTTTCCTATAATAGGGCGACCAGAACTGGACGCAGTATTCCAAGTGCGGTCTAACCAAAGTTTTATAGAGCTGCAACAAGATCTCACGACTCTGAAACTCAATCCCCCTGCTAATGAAAGCCAAAACACCATATGCTTTCTTAACAACACTGTCCACTTGGGTGGCCATTTTAAGGGATCTATGTATCTGCACACCAAGATCCCTCTGTTCCTCCACACTGCCAAGAATCCTATCCTTAATCCTGTACTCAGCTTTCAAATTCGACCTTCCAAAATGCATCACCTCGCATTTATCCAGGTTGAACTCCATCTGCCACCTCTCAGCCCATCTCTGCATCCTGTCAATGTCCCGCTGCAGCCCACAACAGCCCTCTATACTGTCAACGACACCTCCAACCTTCGTGTCGTCTGCAAACTTCAATCCCCTCATCCAAGTCATTAATAAAAATTACAAACAGTAGAGGCCCAAGGACAGAGCCCTGTGGAACCCCACTCACCACTGACTTCCAGGCAGAATATTTTCCTTCTACTACCACTCGCTGTCTTCTGTTGGCCAGCCAATTCTGTATCCAGACAGCTAAGTTCCCCTGTATCCCATTCCTCCTGACCTTCTGAATGAGCCTACCATGGGGAACCTTATCAAATGCCTTGCTGAAGTCCATATACACCACATCCACAGCTTGACCCTCATCAACTTTTCTAGTCACATCCTCAAAGAACTCGATAAGGTTTGTGAGGCATGACCTGCCCCTCACAAAGCCGTGTTGACTGCATTTAATCAAGCCATGCTCTTCCAGATGGTCATAAATCCTATCCCTCAGAATCCTATCTAACACCTTGCAGACGACAGACGTGAGACTTACTGGTCTGTAATTGCCGGGGATTTCCCTATTTCCTTTCTTAAAGAGAGGAATTACATTTGCCTCTCTCCAGTCCTCAGGTACAACTCCAGTGGAGAGCGAGGATGCAAAGAGCCTCGCAAGTGGCGAAGCAATTGCATTTCTCATTTCCCAAAGCAGCCGAGGACAAATCTGGTCCGGGCCTGGCGACTTGTCAATCTTAATGTTTGACAAAATTTTCAGCACATCAGCTTCCTCTATCTCTATCCATTCCAGCATGCACACCTGCTCTTCAAAGGTTTCATTCACTACAAAGTTCGTTTCTTTCGTAAAGACAGCAGCAAAAAACTCATTTAGGACTTCCCCTATCTCCTCAGACTCCACACACAAGTTCCCTATACTATCCCTGATCGGCCCTACTCTTTCTTTGACCATTCTCTTATTCCTCACCTAAGTGTAAAATGCCTTTGTGTTCTCCCTAATCCGTTCTGCCAAGCCTTTCTCGTGCCCCCTCCTGGCTCTCCTCAGACCATTTTTGAGTTCCTTCCTCGCCTGCCTGTAATCCGCTAGAGCTGAGCTTGACCCTAGCTTCCTCCACCTTATGTAAGCTACCTTCTTCCTTTTGACAAGAAGCTCCACTGCTCTCGTCATCCAAGGTTCCTTTATCTTACCCCTTCTTGCCTGTCTCAGAGGGACATATTTATTCATCACTCGCAACAACTGTTCCTTAAACAGTCTCCACATGTCTCTAGCGCCTTTACCATGGAACAATTGCTCCCAGTCCATGCTTCCTAACTCATGTCTAATCGCATCATAGTTTCCTCTTCCCCAATTAAATATTCTCCCATTTTGCCTAATCTTCTCCTTCTCCATAGCTATGTAGAATGTGAGGCAGTTATGGTCACTATCACCAAAATGCTCTCCCACCACAAGATCTGATACCTGCCCCGGCTCGTTTCCGAGCACCAAGTCTAGAATGGCCTCTCCCCTCGTCGGCCTGTCAACGTACTGCGTTAGGAAACCCTCCTGAACACACCTTACAAAAACAGATCCAGTCAAATCTTCTGCTCGAAGCAGGTTCCAATCAATATTGGGAAAGTTAAAGTCACCCATTACAACAACCCTACTACGTCCACACTTTTCCAAAATCAGTCGACCTATGCTTTCTTCAATCTCCCTGCTGCTATTGGGGGGCCTGTAGTAAACCCCTAACGAGGTGACTGCTCCCTTGCTGTTCCTAATTTCCACCCATACTGACTCAGTAGGCAGATCTTCCTCGACAAAGGAAGCTTCTGTAGCTGTGATACCCTCTCTGATTAGTAGTGCTACACCCCCTCCTCTTTTTCCCCCCTCCCTATTCTTTTTAAATGTTCTAAACCCTGGAAGATCCAGCAACCATTCCTGCCCATGAGAAACCCATGTCTCTGTTATGGCCACAACATCATAGCACCAGGTACTGATCCATGCTCTAAGTTCATCACTTTTATTCCTGATACTCCTTGCGTTAAAGCAAACACACTTTAACCGATCCCTTGGTTCCTTCCCAGGAAAATCCTTCCCACTAGCTGGTCTACCTCTTGCTACTGCCTCACCTGCATCAACGCTCACCTCCGGTATACAGCTCAGGTTCCCACCCCCCTGCCATACTAGTTTAAACCCTCTCGAACTACTCGAGCAAACCTTCCACCCAGAACATTGGTCCCCTTCAGATTCTCCAGCATCTGCAGTTCCTACTATCTCTGAAACAACTGTAGGTAGTGAGATGATTGTTTTTTCAACCCATCCCTACTGTAGCTGCCGGAGATACTTGGTTGGAATGTTATTTCCCCAGCCTACCCTAACGGCAGCATGTACCTTTACAGTTTGATGGTTACATTTTCACGAGCAGGAATCCTGTATACATTTGCCTGAAAATATCGTGGTTATTTTTAATCGTTCTTCATGCTCCCTAATTCATCATTTCACAATGAAGACATGCTGGCCTGGCACAAAGCCCTGGTCGCCCATCCTCATTTTGGTCTCTGAACTTCATTAGATTGTGGTGCATCAACAGCTTGAATTTAAAACTCTCATCCATCCCCTCCTATCCCTCACGCCATCCTCCCTCTGTAATGTCTTTCACTCCCACAGCCCACTTGAGATCTCTGTGCTCCTGTGACAGCGTTCCCATGTGCACCGCTGATCTTCAATTGTCAAGACCAGAGGTTCTGGAATTCCCATTATAAATGACCCTGTCTTCTCTCACTGCTTTAAACTTACCTCTTTGACTAATCCTCTAGTCATTTGTCTTAGTTGTACGGCAGTAAACAGACCCTTCAGTCCAACCAGTCCATGTTTACCATAATTCTAAACTAAACTAGTCCCACCTGCCTGCGCCTGGTCCATATCCCTCCAAACCTTTCTTATTCATGTATTTACCCAAGAGTCTTTTAAATGTTATAACTGTGCCCAAATCCACCAATTTATCAGCAGGTCCATTCCACAGGAGAACCAAGCTCTGTGTAAAAAAAAGTGCCCCCATGTCTTTTTAAAATCACTCTCCTCCCACCTTAAAAATATACCCCTTAGTCTTGAAATCCCCCACCCTAGGGAAAAGACACCCACCATTAACCCTATCTTCACCCTTCATGATTTTATAAACCTTTATAAGGCCACCAGTCAAACTCTTGTGCTCCAGTGAAAAAAGTCTATCCAGCCCTTTTTTACAACTCAAACCTTCTACACCAGGCAACATCCCAGTAAATTTCTTCTGAACCCCCCCTCTAGCTAAATGATATCCTTCCTATAATAACATGACCAGAACTGGCCACAGAAGAGGCCTTACCAATGTCCTTTACAACCTCAGCATGACTTCCAAACTCCTATACACAAAGGTCTGAGCAGTGAAGGCAAGTGTACTAAATGCCTTCTTCACCAGTCTGTCTACCTGTGACACAAATTTCAAAGACTACGTACCCGATTCCCTAGGTTCCTCTGTTCTACAACACGACCCAAGGTGCTACCATTTCACTAAAACCAAAAGAATTACGGATGCTGTAAATCAGGAACAAAAACAAAGTTGCTGGAAGGGTCCTCCTTCTGAGGAAGGGTCACTGGACCCAAAACTTAACTCTGTTTTCTCCTTCACAGATGCTGCCAGACCTGCTGAGCTTTTCCAGCAACTTTGTTTTTGATTCCATTTCATGTCAAATTTTCTTTTGTTCATGCTCCTTTCAAGTCCTTTGAGATGTTTTGCAGTGGTAATGCTGTCACATAAAATCAACTTCCTATTTGCCAAAAAAAGGCCTCTTCAAAGGTATGCATAATACAAACAAACATGCAAAGAAGGATCAAGAGTCAAGCTGGGTCTGCCATTCGACATTGTGGATGTACCCCGTACCAGAAGGTCTGCAGAAGTCCAAACAGGTTTACCACCGCCTTTCAAAGGGCAATTAGGGATGGGCTCCAAATACTGGCCTCACCAGAGATACCCACATACCATGAAACAATAAGAAAGGTCATTGCTGTTGTTTTTCTTCCATTTAAACCTCCTCACATGTTTCATCATTTAACTTTATCAATATGAACTTATTTTCCCTTCTCCTACAAGTATTTTTTGAGCTTTCTTTTAAATGCATCTAAATAACTTTAATGCCTATCTTCTGATTTCTTTTTACTGCTATATGGCTCTACATGTTCTGACCTTAGTTATCTAGTTACTGTACTGTACTTTATCAGCGGTCTTTAGAAATTCAAATATATAATTTCAACACTATTACCCTATGCAATCTTACTGCTACCTCTACAAAGAATTCAATCAGGTTGGTAAAGCATAACTTTACTTTTGGAATCCTTGCTGACTACTTTGTATTGTGTTTTCTGTTCCGATATTTATCATTGCATCTTTTGATATGAGTTTGCCACTAACAAGGTGGTTTGCCTGATGAACACTGCTGATGTTATCCCGTGTAACATAGGAAACTGGCATGTATATCATGGTGTTGAAAAATCCAGTAGACATTTATTACAACTAAATATTAGTTACAAATATTACATTATTCAGGCACATATGTGTCTGGGCTAAAATTAAGCAATAAGTTTACAACACAGGAGCATGTTTCTAGTAGCGTATCATGCTTTAGCTGATCTGAGGTAAGATGGAGTCTAAGAGTTTTATAGCCTCAGGTTACATACAATGATACGGAAATGGTATCAGGAGTGTGTTTCTTTAAGTTACAATAATATACTGACCATGGGACAGAACACATCTTTGAATAAGCACTTAATAATCTTTCCTATTACTAAAGTTAATGTAATTGGATGACTTAGTTCCACATCCCTATCTCCCTTGATAAATACAGGAATCATATTTGCAATAAAGTGTGGAGCTGGATGAACACAGCAGGCCAAGCCACACCTTACGAGCGCAAAAGCTGATGTTTCGGGCCTAGACCCTTCATCAAAACAAAAGCCCTAAGATGCTGCTTGGCCTACTGTGATCATCCAGCTCCACACTTTGTTGTCCTGGATTCTCCAGCATCTGCAGTTCCCATTATCTCTGATCACATTTGCAAATGGCTTTCCTCTGGCATTATTCCTTTTTCTAATTATTTTGTAAGGAAACAGTATAGAACATAGAACAGTACAGCACAGAACAGGCCCTTCAGCCCACAATGTTGTGCCGACCATTGATCCTCATGTATGCACCCTCAAATTTCTGTGACCATATGCATGTCTAGCAGTCTCTTAAATGACCTCAATGACCTTGCTTCCACAACTGCTGCTGGCAACGCATTCCATGCTCTCACAACTCCCTGTGTAAAGAACCCGCCTCTGACATCCCCTCTATACTTTCCTCCAACCAGCTTAAAACTATGACCCCTCGTGATAGCCATTTCTGCCCTGGGAAATATTTGTATATTTGTTATCTTTTCATAAACATTGCAGGTATATCAGTAATTTTACATTGAATTAGCTTATTAATTATAACTTCCCTTTCTATTATTAATACATTTTTTTGATCACATCTAATATTATAACCATTATGTTAGTCTCTCTCATCTCTATCATCAATGCTGAGGTAAAATAATACCTAGAATTTTAGCATATACATAGAAATTATGCCTGTTCTTCCCTGTTTTGTTTTGTTATTTATGTATATAGAGTCACATGGTCATGCACCTGTACAGCATGGAAACAGACCCTTCCGTCCAACTCATCCAAATTAATCTAGTCCCATTAGCCATCATTTGGTCCATATCCCTTTCACCCTTCCCATTCACATATCCATCCAGATGCCTTTTAAATGCTGTAACTGTACCAGTCCCCACCACATTCCTTCCAACATCCTGGTGGGAGCTGATGCATCCTTGTAAGCCTTTTCTGAGCCTTTCAAGTTTCACAGCATTTTTCCTACAGCGTGCAGAAGATGTTATTATTTTATGATCCTTGATAGTCCTATTGTTTAGATTTTCCTTACTTTAACGTCATTCTGAACTGTTCTGCATTCCCATTCATCGATCTCTTGCTTAATCGTTATCTTTAGTTACAATGTTGCCATATTATCTATATATTTGTGGTGTGAAATTGGTGGCTTTTATGTCAACAAATATATCTAGTTTATATTTCCTCATTCAACTCTCAGCCCTTAAATTATTTAGCATTTATCTTAAACACATTATGTTGTGATCACTACTACCTTAATGATCCCAAATTCTGAATTGCCATCGAGATTACCATATGCACTAACCATGGGTCCCAAACATAAGGTTGTGAATTCAAATCTCAGCTCACAATGTCTCGACTGAAATGAGTGATAAGGGAACATTGCATGGTTAGAAGTGCAGTTTTTTTAAGTAAAACATTAAGATTAAAGATTTTTCAACACTTTCAGATGAATGTAAATGAACCCATGGTATTATAGTGAAGTGGGAGTTCTTTACCTGGTCATTTGGCTGGACGGCGATAATAGAATGATGCCAAAAACAGGTCAGTTCCTGCACTGACTGAGATTACCATGGACAATGCTCCTTCTCAACCTGCCCTTCACTTAAGGCATGGTGACCCTCAGGTTAAACTACCACCAGCTCTCTTTCACTCTCTCTCTCTTTTGAATGTGAGAGTAGGACTACTGAAATATGGAAGAGGTATCCTGGTTAAACCTAACCCTCAACTAACTTGATAAAGCAGATTATCTATTTGAACAAAGAGCAAAGAACAAAGAAAATTACAGCACAGGAACAGGCCCTTTGGCCCTCCAAGCCTGCGTCCATCCAGATCCTCTATCTGAACCTGTCGCCTATTTTCCAAGGATCTGTATCCCTCTGCTCCCTGCCCATTCATGTATCTGTCTAGATATATCTTAAATGACGCTGTCATGCCCCCCCCCCCCACCACCTCCACTGGCAATGTGCTCCAGGCCCCCATCACCCCCTGTGTAAAGAACTTTCCACACATATCTCCCTTAAACTTTTCCCCTCTCACCTTGAAATCATGACCCCCTAGTCACTCTGGGAAAAAAGCTTGTTGCTACCCACCCTGTCTATACCCCTCATGATTTTGTAGACCTCAATCAGGTCCCTCCTCAGTCTCCATCTTTCTAATGAAAAAAATGCTAATCTACTCAACCTCTCTTCATAGCTAGTGCCCTCCATACCAGGCAACATCCTGGTGAACCTCCTCTGCACCCTCTCCAAAGCATCCACATCCTTTTGGTAATGTGACGACCAGAACTGTTTGCAGTACTCCAAATGTGATCGAACCAAAGTCCTATACAACTGTAACATGACCTTCCAAGTCTTGTACCCAATACCCCATCCGATGAATGAAAGCATGCCACATGCCTTCTTGACCACTCTATCAACCTGCGTTGCCACCTTCAAGGTACAATGGACCTGCACACCCTGATCTCTCTATGCATCAATTTTCCTCAGGGCTTTTCCATTTACTGTCTAGATCACTGTTGAATTGGATCTTCCAAAATGCATCACCTTGCATTTGCTCGGATTGAACTCCATCTGCCATTTCTCCGCCCAACTCTCCAATCTATCTATATTCTGCTGCACTCTCCGACAGTCCCCTTCATGATCTGCTGCTCCACCAATCTCAGTGTCATCAGCAAACTTGCTAATCAGACCATCTATATCTTCCTCCAGATCATTTATGTATATCACAAACAACAGTGGTCCCAGATGGATTCCCGTGGAACACCACTGGTCACAGTTCTTCATTTTGAGAAACTCCCTTCCACTACAACTCTCTGTCTCCTGTTGCCGAGCCAGTTCTCCATGCATCTAGCTAGTACACCCTGGACCCCATGTGACTTCACTTTCTCCATCAGCCTACCATGGGGAACATTATCAAACACCTTACTGAAGTGCATGTATATGACATCTACAGCCCCTCCCTCATCTATCAACTTTTTCACTTCCTCAAAGAATTCTATCAAGCTGGTAAGACATGACCTTCCCTGCACAAAACCATGTTGCCTATCACTAATAAGCCCATTTTCTTCCAAATGTAAATAGATCCTAACCCTTGGTATCTTCTCCAGCAGCTTCCCCACCACTGACGTCAGGCTCACCAGTCTATAAATTACCTGGATTATCCTTGCTACCCTTCTTACACAAGGGGACAACATAAGCAATTCTCCAGTCCTCCAGGACCTTGTCTGTGCTCAGGAATGCTGCAAAGATATCTGTTAAGGCCCCAGCTATTTCCACTCTCGCTTCCCTCAGTAACCTAGGATGGATCCCATCAGGACCCAGGGACTTGTTCACCCTAATACCGTTTAGAATACCCAACACTTCCCCTGTCCTTATGCTGACTTGGCCTAGAGTAATCAAACAGCTATCGCTCATCTCAACATCCATCATGTCCCTCTCCTCAGTGAATACCGACGCAATGTACTCATTAAGAATCTCACTCATTTTCTCTGACTCCTCGCACAACTTCTCTGACTTGTTACCTCACTTTGAGGGAGGCAATGGCCTAGTGGTATCATCGCTAGATTATTAATCCTGACACTCAGCTACTGCTCTGGGAGATAACAAGGTCCTGAGCTGGATAAGCACAGCAGGCCAGGCAGCATCAGAGAGGCAGGAAAGCTGACGTTTCGGGTCTGGACCCTTCCTGGGACCTGGGTTCAAGTTGCACCATAGATAGATGGTAGAGTTTGAATTCAATAAAGAGTCTAGAATTAAGGGTCTAATGATGACCAGAAATACATTGTTGATTGTCAGGAAAAACCCATCTGGTTCACTATTGTCCTTTAGGGAAGGAAATCTGCCATCCTCACCTTGTCTGGCCGACATGTGACTCCAAACCCATGACAATGTGGTTGGCTCATGATTGTGCTTTGGGCAATGAGAGATGAGCAGCAATAAATGTTGGCCTTGCAAGAAATGCCCACATCCCATGAATAAATAAAAATGGCTTGAGGTGAGGTGACCCTCAGGTTAAACCATTAACAGTTCTCTCTCTTGTTATCCAATAATTGGCTGGCCTTACTCCAAATGCAACAGCATTTTTTGGATTGGAACGAAAAGCAACCGTATAATCAAATATCATTGTTCAGCAATAGCAGTGTGCTGGTTTTGTAACTGGCCTACTATTCTCGAAAGAGCTGGACTAATAATCCAGGATATGTAATTAAATTCCATCATGGCAGTTTCATAACTTGGATCAATTAAGGACAATAAATTCCAGCCGTGCCAGAAACAAACAATTGAAAAATGTTATATTTGCTGAATGTTCTTAATTCCTTTGTTGTTTTTCTGGTGAGAAGGAATGATTTGTGCAGTGTTCCAGCTGTTTGATCACAGTACTGAAGAAATAGTTTTGGATGAAAACACCATTCACTGAGCTTCATTTTTAACTCCTAAACTTCTGGATAAAACTCGACATTAAGGTGAGGCTTTGGTATATCTCATGCTTTTCTTAATCAACAACTGGGCAACTTGTAATGTTCAGAATTGAACAGGTCTCCTGACAGTAACTATTTCAGAATGGGCCTTCAAAATGGTAGACAATAGCCTAGTGGTATTATCACTCAACTATCAATCCAGTAACTAAGCTATTATTCTGGGAAGCCAGGTTCAAATCTTGCCATGGCTAATGGTGGAATTTGAAATCAATAAGGAATCTGGAATTAAGTGTATAACAGTAATCATATGTCAATTGCGAAGGGAAAAAGTTCATCTAGTTCACTAATACCCTTTGGGGAAGGAAACTGCCATCCTTACCTGGTCTGGACTATATGTGACTCCTGGCCCACAGCAATAAGGTTGATTCTTAACTGCTGTCTGACCAATCAGGGATGGGTAATAAATGATAATGGGAACTGCAGATGCTGGATAATCCAAGATAATAAAACGTGAGGCTGGATGAACACAGCAGGCCGAACAGCATCTCAGGAGCACAAAAGCTGACGTTTCGGGCCTAGACCCTTCATCAGAGAGGGGGATGGGGAGAGGGAACTGGAATAAATAGGGAGAGAGGGGGAGGCGGACCGAAGATGGAGAGAAAAGAAGATAGGTGGAGAGAGTATAGGTGGGGAGGTATGGAGGGGATAGGTCAGTCCAGGGAAGACGGACAGGTCAAGGAGGTGGGATGAAGTTAGTAGGTAGATGGGGGTGCGGCTTGGGGTGGGAGGAAGGGATGGGTGAGAGGAAGAACCGGTTAGGTAGGCAGAGACAGGTTGGACTGGTTTTGGGATGCAGTGGGTGGGGGGGAAGAGCTGGGCTGGTTGTGTGGTGCAGTGGGGGGAGGGGACAAACTGGGCTGGTTTAAGGATGCAGTAGGGGAAGGGGAGATTTTGAAACTGGTGAAGTCCACATTGATACCATTAGGCTGCAGGGTTCCCAGGCGGAATATGAGTTGCTGTTCCTGCAACCTTCGGGTGGCATCATTGTGGCAGTGCAGGAGGTTCCACCCGAAGGTTGCAGGAACAGCAACTCATATTCCACCTGGGAACCCTGCAGTCTAATGGTATCAATGTGGACTTCACCAGTTTCAAAATCTCCCCTTCCCCTACTGCATCCCTAAACCAGCCCAGTTCGTCCCCTCCCCCCACTGCACCACACAACCAGCCCAGCTCTTCCCCCCTACCCACTGCATCCCAAAACCAGTCCAACCTGTCTCTGCCTCCCTAAACGGTTCTTCCTCTCACCCATCCCTTCCTCCCACCCCAAGCAGCACCCCCATCTACCTACTAATCTCATCCCACCTCCTTGACCTGTCCGTCTTCCCTGGACTGACCTATCCCCTCCCTACCTCCCCACCTATACTCTCTCCACCTATCTTCTTTACTCTCCATCTTCGGTCCGCCTCCCCCTCTCTCCCTATTTATTCTCCCCATCCCCCTCTCTGATGAAGGGTCTAGGCCCGAAACGTCAGCTTTTGTGCTCCTGAGATGCTGCTTGGCCTGCTGTGTTCATCCAGCCTCACAATTTATTATCTTTTACTCAGGTCACACTTGTTCCTTTTACATGCCACTTTAAATCGACATCCTCTCAGTCTGGTGCCTTTTACAGGTGGGAATGTTTACACCTTACTGTATTAACTCAGCTGGAAAAGAACATTGTTTATTGTTGAACCCCAAATTACAGTCACTATTCACGGTTTACATAGGCTAGTCTCAGCCTGGCACAGACAGTTCTGCAGACCGCATCTCTGGTTCTGTTCTAGCAGGTTTTTTATATCTGGAAGAGCTGTCACACACAAATGTGTGCTCTATTTTTCCCATCACCAAACCACCATGACTGTTTTTTTAACAGTCAACCTGATCAGAGATGTTATTACATAGCTCTGGAGCAGGTGGGACTTGAACCCAGGTTCCCCAGGGCTAGGGACACGTCAGTGCCCTATGACATTTAAACTTTTTAAAAAATCAACCTGTTCAGAACACAAGAGGCCCCAGGTCTGCTTTTTTTAAAATTTAAACTTTTTCTAATCAACCCATTCAGAGGTGTCATTACACACCACTGGAGCAGGTGGGATTTGAACTGAGGCCTTCTGGTCAAGGGGTAAGGACAGTCTCACTGCACCGCTACCACCGCGCACTCTAATTAGGGAGTTGAATCCTGGTCTTCCACATTACAGGCAGAGCTACTGATCACTATACAAACAAGGAAGTGAAGGGTTCAGGTGATGAGTTCCAGCTGGGCAGGACATTGTCTGTTATCAAGAGAACTCATACTCTGTGAGCTCCACAGAAAGATTAACCAGTGTTTCCTCGTGGGCCTTGTAGGGGTTATCAAACCTACATATGTATTGAATCCTAAGCCATAGCAGGATAACAGAAATGTAATTAATATATAACCCTGTTAAAGATTTGAGTCTGATATGACGCTTTAACAGAACTGAGAGGAGCTGGAAAGTAATGATTTATTTTAAGAGAAACAGATGGTGAAGTTGCCCAGAACAAAAGACAAAGGGAGTGATTGTGATATAAAATAAATGCAAGTGGTAAGTGTGAAAGTAGAAAATGCATTCAGTCTGTTGGCAGGAAACCATCGAGACACAATGTGGGGTGGGGTAGGGGGTAGGATCTGTGGAGTTGTCATCAAAATGGAGAACAGTGCTCATGCTCTAAGCCATCAATGTTGAGGGGAAATGTACCTTGAATGGCCTAAGGCCTTGTCATCCACAGTAGGGGAAATCCTCATGGCTGAGGAAAATGGAGGACATAGCAGAAGCACCCTAGTAAGAGGTGGAACCATTGGAACAGATGTCAATGTAAGACTTTTCACTGTACTTAAGTATGTGTGACTGTTAAATAAAACAGAAAACACAGGAGTTCAACTTAAAGGGGAAGTTGTTCAATGTGAGGACAAGCTCAGGCAGGTGAAGGAGGGTCGTAGTGGATGGGAACTGTTTAGACCCCTTTACAAGGAACAAGTGGGGAGCCTTTAGTCTGTCCTGACGGGGAATGGACAATGTGGTCCAGTATAGGAGCTGCTGTATTCTGGAAAAGTTCAACTCAAACTTGCCTCACCAACCTTATTGAGTTCTTTGAGAAGGTGACCAAACAGGTAGATGAGAGTAAACCGATTGATGTGGTGTATCTGGATTCCAACAAGGTGTTCGATAAGGTTCCCCACAGTAGGCTATTGTACAAAATGCGGAGGAATGGAATTGTGGGAGATATAGCAGTTTGGATCGGAAATTGGCTTGCTGAAAGAAGACAGAGGGTGGTGGTTGATGGGAAATGTTCATCCTGGAGACCAGTTACTAGTGGTGTACCGCAAGGGTCGGTGTTGGGTCTACTGCTGTTTGTCATTTTTATAAATGACCTGGATGAGGGCATAGAAGGATGGGCTAGTAAATTTGCAGATGACACTAAGGTCGGTGGAGTTGTGGATAGTGACGAAGGATGCTGTAGGTTGCAGAGAGACAGAGATAAGCTGCAGAGCTGGGCTGAGAGGTGGCAAATGGAGTTTAATGCAGACAAGTGTAAGGTGATGCACTTTCGTAGGAGTAACCGGAGGGCAAAGTACCGGGCTAATGGTAAGATTCTTAGCAGTGTAGATGAGCAGAGAGATCTCGGTGTCCATGTACACAGATCCTTGAAAGTTGCCACCCAGGTTGACAGGGCTTTTAAGAAGGCATACAGTGTTTTAGCTTTTATTAATAGAGGGATTGAGTTCCGGAACCAAGAGGTTATGGTGAAGCTGGACAAAACTCTGGTGCGGCCGCACTTGGAGTATTGTGTACAGTTCTGGTCACCGCATTATAAGAAGGATGTGGAAGCTTTGGAAAGGGTGCAGAGGAGATTTACTAGGATGTTGCCTGGTATGGAGGGAAGGTCTTACGAGGAAAGGCTGAGGGACTTGAGGCTGTTTTCATTAGAGAGAAGAAGGTTGAGAGGTGACTTAATTGAGACATATAAAATAATCAGATAGGATAGGGAGAGCCTTTTTCCTAGGATGGTGACGGCGAGCACGAGGGGGCATAGCTATTAATTGAGGGGTGAAAGATGTAGGACAGATGTCAGAGGTAGTTTCTTTACTCAGAGAGTAGTAAGGGAATGGAACACTTTGCCTGCAACGGTTGTAGATTTGCCAACTTTAGGTACATTTAAGTCATCATTGGACGAGCATATGGACGTAAATGGAATAGTGTAGGTTAGATGGGCTTGAGATCGGTATGACAGGTCGGCACAACATCGAGGGCCGAAGGGCCTGTACTGTGCTGTAATGTTCTATGTTCTATGGAGGAAGGTCCCCTCATTTACCAATGAGGTACTTTACATCCTTAGGATTCAAGACCGGATATAACTTCAAGCATGAGCTCGGTCCTCTGTTTCATTTGTGAACCCCCAATCCCTAACCCCCTGAGTGTTGTTGGATTTGTTCTCAGCAGACCAGACACATTTTCTCCCTATGAGTGCCCTCACCATTTGTTCCACTCACTCCTCCATCTCCTTCACACACTGCATCCCCCCAACCCCGCCAACAGCACAAAAGAAGTCACCATTTTCCAGCCCACAAACAGGAGTCATCTCAGGCTCAAAATGTTAGCCTGCTTCCCCTCTCCACAAATTTTTTTGTTCACGAGATGTGAGTGCTGTTGTCTCAGCTAGCATTTATTGCTAATCCTTAAGTGCCCAGAGGGTAGCTAATAGTCAACTATACTGCTGTAGGTCTGGCTCCACATCTCAGACAAACAGAGTAAGGATGGTATTTTCCTTTCCTTTAGAGGCAGTAGTGAACTAAATGGGCTTCTCCCCCACAGTAATTCAAGCTCCACCATGGTGGGATTTGAACCTGAACCTCCAGGACAGTGCCTGGTTAGCTGGGTTGATAAGCTAGTGATAATACCACTAGGCCATCGCTTCCCCATGCTGCGAGAGCTGCTGAGTTTCTCCAGTATTTGCTGTTTTTATTTCAGATTGCAAGCATCTGCAGTATTTTGCTTTTACTGAACTAAAACTTTGATCTATAGTGTCAGCATTGTGTTTGAATATTGCAACATACATTACAAAGAAAAACAGGCCCTTCAATCGTGTCCAACACTCCCAATGACTGGGGCACCACAACTAGAACCTCATACGCTCACCCACAGCTCTATCCTTGCTGCAGAGGGCAGTGGAGGCCACGTCTTTGAGTGTATTCAAGACAAAGATGGCGAGGTTCTCAATTGGTAAGGGGTTCAGGGATTATGGAGAGAAGGCAGAAGAGAGGGGTTGAGGCTCGATGGGCTGAATGGCCTAATTATGCTCCAGAATGTTACAGTCCTATGGACTGCTAAACAGGTCATTGACACAGGGAATCACGTTCACCAACCTAATGAACCTTCCAAGTCTCAGCACAAAGTGTCAGTCAGCCATTCTAGCCTGAGGCGAATTGACTGGACCCCTCAACTGAACTGCACACAAATTCTTTTCCAGCTTGGCTCACTGAATGGCAATTCATTTGATCCTGGTCTATCCCAGGGCTGCTGAGCATTGAGAAAGCAAGAGACAGGATGATGTCTGAGGTACTGAGTTGCCCGATGACCAGGTCCCTGAGGGGAGAAAGTCTTCTCACAAATCTCAGGACTTGAGCATTGAAGCTGTTCATCTGATGATAAAGGCAGTCAGGGGCTAACACGACTCAAGTAGGTGTTTGCCTCACTGTTCCATCATCAGACACTAACTACGTGGCAGCTGCAGAGGACAACTGAAGTATCTAGTTTCTTTTTCCTTTATTCGTTCACAGGATGAGGGCCTTGCTGCCTGGGCAGCATTTATTGCCTATCCCTAATTGCCTAGAGGGCAGTTAAGAGTCAACCACATTGCTGTGGGTCTGGAGTCACATGTAGGCCAGACATATAAGGATGGCAGTTTTCTTCCCTAAAGGGCATTAGTGAACCAGATGGGTTTTTCCAAAACATCGACAATGGATTCATGATTATCATTAGACTCTTAATTCCAGATATTTATTGAACCCTGGTCCCGGGACATTATCTGGATCAACAGTCCAGTGATAATACCACTAGACCATTGCCTCCCCTTATTAAAAGTAAAGTTAAAGCTGCCATTTTTCACCAGACCTGAGGCCTGCTCTCTCATTAGGGAGAGATGACTGCTGTATAGTCATTAGACATAGACATTAGGACTGGGGGCAGACTTGGTGAATCAGTTTGCCTTTCTCTGTCAGACATTTGGCTTTGGTCCTAACTCCACTCTCACCTGCCTCCCCCTCCCCATAATCCAAAACTTTTGTCTATCAAAAATCTCACTCATCCTCAAATAAAAATCAATGAGTTGCTCAACCTCCATTGTCTTCTGGGGGATCAGAATTCCACAGATAAATGACACAGTGTATCTGTGGAATTCTTTACCAGAAAAAGATTATTGAGGCTGGGGCTTTTAGAATATCTAGGGCTGAGGTGGACTGAAGTTAAGGTTTATGGGGAAAACACAGGAATGTGGACTCGAGAATTATCAGACCAGCCAGAATCTCATTGAATGGTGGAACAGACTTGATGGACTGAATGGCTTGTTTCTGCTCCGATCTTTAAAGTCTTTGACAGAACAAAATTCTTCTGATCTTCATCTTAAAGGGGAGACCTGTGACTCTCAAGCTGTTTCCCTGAGTTCTAGTCTTCCCCCTAAACAGCAAATATTATCCAACCTATCAAGTTCCCTCAGGTTGTGTTTCAATAATATCATCTCTCGTTCTCCTAAATTCCAATGGGTAGAGGACCAATCAGTTCAATCTTTCCTTTTAAGATAAGCCCTTCATTCCAGGAATGAGTCTAAACCGCTCCTAATGCAATTCTATCTACAAACAGTGTCAGTTCTACAGTTCTTTCATTTTCTAATCTGTACATGAGACGCAGGCAACTCAGGCAAGGCTAGAATTTGTTGTTCATCCCTAACTGCCCCTTAAGAAAGTCTTCACAAGCCACTTTTTTCAACAGTTGCTGCCAATGTTGTGTAGGCACACCCATATTGTTTCACAGGTCAGGCTTGGCAACAGTAAAGGGCGGCACAGTGGCTCAGCGGTTAGCAGTGCTGCAGCGCAGTGCCAGGGACCCGGGTTCGATCCCACCCTCGGGCGACTGTCTGTATGGAGTCTGCGTATTCTCCCTGTGCCTGCATGGGCTTCCTCCCACAGTCCAAAGATGTGCAGGTTAGGCAGAATGACTATGTTAAATTGCGTGTAGCGTTCAGGGATGTGCAGGCTAGGTGGGTTAGCCTTGGGAAATGCAGGCTTACAGGGATAGGGCAGAGGGTGTAGGTCTGGGTGGAATGCTCTTCGGAGGGTCAGTACGTGCTAAGTGGCCTGCTTAAACACTGTAGTGATTCTATGAATATAATTTTAAGTCAGGAAGGTATAAGGCTAGGTGGGGAACTTGCAGGTGATGGTGCCCCCATATATCTGCTGTCCTCGTTCTTCTGCTAATAAAGTTTGTGGATCTGGAAGGTGCCTTTGAAAGACTCTTGACAAGTTTCTACAATGTATATTGTATGTGGTAAATGCGATTTGCCAGTGGAGCAGTTTAAGAAGGTAAGGGCTACTATGTCTTAGGTAACATCAAGCTTTTTGAGTGTTGTTGCAATTGCTCTCATTCAAAGAAATATCACATCCCTGACTTGCACTTTGTAGAACTTTGGGAAATTACTTACTCCAGAATTCTCAGCCTTTGACCTGCACCACTCCCGCACATCCCAGATGTCCAAGTTCTTTAAGGACCGCAACTTTCCCCCCACAGTGATCGAGAACGCCCTTGACCGCGTCTCCCGTATTTCCCGCAACACATCCCTCACACCCCGCCCCTGCCACAACCGCCCCAAGAGGATCCCCCTCGTTCTCACACACCACCCCACCAACCTCCGGATACAACGCATTATCCTCCGACACTTCCGCCATTTACAATCCGACCCCACCACCCAAGACATTTTTCCATCCCCTCCCCTGTCAGCTTTCCGGAGAGACCACTCTCTCCGTGACTCCCTTGTTCGCTCCACACTGCCCTCCAACCCCACCACACCCGGCACCTTCCCCTGCAACCGCAGGAAATGCTACACTTGTCCCCACACCTCCTCCCTCACCCCCATCCCAGGCCCCAAGATGACATTCCACATTAAGCAGAGGTTCACCTGCACATCTGCCAATGTGGTATACTGCATCCACTGTACCCGGTGCGGCTTCCTCTACATTGGGGAAACCAAGCGGAGGCTTGGGGACCGCTTTGCAGAACACCTCCGCTCAGTTCGCAACAAACAACTGCACCTCCCAGTCGCAAACCATTTCCACTCCCCCTCCCATTCTTTAGATGACATGTCCATCATGGGCCTCCTGCAGTGCCACAATGATGCCACCCGAAGGTTGCAGGAACAGCAACTCATATTCCGCCTGGGAACCCTGCAGCCATATGGTATCAATGTGGACTTCACCAGTTTCAAAATCTCCCCTTCCCCTACTGCATCCCTAAACCAGCCCAGTTCGTCCCCTCCCCCCACTGCACCACACAACCAGCCCAGCTCTTCCCCCCCACCCACTGCATCCCAAAACCAGTCCAACCTGTCTCTGCCTCCCTAACCAGTTCTTCCTCTCACCCATCCCTTCCTCCCACCCCAAGCCGCACCCCCAGCTACCTACTAACCTCATCCCACCTCCTTGACCTGTCCGTCTTCCCTGGACTGACCTATCCCCTCCCTACCTCCCCACCTACACTCTCTCCACCTATCTTCTTTACTCTCCATCTTCGGTCCGCCTCCCCCTCTCTCCCTATTTATTCCAGTTCCCTCTCCCCATCCCCCTCTCTGATGAAGGGTCTAGGCCCGAAACGTCAGCTTTTGTGCTCCTGAGATGCTGCTTGGCCTGCTGTGTTCATCCAGCCTCACATTTTATTATCTTGGAATTCTCCAGCATCTGCAGTTCCCATTATCTCTGATTACAAACATGGACTGCTTCAGCATCTGAGGAGTTGTGAATGGTACTCAACACTGTGCAGTCATCAGCGAACATCCACATCTTTGACCTTATCATGGAAGCAGGTTCATTGGTGGATCAACTTTGGGCGTAGGTCACAGTCTATATCCCATACCCTGGCATGGATTAATACTTTGTGAATAATGTGTGCACTTTCAACGTATTCATTTTAAATCTCTTTGCATGCCTTTTAAATGGATTGGTTAATCAAGAAATGTTCATACATAGCCATTCAGGGTGGAATATTTCTGAGGCTCTGCATTTCTTCCATGTTACTGCAACATCTTCTGCCACGGCTAGCATTAAATGATTTTCTATAGCATTGCTCATGGTAGTCTTGATGCTGGAGCCTGGCTATAATGTTCACAAACATACAAAGAAAAAGAATAAGCCACTCAACCCTTTCTGCCTGCTCCACCATTCATACTAGCAACTGTATATTCCTGCAAATTCACAGTAATCTTTCATCCACTTGGTCATCAAGAACCTATCTACCGCTGTCATAAAAATGTTTAAAGATTCTGCATCCAATGCCTTTTGAGAGGGAGAATTCATATCCCTCAGAGAAGAAATTACACTTTGCTGTTTTAAGTAGTTACCTCCTTATTTTTAAAATTATGACCCCTAGTTCTAGATTTTTCTACAAGAGAAAATATCCTTTTGACATGACCTGGTCAAGTTCCCCCAGGATGTGATAGCG
Source organism: Stegostoma tigrinum (assembly GCF_030684315.1). Taxonomy (NCBI): domain Eukaryota; kingdom Metazoa; phylum Chordata; class Chondrichthyes; order Orectolobiformes; family Stegostomatidae; genus Stegostoma; species Stegostoma tigrinum. The sequence goes on along the minus strand of NC_081361.1, from coordinate 92,612,020 downwards.
TTTCAATTAAGTTGCCTCTGACTCTTCTAAACTCCAGAGGATACAGGCCCAGCCTTTCCTCATAACATAATCTTCTCATTCCAGGTATTTCTCTAGCAAACCTTCCCTGAACATTTTTTATCCCCTGTTATTCATTAACAGGATGAGGGTGTCACTGAGATAATAAAATGTGAGGCTGGATGAACACAGCAGGCCCAGCAGCATCTCGGGAGAACAAAAGCTGACGTTTCGGGCCTAGACCCTTCATCAGAGAGGGGGATGGGGTGAGGGTTCTGCAACACATCCCTCACACCCCGCCCCCGCCACAACCGCCCAAAGAGGATCCCCCTCGATCTCACACACCACCCCACCAACCTCCGGATACAACGCATCATCCTCCGACACTTTCGCCATTTACAATCCGACCCCACCACCCAAGACATTTTTCCATCCCCACCCTTGTCTGCTTTCTAGAGAGACCACTCTCTCTGCGACTCCCTTGTTCGCTCCACACTGCCCTCCAACCCCACCACACCCGGCACCTTCCCCTGCAACCTCAGGAAATGTTACACTTGCCCCCACACCTCCTCCCTCACCCCTATCCCAGGCCCCAAGATGACTTTCCATATTAAGCAGAGGTTCACCTGCACATCTGTCAATGTGGTATACTGCATCCACTGTACCCGGTGTGGCTTCCTCTACATTGGGGAAACCTAGCGGAGGCTTGGGGACCGCTTTGCAGAACACCTCTGCTCGGTGTGCAATAAACAACTGCACCTCCCAGTCGCGAACCATTTTAACTCCCCCTCCCATTCTTTAGATGACATGTCCATCATGGGCCTCCTGCAGTGCCACAATGATGCCACCCGAAGGTTGCAGGAACAGCAACTCATATTCCGCTTGGGAACCCTGCATCCCAATGGTATCAATATGGACTTCACCAGCTTCAAAATCTCCCCTTCCCCCACCGCATCCCAAAACAAGCCCAGTTCGTCCCCTCCCCCCATGCACCACACAACCAGCCAAGCTCTTCCCCTCCACCCACTACATCCCAAAACCAGTCCAGCCTGTCTCTGCCTCCCTAACCTGTTCTTCCTCTCACCCATCCCTTCCTCCCATCTCAAGCCGCACCTCCATCTCCTACCTGCTAACCTCATCCCACCTCCTTGACCTGTCCGTCTTCCCTGGACTGACCTATCCCCTCCCTACCTCCCCACCCATACTCTCCTCTCTACCTATCTTCTTTTCTCTCCATCTTCGGTCCGCCTCCCCCTCTCTCCCTATTTATTCCAGAGCCCTCACCCCATCCCCCTCTCTGATGAAGGGTCTAGGCCTGAAACGTCAGCTTTTGTGCTCCTGAGATGCTGCTGGGCCTGCTGTGTTCATCCAGCCTCACATTTTATTATCTTGGATTCTAGATAATAGAATATTAATAGAATAGATAATAGAATATCTGCAGTTCACATTATCACTGAGGGTGTCACTGGCTAGGCAACATTTATGGCTCAGGAGAGTTAAGAGTCAATCCTAATTGCTGTGGGTCTGGAGTCACATGTAGGCCAGACGAGGTAAGGTTGGCAGTTTCCTTCCCTAAAGGACATGAGTGGACCAGATGGATTTTTCTGTTAATCGAAAACGGATTCATGGTCATCATTGGATTTTCAATTCCAGATATTTTATTGAATTCAAATTCCACCATCTGCTGTGGCGGGATCTGACCCTGGCTCCTCAGAATGTTACCTGGGTCTCTGGATTAACAGTCCAGTGATAATACCACTAGGCCATCGCCTTCCCCAATGCTTCTAATGCACTGACATCCTTCGGTACATACGGTGACAAGTACTGTAAATAGTACTCCAGAATGCAGTCTCACCAATCGCCTGTACATCTGAAGCATAATCTCCATACGCTTGCAATTAACCATAACATTCTATTAGCTTTCCTGCTTCATGCACTGGGGCACCCAGAACAGTTCGACCAGCCTGTCTCGCTAAAGCTCTGCACAAGAGATTGTGATCTACAAAGCACATTTTCAGGTCTCCTGGAGGCAAATTACTGATCAAGGTTCCTGGCAGGGTATAAATTTCTGGCTTCTATCCACCCAGATGAGGCAGGGGTGCGGCTTTTCAGAAATCAGGGAACCAGCAGGAAATGAATTAATCTTTCTTCTGTTTATGTTTCAAATGTAGTTTTACAATTTTAGTGAGTGTGATATTTCAGGTGTGACTTATGGAATGAGATCGATCGAGTCACACACATCATGTCCTGTTAATCATTATTTTCATTATATATTCCCTTGAGTTTGCAAGATCTAACCAAGGTGTTTACGACAGGACAAATGGAAAAACATTAATAGCCTCTGGTAGAAGGATGAGTAGGACAATGAAGTGTCACCTTCAAATATTAAACACAGGTCATTTGATGTGATTTCTGGAAAGACTTCCCACAGAGGTGTGAAAATTTGGAATTCTTTCCCCAAAGGAATGTTAAAGGATCCATTCAGTCCAGACTCCCAGGAACATCATGGACGTCCTCACTGGAAAACACTGTCCTTTATACATAAGGTCTAATTCCCTTGACATTTTGAGTGCCTTGTTCGAAAAACTGAGGAAGGGTCACCAGACCAGAAACATTAACTCTGATTTTTTTTCTTCACAGATGCTGCCAGACCTTACTGAGCTTTTCCAGCAACTTCTGTTTTTGTTCCTGATTTACATCCTCCGCAGTTCTTTCGGTTTTTAGAGAAATCTACCTGAAGTACACTATTACCAGTGCAGGCTGACGTTCCCTTTAGATGTACCTTAAATCGGAATATGAACTCAATTTAAAATGGTTACAGGCATCATGTCAATGAAAGATCAGAGTAACGTGCACAGCTGAAAGTCAAGATTTCCTGACATGTCAGTTAACTGATCATGTCTAATGGAATGATATTCAGGCGCACAGACTATTTTGGAAAGCTGATGTAGAAGGGCAGTGACAGCTATCTGATAGGAATGTTGACCCTGGTACAGATTGGAGGCTGACATTGCCACTATTCATTTCTCTCATGACATGAGTCCACTTAAATGAGCAACAAAGTCATAAGACGTCAGCAGATTATTTACAAACGTTTGTTTTCAGGAACGTAACATTTGTTTCACATTATGACTCCCTGTCCTACTATGTTTTAACATTAAAATTCTTATCCCCTCGTTAATGTTCCTCTATTGGCTCAACCCTCCTGGTATTTGTAACCTCCTCCAGCCCTACAAGGCACGGAGAATTTTGCGTTGCTCCGATTCTGAATGTCCCCAATTTTCCAATCCTTTCCATTGCTGGCCATACTTTGAGCTGCTTCGGCCCTTGGATCTGGAATTATCTCGCATAATCTCACTAGTCTTCTACCTTCTTTCTTTCAGGCGCTCCTCAAAACCTATCTCTTCGGTGAAGAAATTTGTGCAACCATCCTGCTGTCTCCCAGTAATAAATGCTGTCTGATTATGCTCCTGAGAAGCACTTTGGGATGTTTTATTAAATTGGAGGGACTAGATCATTGTAAAAGGACATTAGTGTACCAGATGGGTTTTCCTTACAAGTAACAATGGTTTCACTGCTAATTCCAGATTTTTAATCTAATTCAAATTCCACCATCTTCCATGGCAGGATTCAAGCCTGAGTCCCCACAGCATGACAAGGATTTCTGGCTTGATAGTTTGGTGATAATACCGCTAGGCCATCACTTCGTCATGGCTCATCACAAAGTAATGGACCTTTTGCTAAGTTGTTAAATGGGAGCTGGTGATATAGTGGTAATGTCATTGAACCAGTACCCCAGAACCCCAGGCTAATGTTTTGGAGACAAACACAAAAAATGCTGAAAGCTCTCTGTTGGTCTTGCAGCTTTTGTGGAGAGAGAAGCAGAGCTAATGTTTTGAATCTGGTACGGCTATCCTTCATTTCAGTTTTGAGTCACCCTGGGTTGGAAACATTAATTTTGTTTTCTCTCCACTGATGCTGCCAGACCTGTTGAGCTTCTCCAATATTCCAACACACAGACTCACCAAAGAGCAATGTGTTTGTTTCAGATTTCCCAGCATCCATGTGTTTTGCCTTTATTCGAATGTCTAAGGTTGTTGAGTAGATTTGTAGCTCGGGTTGTGGATGCTGTGGTTGGTTCGCTCACCGAGCTGGTTCATTAGTTCACAGACATTTCATTACCCTGCTGGGTAACTTCATCAGTTCAGCCTCCAGTGAAGCGTTGTTGTGTTTTCACAGTGCGTTCATCACTGACGACATGCTGAAACTACTGGACCTATGCCTTGTGACCCACCTTACCTTTAATGGCCCAAATCTATGAACAAATCAATGGGGTACCCATGGCGGTCACCTATCTCCAGACTAATAGCAGAAACAGTGACGCAGAGACTAGAAAGCACAGCCCTTCTGCAATTCCAAACCAAACTATGGATCCGATACGTGGACGACGCTTTCATCAAAGTCAAAAGGACTAAACTAGAGGAGACGCACCAACTAATAAACAACACAATGACCGGCATCAGATTCACCAGGGAAGAAGAATGGACATCTCTCATTCCAGGATGTCACGATGCAATGCAGGGCCTATGGGGAATTTCTGACAAAGGTACACAGAAGGGCCACCACACACATGGATCAAGTCCTGAATTTCAACAGTAACCACTCCAACATCCTCAAATGAAGTTTAAGTGAGCAAAAACAACATTGCAGCAACCCAGAACTACACCAAAACAAAGGAGAATACCTCTACCAAGTATTTAAGGGCAGCGGATACCCGAACAGCTGGATCTGACAATGCCTAACACACGAACAATGACAGGAAGATACAGTACACCCCATTACACACTAGTGACGTTACCGTGCATCAAGAACATATCCGAGCTGACACAAGACTCCTACGACCACTGGGCATCAGAGTGGCACACAAACCTACGTCAACTGCTGACTCAAACCAAAGACCCCATACCCACTTTGGACAGAACCAACATGACATATAAGATTCCATGCAAGGACTACGACAAGTATTACATTGGACAGACAGGAAGGAAACTGGCCGCAAGAATACATGAACACCAGCTAGCAACAAAAAGACATGACCAATACTCTCATGTCTCCATTCACACGGATAAGGAGAACCACCAGTTCAAATGGGACAATATTAAAATCCTCGGTCAGGCCAAATCGAGACAAACACGGGAATTTGTAGAGGCTTCATTCTCCACTAAGAAGGCCATCAATAAACACACAGAATTAGACCCTCATGTATGTACACACCACTGCGAAGAAATACCGGAAATGAGGTAATCGACTCCAACGGACCCAGAGTTTAAATACCAGATGGGAAAACACAACCGCACTTCATTGGAGGCTGCATTTATTCTAATGTGCTAGAAACATGGATTTGAACCCAAATGGTATAACTGGAATTCAATTAAAAGCTGGTCTAATGATAACCATGTAACTATTGTTAATTATTATTAAAAACACCTGGTCCACAAATATCCTTTAGGGAAGGAAATTTACCATCCTTATAATAAAACAAAGAACAGCGATGCTAGAGATCTGAAACCAACAAAAACAGAGAAACTCAGCAGATTGAGCAATATCCATGGAAAGAGAAACAGAATTGACATTTTAAGTTCAGTGAGCCTTCTCCAGAACCATCCTTACCTGGTCTGGCCGACATGTGACTCCAGACCCAAAGCAAAGTGGGCAATTAGGGATGGGTAATAAACGCTGACTCTCAACTGTTCCCTGTACAGTTAGGGAAAGGCAATAAATGCTGAGCCAACAATACCCATAGTCCATCAATGAATTAAAAACAGTTGTTGGAGTCTCTTTTTCAGACTCATCAAATTAAAATTTAGCTGAAACATTCAATATTTTGGCGAAAGGTCCATTACTTAGCAATGAGTCATTAGGAGGTGATGGCCTGGTGGTATTATCGCTAAATTATCAAGCCAGAAATTCTTATAATGCTCTGGGGACCTGGGTTTGAATCTCCACAGAAGATGGTGGAGTTTGAATTTGATTAAAAATCTGGGATTGGGAGTCTATGAAACGATTGTCACCTGTAGGAAACCCACCTGGTTCAGTGATGTCCTTCAGGGAAGGAAACTGCCATCCTTACCTTGTCTGGCCTACATGTGACTCCAGACCCACAGCAATGTGGTTGAGTCTTAACAGTCCTGTGAGCAGTTTGGGAATGGGCAATAAATGCTGGCCTAGCCAGTGGTGCCCACATTCTGCGAATGAATAAAAAAATGTATCAAATCCACCCCCACCTTTCTGGAATTTTTTGGTTCGACAAGCAGTTCCCAGAGCTACCCACACACAGACCCAAACATTCCCAGTGCTTTTTCATATAATCCCTACAGTGTTGAAACAGGCCCTTCAGCCCAACATGTCCACACCGACCCTTGGAGCAATCTACCCAGGCCCAACCCCCTATAGCCCAACTAATCTGCACATCCCTGAACAAAATGAGCAATTTAGCGTGGCCAATTCACCGAACCTGCACAGCTTTGGACTGTGGGAGGAAACCGGAGCACCTGGAGGAAACCCATGCAGACACGGGGACAATGTACAAACTCCACAGAGCCACTCACTCAACAGTGGAATCAAACACAGGTCCCCGGCGCTGTGAGGCAGCAGTGCTAACCAGTGTGACATTTATTTATCTGTGAGCCCAGACATTGTGTTTCAGCAGGTTACTTGACTTGCAAGGTATCCCAGTCCATGGCAATCATATCCTCAATAAACAATTAAATGGGTTCACTGTCCAACATAAGTCAGTGGGAATCCCTTCCCTTGTCCCCACAAAGTCCAGTTCAGGTCTGTGTGCCTCCTCTTGAGATTAGCTAATGTGAGCACAGACTTACAGTCATACCTTGAATCAGAAGGTTCATATAGATCAATTAAAGGTTGCCTTTACTGTGTGGTGCCCCTGTCCAGAGTCTGCAACGCAGAATCCAGGGCTGACACCTACAGTATCGTGCAAGGGGAGTGCAGCACTGACTGAGGTCTATCACTGGCTGGAAAACTACAATGAAAGATTTATCTGCAGTCTCATGTGGATGAAGAAGACCAAACAACACAATTGGAAGAAGAGCGGAAAAACTCTCCCCGGTGTCCAGTCCAATATTTATCTTTTGACCAAAATCACAAACAGAGAGTTTGAGTTCTGAGGAAGGGTCACTCAACCTGAAACATTAACTGTCATTGCTCTCCACAGATGCTACCAGACCTTCTGAGCTTTTCCAGCTATTTCTGTTTTTGTTTCTGATTTACAGTATCTGCTGTTATTTTGGTTTTTAATCATAAATGGAGAGTTATTTGGTCAACATTTATACCTCAAATCAATCCAGCAAAATCTGTTTATCTAGTCATTTTGTAGAACTGCGCTGTGCATAAAATAGCCGGGGTTGTCTATAAAGCAGCTTCTTTGGCACACCTCAAGGAGTATGATACTGAAACCAGTCACCGGACTCAAAACATTAACTCTGTTCCTCTCTCTCCACAGATGCTGCCAGACCTGCTGAGATTCTCCCACACATTCTGCCTTTGTCTCAGATCTCCAGCATCTGCAGTATTTTGTTTTTACTGAGTGTGATAGTTGCTACGTGAATGCCAGTTCTTCCCTTCTTCAATTGGAGCCTTAAGAGAGGGACCTCAAAATGCAAACATTTTAAGAGTTGCAATCAGAGATAATGGGGACTGCATTTGCTGGAGAATCCAAGATAACAAAGTGTGGAGCTGGATGAACACAGCAGGCCAAGCAGCATCTCAGGAGCACAAAAGCTGATGTTTTAGGCCTAGACCCTTCATCAGAGGAACTCTGTTATCTTTTAAGAAGAAACTTGTTATCTTTTAAGAGTTGCTGTGCCTGACTTGTATATGATGAGAGATAACATTCCTTAATGCACAGCACTCCTGTTCAATGTAAAAGTTAAACAGCTCAGAAAGATCTGCAAAGGAATTGTGAAAAGCACTGCTTTGCTACAAAACTTACTTTGGGTAGCAGACTATATAAATGAATGGCCTGGTCCAGACAAAGGTGGTGTTATGCATCATAGAAGGTTTAAACAAACCAGTTTATTGGGGCAGCTAAGCTTCATACTCATCGTCTACTAATAGTTAATGTGTAGGTGATGCATGCACAGTAACAATAATGTTCTTGAGAATTTGCTGTCAAGGATTGTGAAACTTTTCTCTGGCACACCCAATTACAAATACCCTTTTACTTCTTTCCACAATCCCTACAATGGTCTTCCCATCTTCAAGTCTTTTGTCACTATAAATATTTTTCAAAATTTGTTTATGGGATGTGTTTGTCACTGGCTGGGCTAGCATTTCTTGCCCGTCCCGAGCTGCCCTTGAGAAGGAGGTGGTGAGATGCCTTCTTGAATCGCTGAAGTCCACCTGCTTTTGGTTGACCCACAATGGTATTATGGAGGGAATGCCAGGATTTTGACCTCGCAGCAGTGAAGAAGCAGGAATATATTTGCAAGTCAGGATGGTGAGTGGCTTGGAGGGGAATTTGAACGTGGGTGGTTCTACCATGTTTTTGCTGCCCTTGTCCTTCTAGATGGAAGTGGTTGTGGGTTTGGAAGGTGCTGTCTGAGGATCTTTGGTAAATTTCCTCAGTGTATCTTGTAGCTATTACACACTTCTGCTGCTGAGGGTCGGTGGTGGAGAGAGTGGATGCTTTTGGGTGCGATGCCAATCAAGCGGTTGCTTTGTCCTGGATGGTACCAAGCTTCTTGAGTGTTGTTGGAGCTGTCCCCATCCAGACAACTGGGGAGTATTCCATCACTCACCAGTATTCCTAGCTTCTCATTTGCTCTGTAGACACAGTACTTATATGGCTAGTCCAGTTCAATTTCAGATTGATGATAACCCCTTGGATGTTGATCATGGGGATTTATTAATGGTAAAGCTATTGAATGTCAAGGGGTGATGGTTTGAGTCTCCCTCATTGGGAGATGGTCATTTATTTGCATTTGTGATATTATATTATATTATTTCAGCATACAGCTAGATATTGTCCAGGTCTTGCTGCATTCGGACCTAGACTGCTTCAGTTTCTGAGGAGTTGCAAAAGGTGCTCAGCATTGCACAATCATTATCAAACATCCTCAGTTCTGACTTTATGATAGAAAGAAGGTCATTGATGAATAAACTGAAGATGTTTGAGCCTAGGACACCAGCCTGAGGAAGTCCTGTAGAGATGATCTGGAACAGAACAATAGCCAGTTTCTCTGAAAGTAGAGTCACAGATAGACAGGGCAGTGAAGATGACTTTTGGCACACTGGCCTTCATCAGTCAGGACACTGAGTATAGAAGTTGGGAAGTTATGTTGCAATTGAACAGGACGTTGGTGAGGCTGCACTTAGTGTCTTGTGTTCATTTTTTGTCACCTTGCTATAGGAAGGATGTTATTAAACTGAAAAGAGTGCAGAAGACATTTACAAGAATGTTGCCAAGACTCAAGGGACTGAGTTATAGGGAGAGGTTGGACAAGCTAGAACTTCTTTAGAGTTTAAGAGACTGAGGGGGGATCTTATAGAAGTGTATAAGATCATGAGAGACATAGATGGGGTGAATGCACTCAGTCTTTTTCCCAGGGTTGGGAATCACTCGAGAGCATCAGTTTAATGTAAAACAGGGAAGAATACATGGGAACATGACGGGCAACATTTTTATACAAAGGGTGGTACGCGTATGGAATGATCTTCCAGCAGAAGTGGTTGAGGTAGGTACATTACATTTAAAATGCGTTTGGATGAATACACGGATAGGAAAGGTTTAGAAGAATATGGGCCAGGTGCAGGGAAATGGGGTTAGTGTAGATGGCTATTTTGGTCAGCATGGCCCCATTTGGGGTGAAGGGTCTGTCTCCATGTTCAAGGACTCTATGAGTCCATGACTCATTGATGCCCCACTCGGTCAAATACACCCTCGATGTCAAGGGCTGTCATTCTAACCTTCACCTCTGGAATTCAGTGGTTTGGCCATGTTTTGAACCAAGGCTGTAACAACATCAAGAGCTGAGTGGCCCTGGTAGAACCCAATTGAGGCATCAGTCAGCAAATTATTACTGAGCAGGTGCTACTTGATAACATTACTTATGCCCCCTTCCATCATTTTACTGATGATCGAGAGAAGACTGATTGGGGAAGTAATTGACTGGGTTGGATTTGTCCTGCTTTTTGTGTACAGGACATACTTGGGAAATTTTCCACATTGTTGGGCAGATACCAGTGTTGTAACTGTACTGGAACAGCCTGGCTCGGGGACAGGCAAGTTCTGGAGCACAAGTCTTCAGTCCTATTGCCGGAATATTGTGAAGGTCCATGGACTTTGCAGTATTCAGTGTCTCCAACCATTTCTTGATATCACGTGGAGTGAATCGAATTGGCTGAAGACTGTAATGCTGGGGACCACTGGGGGAGGCTGAAATGGATCATCCACTCAGCACTTCTGGCTGAAGGTTGCTGCAAATGCAACAGTATTACTTTTTGCACTGATGTGCTGAGCTCTTCCATCATTGAGGATGGGGATATTTGTGCAGCCTCCTCCTCCTCCTCCAGTGACTTATTTAATTGTCTGCCATCATCCTATGGCTGGATGTGGCAGGACTGCAGTGCTTAGATCTGATCCATTGGTTGTGGGATTGCTTAGGTATATCCATCACTTGCTGCTTATGCGGTTTGGTACGAACGTAGTCCTGTGTTGTAGCTTCACCAGGTTGACACCTTATTTTCACGAATGCCTGGTGCTGCTCCTGGCATGCCCTTCTGCACTCTTCAAAGAACTTCAAATAACTGTACTCGTACTATACCGTGTTTTAAATGTAATAGCATCTCAATTATTTCTACATTTCTATGCACTGAGGGATATCAATACTGGTCTAGTAATAAAATATTTGGAGCATCTATTTATATCACAGAGATTATCACAGAAATTTTCCTCGGGCATCTCCCATCAATTGCCATGATTTTATCCACACTTCCCAAGATTTCACACTACTGCTAAGCACCCATTCCTCCTTACATTCTCTCATCTCTGCCTCATCTGAAACCCTTCTCTACCCCTCCAGTCCAATGCAGCCCGAATTGGGCTCTCATGTTCACCCTCTGTAGACCTGAGTCAATCTAAACTCTCACTAAGCCAGGTCTTATTCTCCCATATCCCTGTGCTTCCAGTCTGGTGCAGACACCAGTTTTAAAATTCTTATCTTAATGTTTGAATCACTTTGTGGCCTTTCTTTGATTCTGTAACCTCTTCCAGATCTGCAACCCTCCCAGAAAACTTAACATTTCTCCAAATCTAGCCTCTTGCACATCTTCAGTATCCTTCAGCCCATCATTGCTACCTGTGCCATCCAGGTCAAAAGCTATAGAATTCTCACCATAAAAATCTCCACCATCCAAGCTCTCTCTCCCCATTTGCTACAGTTTATACCAAGCACCTAGTCATCGACACCAACATAGCCCTTTGTGGAATTGGTGAAATTATCTTTGATAATGTCCCTGTGTAGTCGCTTGGGTTATCCCCCGCCTCCACCATGTTAAAGATAATGTTTCAACCGCAGGACTGCCTGAGGAGGTTGAAGAGTAATGTATGCTCTTTAACTCACCTGGCTTTTCCCATTGTATTTGGTTACGAGCTGGAACCTGAGAGATGGTGTGAAGGTGGAGCAGACATGTGAGGAACAATAAATAAAAAGAGTTTAGCTGCAATAGCCTAGCAACAGGGCCAAGCTGAATGGACCAGCTGGACTTGCCCTCCACGCCAGATTTTTATTTTCATATTAACAAGTGCCAAACAAATCCAAGTTGTTGTTAGAACAGTTTAATACATCAAAATGTGATGTATACATATTGCTGTACATGGCACAGCTTCAATTAAAGAACACAGTGAGATCTGATCAACTACCTTCTCAAATGCCTTAGCCCAGGTGTACTTTAAATTAAAGAAAAAGATCAAATATTTTCAACCAAGTCTCATCTCCCAGGTCCATTGTAGGTCAGAGGAAAAGTAGGCTATTCAGCCCATCGAGTCTGCTCCACCACTCAATAAGATCATGGCCAATCTGATAATCCTCAATTCCACTTTCCTGCCTTTTCCCCTTAAGCCTTGATTCCCTTACTGATTAAAAATCTGTCTATCTCAGCCTTGAATATGCTTAATGACCCAGCTTTGACATCTCTGTGGTGAAGAATTCCACAGATTCACTGGTCTCTCAGAGAAGAAATTCCTTCTCATCTCTGCCTTAAATGGGCAATGCTTTATTATGCCATCGGGCCCTAAGCTCCCCAACAAGAGGAAAGAACAATTCTGCATCTAGCCTGTCAAGTCTCCTAAGAATGTTTTATGTTTCAATTAGTTTGCCTTACATTTTTCTGCACTCCAATAAGTACAGGCCCAACACACTTAACCTTTTTAATTAAGACAGTCCCTCCATACCTTGTATCAGCCAAGTGAACCTTCTATGGACTGCCTGCAATGTTAAGATAATTTTCCTTAGATAAAGGGCCCAAGACAGTATTCCACCTCCTATCTGACTAATTTCAGCAAAACCTCTGCACTTTCATATTCCATTCCTTTGGAAGTAAAGGCCAACATTCCAATTACTTTCCCTTCCCTATTACATACTGGACCTGAATATTAGCTTACTGTGATTCATGCATGAACACTCTCAAACCCCTTTTTTCTGTAGCTTTCTGCAGCCTTTCTCCATTTAAACAATATTCAGCTCCTCTATTCTTCTGGCTAAAGTGCCTAAGTTCATATTTTTCCCACCTGCCAAGATTTTGCCCATCACTATGTCAGCCCCATCACTTGCATTCCACTCATTTTTGTAATCACCAAAAAAGCAACAGTACAATCACTTACCTCATCCAAGTCATTAATGCATATTGTATATATTTATGACCCAGCTCTGACCCCTGTGGACCCCTACTCCAGGTTGCCACACTGAAAATGCCTCCCTTACCTTAACTTTCTTTCTTCCTTTAGATAACCAGTCCTTGCTATTATACCACTTTGAACACAATGGCTCTTCAATCGCTAACATGCAATACTTTATCAAACACCTTCTGAATATCCAAATATATTACATATTACATTTACTCCTTCCCCTTTATCTATCCTGCTAGTTACCTCCTCAAAGAATTCTAGTAAATGTCAGGCATGATTTTCCCTGCATGAAGCCATGCTGACTCAGTGAGACTTCATAATGTTATGTATTTCTAAATGCTCTGCTATTTACATCCTTTATAATAGACTCTTAACGTTTACAAAACAGCTAAGTGACCCATAGTTACCTGCTTTTTGTGTTCTTCCCTTTTTAAATAAAGGTGTTACATTGGCAACTTTCCAGTCATCTGGGACTCTTCCAGAATCTATGGAATTCCGGAAGATTACTACCTGTGTATCCACTATCTCTGTTTATTTAGTATCATAGAATACTTGCCATCAGGTCCAGGGGACTCGCCAAACTTTAGCCCCATTAGCCTCTCTAGCACTTTCTCTCTCATGATAGTTATTGCGTTTATTTCTTCTGCTCCTTTTGCTCCTTGGCCTCTTGAACCCTGAGGTGAAGCCCCACCTGGCCGAGAAGTCAAGGCCGGGTGCTGATGGGAGGCTATGTACCAGCAAGGACGGAATCGGAAGACTGCTGTTCTGAACATTTTCTTCCCTCCTTTTTGCAATTTATTCTGAAAACCTGCAACGCTGGACTTTTAGCCTTCTCAGTTTTCCTAAGGACTGTAGCTAACGAAGCTGTACCTAGGAATCTTTACATAAGATGGCACCGTAAACGGTGACTTCTACACTTTTCACTGAATTTATTTGAGCACGTGACCACAAAATTTAATTGTAATTCTGATTGCTTCCAAACATATTCAGAAGCCAGCCAGCCAAAAAAAAAAGCTCTGGTATTGTAGAAAGACATTAAAACAGAACCATCGTGCATTTGGATTGTATGTTATTGTCTCCACTTGATGCTTAAATGAGTTTCCAATATCCTGCATCTAGGCACATCACCCAGTCGCAAGGCACACTGAGGGGCTACAACATTGTTGGAGGTGCTCGCTGTGAAATACAATGTTCAACCAAAAGTCCGACCTTGCCCACAGCACCGTCTCAAAGGAGAATAGGGCATGGGGTTGTTGGGAGGGGAGGTTCTGTGGGCTGCCCTAGCTAACCTATATCCCTTAACAAGAATCACCAAAGTAAAAACAGATGATCAGGTCATGATGACATGTTTTAGTCAATAGGAGCTGCCACATTATAACAGAGAATATAGCTCAAAATAAAAAAACTTCTTTGACCCTAACGCTCTTTGGGACATGAAAGGTGCTATGTAAATACACATTTTTTTAAAAACTATTTTGCACAGCACAAATTGAGCGAATCAATTCGAGGTTAGTAGACTCGGTCAGAGAAAGACTGCACAAGAAACGAAGCCGTTCCATGAGGTTTGGCGGACAGTTGTAGAACTGTCAATCAGTGGCAGGGGAAAGGCTGGGAGCTGGGTCGAGGTCACAGACGAAACATGGTACAGAGCGGGCAGCAATCTCCAACCCTGGATCTCACCGAATTCCGTTCAAAACAACTCATGGGAATGAGGTGAAAACTAGGACCGGACTCCAACAACTCCCAAAGTACCACACACCAGGTCGGGGTGGGGGGAGGTGTGGTGCTGCTGGCGAGAGATGGGAATCTTTAAATAAAGTCTGCATGCCTGTGTCTGAGTTTCCGAGTGGTATCAGTGTGCCTAGCGTCTGTGTGTTCCTGACTGTATGTATGTGTTGGAAGTTGTGTCTCTGAGTATGAGTGTATCTATTTTTGCGTGCGCCTGTCTCTGAGTGTTTGCGTATGTGTCTCTGACTGGAGTGTGTCTGTGTATACACGAGAGTGTCTGAGAGTATCTCTCTGACTGCGTGCGCGCCTGTGAGTGTGTCTAAGTGTGTGTCTGAGTGTGTCTCATTCTGTGTCTCTGTGTGTCTATGAGTGAGCGTCTCCGTGTGTCTGAGTGTCTCTGTGCATGTCTCAGTCTGTGTGTGTGTGTGTGTGTGTCACTGTGTTTGTGTGTGTCTCAGTCTGTGTGTCAGTATGTCTCCGTGAGTGAGTGTCTCCGTGTGTCTATGAGAGTGTCTCTGTGTATGTGTCTCAGTCTGTGTGTGTCTGAGTGTGTGTCTCTGTGTGTCTGTGTGTGTCAGTGTGACTCTGTGAGTGAGCGTCTGTGTGTCTGAGTGGGTCTGTGTGTCTTTGAGTGTGTCAATCTGTGAGAGTGTGTCTGTGAGTGAGTGTGTCTGTCAATGTGTCTGTGAGTGTGTGACTGTGTTTATACACGGAAAGAGAGTGGCTGTGAGTTTGTCTCTCGTGAGCGAGTGTGTCTGAGTGTGTCCCTCTCTGTCTGTGTGCAGCCACGGGGCTGCGGGGTTGCTCTCTCCCTTCCTACCCTGAAGGACCGCGGAGGGGTCCCCTAGACAGAACCCAAGGCGCTTTCTCTCCTCACTCACCTACAGTCTCTAACCAGACCCCAGCTCACACACAGACGCGTGAATAGGCTTTTAGTTCTTATTCCATCACCTCTCGTACAGAAACAAAGCTGTCAGCATTCTAAATCGCCAGCTTCCCCCTCTGCCCTGCCCCTGGTTTGAAAATGAATTTACCTTCCTCCGGGGATGAGTTTGGAATAAATCAGGAATGGGTCTTCGGGGCGAGCTGGTTAATCCGCGGAAGTCTTCAGAGTAAAAGGGGAGCGGAGCTGCTGCCTGTACCGGCCTGGGTCCACCACTTGACCAGACTCAATGTCGTTTGGGTAAAATTACGTCTCCCCCGTAGCAAGTTTCCATAAAAGTCCCGTTCGCTCACCGTCTACCGCATTCCAGGCGATCCGGGGCATGGTTCCTCCAGCTGTCGCTTGGAATATATTTGCTAGCACATGGTTCCTCACTTACTCAAATTCCTACCATCCCCTCCCTGCAACGGTGCCACCAAACCCTGCTCAGATGACTGCTCAGGGGAGGAGAATTCAGAAAATCCAATGAACTCACACCACCCTCCCCATTCAAACTCACCATTGCAAAGAAACTGCATTTGTGTGGTGTCTTACGGAGCAACCTTACAATAAATTCAAGATTTCTGGACTGTAGTCACTGTTGTAGTGAGGTCACCATGAACCTCCTGCCTCCTGGACCTCTCCCCTCCCCTGAGGTGTGGTGACCCTCGGGCTAAGCCACCCATCTTCAGTAATAGTTGTAGGAAGGAAATTACTAAGCTGGAGAGGGTTCAGAAGAGGTTTGCCAGGATGTTGCCAGCTGTGGAGGGTTTGAGTTATAAAGAAACGGCTGGATAAACTGGGACTTTTTTCATTGGAGTGCAAGAGGTCGAAAGGTGACCTGATAAAAATTGATAAAATAAATCGGGTTATAGATAGAGGTAATGGTAGGTGTTTTCTCCCTGGGAGGGGGGTTTCAAGACTGGGGTAACATTTTTAAGGTGAGAGGAGACAGATTTTACAAACACACGAGGGGCAAACATTTTTAGTCAGAAGGTGGTTCACCTGAGGAAGTGGTGGATGTGGGCACAACTATAATTTTTAAAAGACATTTGGAAAAGTACTTGGATAGGAAAGTTTTGGAAGGATATGGGCCAAGAGCGGACAGGTAGGACTGGTTTGGTTTGGGATTATGGTTGGCATGGACTGGTTGGACCGGAGGGCCTGTATCTGTGCTACCTACGCACTGTGTATGACTGTGTGATTCTATGACTCGTCATCAATCACCAGGAAGCACTCTTGCTCTCACCGACTGTCCGCGGTGTGTGATGGCAGCGTTTCCAGGTTGACACAACCTGTTTGTCCATCTGACTGTCTAGTATTTTGGGTGTAACTCTAATCAGGAGCATCTGGCTCAGAGACAGTTTCCTTCCATAAATTGGCATTAATGAACCAGATAGGTTTTTACAACACTCAACAATGGATTTGTGATCACCATTAGGCTCTTAATTCCAGATTTTTTTTTTCAACTGAATTCAAATTCCACCAGCTGCCATGGCAGGATTCAAACCCAGGCCCCCAGGACATTAGAGATAATGGGAACTGCAGATGCTGGAGATTCCAAGATAATAAAATGTGAGGCTGGATGAACACAGCAGGCCAAGCAGCATCTCAGGAGCACAAAAGCTGACGTTTCGGGCCTAGACCCTTCATCAGAGAGGGGGATGGGGGGAGGGAACTGGAATAAATAGGGAAAGAGGGGGAGGCGGACCGAAGATGGAGAGTAAAGAAGATAGGTGGAGAGGGTGTAGGTGGGGAGGTAGGGAGGGGATAGGTCAGTCCAGGGAAGACGGACAGGTCAAGGAGGTGGGATGAGGTTAGTAGGTAGCTGGGGGTGCGGCTTGGGGTGGGAGGAAGGGATGGGTGAGAGGAAGAACCGGTTAGGGAGGCAGAGACAGGTTGGACTGGTTTTGGGATGCAGTGGGTGGGGGGGAAGAGCTGGGCTGGTTGTGTGGTGCAGTGGGGGGAGGGGATGAACTGGGCTGGTTTAGGGATGCAGTGGGGGAAGGGGAGATTTTGAAACTGGTGAAGTCCACATTGATACCATATGGCTGCAGGGTTCCCAGGCGGAATATGAGTTGCTGTTCCTGCAACCTTCGGGTGGCATCATTGTGGCAGTGCAGGAGGCCCATGATGGACATGTCATCAAGAGAATGGGAGGGGGAGTGGAAATGGTTTGCGACTGGGAGGTGCAGTTGTTTGTTGCGAACTGAGCGGAGGTGTTCTGCAAAGCGGTCCCCAAGCCTCCGCTTGGTTTCCCCAATGTAGAGAAAGCCGCACCGGGTACAGTGGATGCAGTATACCACATTGGCAGATGTGCAGGTGAACCTCTGCTTAATGTGGAATGTCATCTTGGGGCCTGGGATGGGGGTGAGGGAGGAGGTGTGGGGACAAGTGTAGCATTTCCTGCGGTTGCAGGGGAAGGTGCCGGGTGTGGTGGGGTTGGAGGGCAGTGTGGAGCGAACAAGGGAGTCACGGAGAGAGTGGTCTCTCCGGAAAGCAGACATGGGTGGGGATGGAAAAATGTCTTGGGTGGTGGGGTCGGATTGTAAATGGCGGAAGTGTCGGAGGATAATGCGTTGTATCCGGAGGTTGGTAGGGTGGTGTGTGAGAACGAGGGGGATCCTCTTGGGGCGGTTGTGGCGGGGGCGGGGTGTGAGGGATGTGTCGCGGGAAATGCGGGAGACGCGGTCAAGGGCGTTCTCAATCACCGTGGGGGGGAAGTTGCGGTCCTTAAAGAACTTGGACATCTGGGATGTGCGGGAGTGGAATGTCTTATCGTGGGAGCAGATGCGGCGGAGGCGGAGGAATTGGGAATAGGGGATGGAATTTTTGCAGGAGGGTGGGTGGGAGGAGGTGTATTCTAGGTAGCTGTGGGAGTCGGTGGGCTTGAAATGGACATCAGTTACAAGCTGGTTGCCTGAGATGGAGACTGAGAGGTCCAGGAAGGTGAGGGATGTGCTGGAGATGGCCCAGGTGAACTGAAGGTTGGGGTGGAACCTTCAGTTCACCTGGGCCATCTCCAGCACATCCCTCACCTTCCTGGACCTCTCAGTCTCCATCTCAGGCAACCAGCTTGTAACTGATGTCCATTTCAAGCCCACCGACTCCCACAGCTACCTAGAATACACCTCCTCCCACCCACCCTCCTGCAAAAATTCCATCCCCTATTCCCAATTCCTCCGCCTCCGCCGCATCTGCTCCCACGATAAGACATTCCACTCCCGCACATCCCAGATGTCCAAGTTCTTTAAGGACCGCAACTTCCCCCCCACGGTGATTGAGAACGCCCTTGACCGCGTCTCCCGCATTTCCCGCGACACATCCCTCACACCCCGCCCCCGCCACAACCGCCCCAAGAGGATCCCCCTCGTTCTCACACACCACCCTACCAACCTCCGGATACAACGCATTATCCTCCGACACTTCCGCCATTTACAATCCGACCCCACCACCCAAGACATTTTTCCATCCCCACCCCTGTCTGCTTTCCGGAGAGACCACTCTCTCCGTGACTCCCTTGTTCGCTCCACACTGCCCTCCAACCCCACCACACCCGGCACCTTCCCCTGCAACCGCAGGAAATGCTACACTTGTCCCCACACCTCCTCCCTCACCCCCATCCCAGGCCCCAAGATGACATTCCACATTAAGCAGAGGTTCACCTGCACATCTGCCAATGTGGTATACTGCATCCACTGTACCCGGTGCGGCTTTCTCTACATTGGGGAAACCAAGCGGAGGCTTGGGGACCGCTTTGCAGAACACCTCCGCTCAGTTCGCAACAAACAACTGCACCTCCCAGTCGCAAACCATTTCCACTCCCCCTCCCATTCTCTTGATGACATGTCCATCATGGGCCTCCTGCACTGCCACAATGATGCCACCCGAAGGTTGCAGGAACAGCAACTCATATTCCGCCTGGGAACCCTGCAGCCATATGGTATCAATGTGGACTTCACCAGTTTCAAAATCTCCCCTTCCCCCACTGCATCCCTAAACCAGCCCAGTTCATCCCCTCCCCCCACTGCACCACACAACCAGCCCAGCTCTTCCCCCCCACCCACTGCATCCCAAAACCAGTCCAACCTGTCTCTGCCTCCCTAACCGGTTCTTCCTCTCACCCATCCCTTCCTCCCACCCCAAGCCGCACCCCCAGCTACCTACTAACCTCATCCCACCTCCTTGACCTGTCCGTCTTCCCTGGACTGACCTATCCCCTCCCTACCTCCCCACCTACACCCTCTCCACCTATCTTCTTTACTCTCCATCTTCGGTCCGCCTC
This sequence comes from Stegostoma tigrinum, assembly GCF_030684315.1. NCBI lineage: Eukaryota > Metazoa > Chordata > Chondrichthyes > Orectolobiformes > Stegostomatidae > Stegostoma > Stegostoma tigrinum. Next base: position 92,592,163 of record NC_081361.1, on the reverse strand, counting down.
CCCCTCTCTCCCTATTTATTCCAGTTCCCTCCCCCCATCCCCCTCTCTGATGAAGGGTCTAGGCCCGAAACGTCAGCTTTTGTGCTCCTGAGATGCTGCTTGGCCTGCTGTGTTCATCCAGCCTCACATTTTATTCCCCCAGGACATTACCTGGGTCTCAGGATTAACAATCCAGTGTAACATAAGTGGTAGAAGTGGGAGGAGGTGATGGCCCAGTGGTATACCTAGCAATGTTACCCAATACATAGTGATAATAACACTTGGCCATCACCTCCTCCCATTTCTACTCTTATGTTCATACATAACTTTAACTTTACCTTTGGGGCAAGTTAGCAGGATGGCTCATTTCGAACAAAGAACAAAGAAAATACAGTACAGGAACAGGCCCTTCAGTCCTTCAAGCCTGCACCAACATGCTGCCTGTCACAACTAAAACACCCTACCCTTCCAGGGACCGTATCCCTCTATTCCCATCCTATTCATGTATTTGTCAAGATGCCCTTTAAAAGTCAGTAGAGTATCTGCTTCCACTACCTCCCCCGGCAGCAAGTTCCAGGCACCCACCACCTTCTGTGTAAAAAACTTGCCTCATACATCACCTTTAAACCTTACCCCTCACACCTTAAACCCTCGGCCTCTGGTAACTGACTCTTCCAACTTGGGAAAAAGCTTTTGATTGTATAGTCTGTCCATGCCCTTCATAATCTTGTAGGCCTCTATCAGGTGCCCCCTCAACCTCCATCATTCCAGTGAGAACAACCCAAATTTCTCCACCCTCTCCTCATAGCTAATGCCCTCTGTACCAGGCAACATCCTGGTAAATCTTTTCTGTACCCTCTGCAAAGCCACCACATCCTTCTGGTAGTGTAGCAATGTAGAGTGTCAATGCAGAGTAACACCAACAGCACAGGTTCAATTCCCGATATTGATTGAGGTTAGCTTCCCTCCTCTTCCTTGAGACATTGTGTCTCTCAGATTAAATTCATCATCGACGGTCCCTCTCCTAGGAGAGAGAGCAGCCTTCAGGAACAACATGACCTCTTTTAGGAAAGATGGGAGATCGTGTTTGATGGCAAAGCTCCCATAAGCATAGTTAGGTGGGAATGATGAGATGATCTGTTTTAATTTAAAATGATTGGAGAGGCCAGGTTACCAGGTAGAATTTCCTTTGCAGGTAGAATAACAGGAGGTTGGAAGAACACAGCAGGCTAGGCAGCATCTGGAGGAAAGGAGCAGTCAACGTTTCAGGTATTACCTTCTTCAGGACATTCTTGGTTCCGGGGGCATATTTTGAAGGTGAGAGGAGAGAAATTTAAGAAAGACATGAGGGGCAATGATTTTGCACAGAGAGTGGTTCATGTGTGGAATGACCTACCAGAGGAAATGATGGATGCAGCTATAGATAGAACGTTTAAAAGAATTTGGATATGTTCATGCGTGAGAAAAGTTTGGAGGGAGATGGGCCAGGAGCAGGCAAGTGGGATTGGTTTAGTTTGGGATTATGGTCGGCATGACCTGGTTGGACAAAAGGGTCTGTGCTATTTGTGATGCACCTTGATTTGTGCTATCAAGGTAGATTTGTGGGATCTCTTGCTTGGAGAGAGTTTTATCTAGTAAGACCTTCCTCCAGCTGTGCAGCAGTCCTGCATGGGAGTGTGTATTCATGGCTCAGGAACAGGGCTTGTGTCTGCCTCTGAGCCAGGTGCTCCGGGTTAGAGTTACACTCAAAAAACTTGACAGTCAGACAGACAAACAGGTTGAGTGTCAACCTGGAAATCCTTCCAACACACAAATAACACAGACCCTTCGGTCCAACCAGGCCATGCCGACCATAATCCCAAACCATCCATTCCTGGCAACACCCTGGTAAGTTTTTTCTGAACTCTCTCCAGCTTAATAATATCCCCCCAATAACAGGGTGACCAGAACTGGACACGGTATTCCTAAAGAGGCCTCACCAATATCCTATGCAACCTCAATATGACAAGCCAACAATAATGGAAGGAATGTGGGAACCTCCCTGATAGCTCTGGACTGCAGCATGCATGTAAAAGCACATGTTACCAAAGCAACTCAGAGTCCTCAAATGAATCATAAGACACAGTCACCACTTGAGGTGTTATAGTTTCTGATAAGCCACCTGAAATTGGTGGTGATTGATTTAGTGGCAACTTCCAAAAGACAATTGGATGAATACTTGGAAAAGAAAGCATCGAAGGGCTGTGGGGAAAGAGCAATAGGACTGATTCGTGATTTTTCCTAAGGATTGATGTGCTGAGTGGCCTCATTTTGTAAGGTAAGACTCTATAATGTTAGACTCAGATCTATCTAGGGTTTAGTGGCTTCATGTAGCAACAGAGGATTTGTCACATAATTGCTAAATGCTTCACAATGGGGCTATGTATGTTAGATGGACCAATGATCACAGTTAAGCAGTAGTTGTTAGAGATTGATATGGTTCAGTTGATTGTATCTCAGTTTAAGGTGAATGTCTTGCAGATGTTAATGCGGCACAATGGAAAGTTTTGTCTTTGGCAGAGAGTATGAAATGGGTGATATTAGCTCAGTAGCCCTTGAAGTGCCTGGCATAATGTTTTATTCTCCAGCAGTCAATGGATGTTGAAGACTGGAGAGGTGTATAAGTTGACCAGACTGATATCATCATTCCATGTCAAAGTTAACCCCATAAGTGAGTGATGTGAAATATGGCACATGTCGAATGTAGTGTGATTGGGACAAAGAGGTCATATCGTTGAATTGTTAAAGCACAGAAAGTGGCCATTCAGCCCATTCTGCCTGAGCCTGTTCTCTGAAGAAGCAGTTTATTCATTCCCCTCTCTCCAGCCCTAAGCCCTGTACCTTGTTAATCTTCAGGGAATTATCCAACTCCATGCTCAATGCTTCAATTTTACCAAACTCTGCACCACAGTCTCAGGCTCTACCTTCCAGATCCTAACCACTAGCTGAATGAAAAATGTTTCTTCCTGTGCCTCCTAATTGTTTTTATTTTTAAAAGAAGTGTTTTTGATGGTGCAGAACTTAAGTATTGCTAAAAGGTGACAAGAAATCAAAGCATTTTTTTGCACTCAACAGGGCTATATCTACAGACTTGTAGGACAAAGGGCAAAAATGACAGCAATTACCTAGCACAAGAGGGGAATTCCGATTAGTTGGGTCTTGGGCGGCATGGAGATGCGACAGGAATAGTTAACTATCGATCTTAGTTCACAAACCAGACAGCTTGACTGTGATAGGTCAGGCTGCTGCAATGGGAATGTGACAGAGATTGGCAGTTTTCATGGTTGCTGCGTGTTGGCATATGTTGATTCTAGCCCATATAAATGCATCACATTGCAAGCCCAACTACAAATCATAAATTGGTTTTCTGTGTAATTCATAGCAAAGTCCAGGTTATTAAACTAAATGGTGCCCAGTGATAGAATCGCATTCATTAGTGGACATACTGCTCTGAGGTTTTGAACGCTGTCAGCATGCTTCCCACTGAAAATGGTCAAATGACATATTGTTGCATATGGTCTGCTAATTGTTCCCCTACATATCTGTCACTATACCAGCACTGGAACTCATGCGCCACTTTCTTCATTAGTGCACTTATCAAAGCATCTTTTTGACTTGAAGAAAACACTTGCTAGCTTTACCTATTGTCAAATGTTTTGAGATGGCTTCTTGCCCAGGGTAATCAATGGCAGAGGGGCATAGTTCATGTCTGTTTCCATATGTTTTCCATCCTTCCAGCAGTGGGAACTGTTACAACTTCTCTGTCCAGATCCCGCATGATTTTGGATACCCGATCAAACCCCCACTTAACCTCTCCTCAGGAGGACAGTGCTGTTTGCTCCATCATTGCGATGCTCCTTGTGCACGTCTGAACCTATTTTAGAATAATTGGTAGAGATTGATTGCAACTTTTTAAAATTTGCTCACTGGCTAGACCAGCATTTATTGCCCATCCCTAACTGCCCAGGGGGCAGTCTAGAGTCAACGACATTGCTGTGGGTCCAGAGTCAAATGTAGGCCAGACCAGGTCAGGATGGCAGTTTCCTTCCCTAAATGTTATTAGTCAACAACATGGGCTTTTATGACAATATGTAATGGATTCATCATTAGACTCTTAATTCCGCATTTTGTTTCTGTTGATTTTGAATTCTACCATCTGCTGTGGTAGGATTTAGAACGTAGAACATAGAAAAGTACAGCACAGCACAGGCCCTTTGGCCCACGATGTTGTGCCGTGGAATAATCCTAATTCAAAAATAAAATAACTTAACCTACATTCCCCTCAATTCACTGCCGTCCACCTGCATGTCCAGCAGTCATTTAAATGTCACTAATGACTCTGCTTCCACGACTACCACTGGTAAACTATTCCATGCGCTCACAACTCTCTGGGTGAAGAACCTCCCTCTGATGTCTCCTCTATACCTTCTTCCTAACACCTTAAAACTATGACCCCTCGTGGCAGTCAGTCCTGCCCTGGGGAAAAGTCTCTGGCTATCGACTCTATCCATGCATCTCATTACCTTGTAAACCTCGACCAGGTCACCTCTCTTCCTCTTCTCTCCAGACAGAAAAGTCCGAGCTCAGTCAACCTCTCCTCGTAAGACAAGCCCTCCAGGCCAGGCAGCATCCTGGTAAACCTCCTTTGCACCCTCTCCAAAGCCTCTACATCTTTCCAATAATAGGGCGACCAGAACTGGACACAATATTCCAAGTGTGGTCTCAACAGGGTTTTGTAGATCTGCAGCGTAACCTCGCGGATCTTAAACTCGATCCCCCTATTAATGAAAGTCAAAACACCATATGTTTTGTTAACAACCTTATCCACCTGGGTGGCAACTTTGAGGAAGCTATGCACTTGAACACCAAGATCCCGCTGTTCCTCCACACTGCCGAGAATCCTGCCTTTAATCCTATATTCAGCATGTAAGTTCGACCTTCCAAAATGCATCACTTCGCATTTATCCAGGTTGAACTCCATCCGCCATTTCTCAGCCCAGCTCTGCATTCTGTCAATGTCTCGCTGAAGCCTGCAATAGCCCTTGATACTATCAGCAGCACCTCCAACCTTCGTGACATCAGCAAACGTACTAACCCACCCCTCAACCTCCTCATCCAAGTCATTTATAAAAACTACAAAGAGCAGAGGCCCAAGAACAGAGCCCTGCCGGGACACCACTCAGCACTGACCTCCAGGCAGAATACTTACCATCTACAACCACTCTCTGCCTCCTGTCAGCCAACCAATTCTGAATCCAGACTGCCAAATCTCCCTGTATCCCATACCTCCTGACTTTATGAATGAGCCTGCCATGGGGAACCTTATCAAATGCCTTGCTGAAGTCCATGTATACCACATCCACTGCTCGACGCTGTCAACCTGTCTTGTGACTTCCTCAAAGAACTCAATAAGATTTGTAAGGCATGACCTGCCCCTCACAAAGCCATGCTGAATCCCTTTAATCACGCTATGCTTTTCCAAATAGTCATAAATCCTATCCCTCAGAATTTTTTTCATTTGAACCCCAGTCCCCAGAACAATCCTGGGTCTCTGGATTAACAGTCCAGCTACAATACTACTAGGCCATCACCTCTCCGATTTAATCAACAACTCAATTATCATTACATTATATGACTATGAGGATGGCAAAGGCTAACTTTAGTTGACCTTAATTGGCTAGGAATCTTCATGTTCCTAATTTGCTGAGGTGATCTGCAAAAGTGTGAATCAACTGCAGTGCCCAATGGATATGAAATTCATCAAGGGACTGAAAGGATATTGTATTTTAATGTTTAAGATGCAGTCAAGTACTCGACAGAAATCTGAACACAGAGTCCCAGCTGCACAGATCATTTATTCCTACATGTCAATCAAAAGTCAGCCTGTCTAAAATGGTTCAACTTCTCAAAGGGCAATTAGGGATGGGAAATAAATGCCAGCTGTGCCAGCAATGCCCACATCCCATGAAAGACATTTTAAAAATCTGTGATAAAATAGCATGCAATGAAATGTCATAGTAACACATTAATGAGCTGATTCATTAGTATGACTATTAAATATTTCTAGCTGTTAACTATTTCTTCAATAAGTGTGATATTTCTGATCATCCAATGCAATGAGTAAGAATTCCTCTAGTTGCTTTGTGCAAAGACATTGTAAGATACTGGTGGAGACTTCTTTTCATCCTGACTGATAGTGAGAGAGCTGTTGGTCACAATTACGGGCAATTTGTCAGTGGGTTTGCCCAACAGTATGTTGTTGACTGTTTTGATGCAGGATACATTATTGGACATAGTGTTATTTACACATTAACATAATAATAACAACCTGCCTTTTAGTAGTGCAAAATGTTGCTTGAAAAAGGAGACATGCCTTCCAAATTTTTCATCTCACACCCATCAGGACAGATGCAAGAATGCCAAATTCCAAAGGGAGCAACAATTTATACTGCAGCCAAAAAGAGTGCCAATTGTTTGGCAAGTCAACTCTGACTGAGGTGTTGCTGTGGAGAATCTACCAGGGAGCTATAACTTCTGTTCAACTTTTTTCAAAGTGGCAATTATGAATCAGCACCACCGTCTGTCTATTTCTAGGGTCCCTCCCCCTCCTCTGCCCTGACAAAGGGTTTCGGCCTGGAATGTTGACCTATTTGCTCATCCTATGCTGTCTGTCCTGCTGTGCTTTTCCAGCCTCACACCTACAGATGCTGTCTTCCAGAATCAGCAGTCCTTATTATCTTCAAACAGAAAAAAGCAATTTATTCAGTAAAAGCAGCATTTATATATTATGGTTAACATAGTAAAATGCCTAAATCCACTTCACCCAAGTGGTATAAGGCAAATTCTTGTAGGAAGATATTAGAATGCTCAAGGCATTAGCCCTAACAGTGGAGTGATGGACTTAGAGTCATACAGTCATAGAGCTGTATAGCACAGAAAGAGACCCTTCAGTCTAACTTGTCGATGCTGACCAGATATTCTAAATTAATCCAGTTCCATTTGCTAGCATTTGACCCATATCTCTCTGACCCCTTCCTATTCATGTACCTAATCCAAATGCCTTTTAAATGTTGTAATTGTACCAGTCTCCACTATTTTGTTTGGCAGGTCATTCCATATACGCACCACCCCCATTGCATGAAAAAGTTGCCGCTTAGGTCCTTTTTATGTCTTTCTTCTCTCACCTTAAATCTATAGCCTGTAGTTTTGGATTTCCCTACCATGGTGAAAAGAACGTGCCTATTTACCCTATCCATGCCCCTCATGATTTTATAAACTTCTGTAAGGGGCAGGTGATGGCCTAGTGGTATTATCGCTGGGCTGTTAAACCAGAGACCCAGATGATGTTCTGAGGACCTGGGTTCAAATCCCACCACGGCAGCTGGTGGAATTTGAATTCAATAAATATCTGAAATTAAGAATGTAACGATGACCATGAATCCATTACTGATTGTTGGGGGAAAGCCCCATCTGTTTCACTAATGTCCTTTAAAGAAGGAAACTGCCAACCTTCCCTGGTCTGGCCTACATGTGACTAGAGAACCATAACTGTGATTGACTCTTATCTGCCCTCTGGGCAATTAGGGATGGACAATAAATACTGCCTAGCCAGTGCCGCCCTCATCCTTGCTATTTTAAAAAAAAGTTGAACAGAAGTTATAGGTTCCTGGTGGATTCTCCATGGCAACATCTCAGTCAGAGTTGACTTGCAAACAATCTGCACCCTTTTTGGCTGCAGTATAAATTGTTGTTCCCTTTGGAATTTGGCATTCTTGCATCTGTCCTGATGGGTGTGAGATGAAAAACTTGAACAGCATGTCTCCTTTTCCAGTAACATTTTTCATCCTGTTAATGAACTAAAAGAAATAAGGGTACCCCTCAATGTTTGACACTCCAGGGAAAATAGCTCCAGGCTTTTCAACCTCTCCCTGTAGCTCAAAACCTCCAACCCCAGAGGAATCCTTGTAAATCTTTTCTGTGCAAGTGATCAGAACTGGAGGAGTACAGGATTGTAAGGGTGAGGGATACTGCGGAGATAGGGCAAGGGTAAGTCAATGGAGGAACTGAAACATGAGGATCAAAATTTTTAAAAGAAGGTGTTACTGGAGTAGTTCAGTAAGCATGATGTTGGGGAAGGGAGTCTTTTTTTACTCATGGAATGTGGGCATTTAGTGCCCATCCCTAATTGCCCAGAGGGTAGTTAAGACTCAACCACATTGCTGTGGGTCTGAAAACATGTAGACCAGACCAGGTAAGGATGGCAGATATTCTTCCCTAAAGGGCATTAGTGACCCATATGGATTTTTCCCCAACAATTGACAATGGATTAATTGCTATAATTTAACTCCTGATTCCAGATTTTTATTGAATTCAAATTCTACTATCAGCCAGGGCAGGATTTTAACCTAGGTCCCCAGAACAGCAGCCAAGCTTCTAGATTAATAGTCTACCAATAATACCACTAGGCCTGCATTTGGGCAATAGGGGGTTGAGTTGAAAGCTGAGGAGGCTGGGATTTGTAAGGTGGTTAGGGGTGCATTGGAAAGTCAAGTCTGGAATTAGCAAAGGCAAGAATAAACGTTTCAGCAGCAAAAGAGTTGAGGCCAGGGTGGAGACAGGTAATATTACAAATGTGAAATCCAAGAAACTCAGTAATAGAAAGGATGTGGAGGCCAATAAAATATGATACCAGGAACAAACATTCACCTGCTATCACTTCCTAACTTCTCGATTATTAACACGAGAATAACATTCACCCATATCTGTTTACAAGGTTTGACATCTGGAAATCTACATAACCAAAGTATTAGTCTACACAGCTATCTTTGCCAATTTCGATCCAAGTCAGCCAGTGAGACCAACGTCAAAGGCACCTTTCGTGTGGGTAGATTATATTAACTACTCAGTCTTACAGCTCCCTCCACACGCCACTCCCACCTATTCGCCCTTTAGATCTACCAGGCCAGTGTTTCTAATTCATTCATACATGTGATGTGGGTGTCTCTGATGGTTGAGCATCTATTGCCCATCTCCAACTGCCCTGCAAAAAGTGGTGGAGCGCTAGCTTCTTAAAACACTGCAGTCTTTGGGGTTCAGGCCCACTCATAGTGCTCATGTGAACAGAGTTCCAGGATTTTGACCCAGCCACATTGAAGGAATGATGATATGTTTCCAATTTAGGATGGTATGTGGCTGGGAGGGAGATTTGCGGTGGTGGTGTTTCTGTGTATCTGTTGTCCTTGTCCTTCTAGATGGTAGAGGTTAAGGATTTGGAAAGTGCTCTTGAAGGAGACTTAGTGAGTCACTGAAGATCATCTTGTTGATGGCACACACTGCTCTAATATGTGTGTCAATGGTTGAGGGAGTGCACGTTGAATGTGGTGCTAATCGGTGGGCTTCAATAGACCTGGATGGTGTTCAGCTTCTTCAGTGCTGTTGGAGCTGCACCCATCCAGGCAAGTGGGGAGTATTCCATCACACTCCTGACTTGTGCCCTGTAGATAGTGGACAGGCGCTGGGGAGTCAGGAGCTGAAATACTTGCCACAGGATTTCTAGCATCCTACTCCTGTAGCCAATGTATATATAGAGCTGGTCCAATTCAGTTTCTGGTCAATGGTAACCTCTGGGATTTTGACAGTGGGGAGTTTCAGCAACAGTAATGCCATCGAACATCAGGGGCAATGGTTAGATTCTCTCGTTGAAGGTAGCAATTACCTCAGCACAGTGTGCTGATGATGTTACTTGCTATTTATTAGCTCTAGCCTGGATTTTGTCCAGGTCTTGCTACATAAGGACATGGGCTGCTTCAGTACCTGAAGAGTCAGAAACGATATTGAACATTGTGCAATCACCAGCGAAAGTCAGTAAATTAATTAAGTAACTAATCACAATTGCTTACTTAATACATACTCACACAGACCTTCTCTCATACACATGTTGTCTCTCACACACATACTGATTCACACTCGTGTGTGCAAACACACACACACAAACATTCTGTCTCTCAAGCATGCACACACACACGCACACATACACAAACACACACACACACATACACACACAGACTTGCTCACACAATCACACTCTTTCACACACACACACTCTCTCACACACACACACACACACACATACACACACACACACACTCATACACACACACACTCTCTCACACATACAAACACACACACACACACTCACTCACACACACACAAACACACACACACACAAACACACACACACGCGCGCGCACGCACACACACACACACACACACACGTGCAAACGCACATATAAATCTTTGCAGTGAAGTTGCATTTGCAGATTTGAATTGTATATACATTCTATTTGTTCAAAAAGCACACAATTTGTAGACAATGTAGCATTTTATAAATTCCCACTAAGGGAAAAAGAAGCAGTCTGACTCCAAGTCGATACAGAGCCAGATTCTAAATAAGGCCTCATACATAAAATGCATTGTCTGACCTGAGATGTCACCTTTGGTATACTGATAAAGCCTTTAATTATCTTGGGGCAATGCCTTGAAAGAAATTCTGGGATTTGCATATTAATCTTTTCTAACTGTTTAAAGATTTAACAGCCATCTTAGGTTTGTTCAAAACATTCGCATCAGTTCTATGACCCTTTGATCTTTTGCTTATAAATTCTGTGTCTGATGCCACCCCTCTCTCTGAAGAAGAACTGAGACTCTGAAAGCTTGTGTCTTCAAACAAACCTATTGGACTACAGCCTGGTGTTGTGTGATTTTTGACTGTATTTAATAGTTGCTACAGTAACATTCTTTAGTTAACTATACTTGCAATTATGGGACTCTCAAAATGCTTCACAAAAGAACTTTGAAGTGACGTTTTTTTAAAAATTCACTTTTGGGATGTTGATTTCACTGACATTTAATGGCCATCCCAAGTTGTCCTTTGAGATGGACCTCCTTTTGAACTGTTGCAATCAATGCCATGTTGGAGATGATGAAGTGCCTTGCCAAATAGTTCATAGAGACTGAACTCACATGTAGAATTGATCAGGTAAAGATGGCAGATTTCTCGCCCTCTAGGGCATTAGTGGGCCAGTTGGACTAGGTGTACGACAATCCAACAGCCTTTTGATGTCCAGATATTTTAACATGAACCTTTCAATCACCTCACACTCTAAATCATTCATCCAGTAGCATAGCTACACCCTGTTTACAAGGAGCAGTTTGAAACAATTGGCAGCGTTGGTGTCAGTGAGGGCAGAAGAGAATTTGCAAGAGATGTTATTTTGAGGAATCTAACCTATTTAACTTTCATAATGCTCCTGTTTCCAGTTGGGATTTGTGTTATGGAGGGGCACTGCTTATTTGTGTTAATCCAACCCAGATGTGACTACACTACCTCAAACAACCTAAAACTAAGCAAAACAGAACTTGATTATTCACTGAAGGTACTTGTTATGATGGAGACAGTTTCAAATCCCCTCTTGTTGGCCCCCTGCAGTGTGATTTAGTAAAGTCTGATTCCCTGAAACTATTGGCAGCCGTTCACCTTACACCAGGTGTTGGGAAGATGTGAGACTGATGATAACAGCTTGGTACACTTGGCAGGAGATAATTAAAACCATCAAGACTCCAGAAGGCCACCACCTTGAGCTGCCTATCCTGGTCTTGGCTTCTGGCGTAACCTCCCAGAATGGTTATGGCACAGAAGGGGACCACTCAGCCCATTATGCCCACAAACTATCCCATGGCCATGGCTCAGTTGGTAGCTTCCCATCCTCTCAGAAGCCTACAGGCTTCAAGATCAACTGAAGGCACTTTAAGGCAGAATGTTATGTTCCTGCAGTGAATTTGCAGAAGAGGAGTGAGTTGTAAAGTTCCTCAAACAGCCTTCCTTCCCATCCAGTTCCCAATTGCTTGTGACTTCTCCACAACTTTGTAGTGGCCTGGGAGAGGCCTAGGGCCAAGCCTCGGCTATTTCACACTCCCTAATGACCCCAACTGAGGTCCTTAAATGGCCAACCCATGACCACTGAAGAGCCAGCTCCTGGCTCCACCTCGATTGAGACGCTGATTATTGGAAGTAAGGAGCATGAGAAAGCCCAAACCCTTCCCTCAAGGAGGGAAATTATGCCTCTTTTTAACATTGGGCACCTCCCATAAAGTCTGAAACTTGCAGATGCTGCCCCTCCCCCAGTGGGCTGTCCCTGAACATTCCTATCTCCTCCCTGCCCTAACTTCTGGTCCCCATTCCACACCATCTCCTGCCACTCCTCAACTTATTCCAATCTTCGATTCCTAAGGCCTAAATTCTGGAGACTGCAATGTGCCCTAGATCTGTCTGATGCAGCTTTTGACACAGTTCAGGATGGAAAATTATGGGAGAAACAGATTGGCTGGACTAAGCTCTGAGATAGGACATCCTCCTGACTGAGGGGCAGATGTCACGTGTCATAGAATTGTGACAAAACAGCAGGAGACCGTTTGGCCCATTGTATCCATGTCAGCTCTTGTAGAAAGTCCACCTTGCCCTTTTCCCTGTAGCACAAGAAGTATTTTCTCTTCAGATAAATAAGGCTTTTATATATATTAATCACGGGGCCTTGTTGTTTGCAGACAGGAAGAATATATGGACACATTGCATTGTTTCAGTGTTTAAGTGTTGATCAGATGGGCCAACAGGCCGGGGAGTGGCAGATGGAGTTTAATCTAGATAAATATAAGGTGCTGCATTTTGGAAAGGTAAATCAGGGCAGGACTTATGTACTTAATGGTAAGGTCCTGTGGGGTAATGCTGAACAAGAGACTTTATATAGTTCCTTGAAAGTGGAGTTGCAGATTGACAGGATAGTGAGGTAGGCACAAAAATAGATGTTGCTGGAAAAGCTCAGCAGGTCAGGCAGCATCTGTAAAGAAAAAAATCAGAGTTAACGTTTTAGGTCCAGTGACTCTTCCTCAGAACTGAAGTGGTCCTGGTGTAGAAGAACTTCTGAAGTAGAAATAGTGAAGAAAACATTTGGTAAACTTGCCTTTATTGGTCAGTGCATCGAGTATAAGAGTTGGGACGTCATGTTGAGGCTGTGCAGGACATTGGGTAGGCTACTACTGGATAACTGTGTGCAATTCTGGTCTCCCTGCTGTCAGAAGGATGTTGGAAAAGGGTTCAGAAAAGATTTACAAGGATGTTGCCAGGGTTGGAGGGTTTAAGCTATAGGGAGAGGCTGAATAGGCTGGAGCTATTTTTCTTATAGCATCGGAGGCTGAGGGGGCACCTTATAGAGGTTTATAAAATGATGAAAGGCATGGGTAGGGTAAATAGATAAGGTCCTTTCACCAGGGTGGAGGAGTCCAACACTAGAGGGTGTGAGTTTAAGGTGAGAGGGGAAAGATTTAAAAGGGATCTAAGGGGCAACTTTTTCACACAGAGGGTGGTGCGTGTCTGGAACGAGCTGCCAGAAGAAGTGTTGGAGGCTGGTACAATTACAACATTTAAAAGGCATCTGGATGGGTGTACGAGTAGGAAGGGTTTAGAGGGATATGGGCAAAATGCTGGAAAATGGGACTAGATTTATTTAGGAGATCTGGTCAGCATGGACGAGTTGGACCGGAGGGTCTGCCTCTGTGCTGTACATCTCCGTGACTCTGTTGCCCCTTAAACTGATATTCTCACTAATTGTTCTGATGAGTGCAAGACAAAATGGGGTATTTCAGCAATGCTGGACCGATAGATATAGCATTACTTTTTCTTTCATGCTGGCCATTGCTTGTGCCTGTGAGCACTTTTTGTTCCACACCAGTGACTCATTTCTCCACTCATTCCTGTGCCTATTACAGTAAAAGTGTTACAAATGAGTATCATTTTGAAATTGGTTTAAAGTCTGCATTCCTGAATTCATCAGTGATGTCTAAATTCAACAGCTTTAGAACTTGCGGCACTCTGTACAATATTTCTTGATCAGACTTTTTAAACTCTGTAGCTGTGCTAAATTCTTAAGGATTATTTACACTCCCTTGCTTTCTACTTCTGGTCTTTGCACTATTTCTTTTGCAAAATTACCCCCTTTTCTCATGGAATATTTAATTTTACTCCCTAACCCTTCTGTTGTTGCTCAAGACCTTTCTTTGCGAAGACTTCTGGTCTCTTTCTGAGTGTAGCAGTTTTGATTCCGTCTTTCTGCAGACCGCATTCTTTCCCCTGCACCGCCTACCAGCTTCCTGATGAAGGTTTAATGGAACACAGCAGGCCAGGCAGCATTGGAGGAGCAGGAAAGCTGACGTTTCAGGTCGGGACCCTTCTTTCTGAAGAAGGATCCTGACCCGAAACGTCAGCTTCCTGCTCCTCTGATGCTGCCTGGCCTGCTGCGTTCCTCCAGCTCCACACTGTGTTATCTCAGACTCCAGTATCTGCAGTTCTTGCTCTCTCCTGATAAGCTTTTGCTGTTTCCACAGTGGCACTGAGCACTCTATTGGTAATCACATTTCAGTTGTTGACTGACTTTCTGCACCTTTTTAAAATGGCAATGCTGTTAAAGTAGTAAACCCAAAAAGAAATTCTTCTGGAATTCTCTCCTTAAGGTAGGGGTCTCTGTGTGGAATTCAAATATACATTGCTGCTCCCATATATCTTGGCCTGATAGTCACTGTTGTTGTCTTGTGGTATCTGCCATCTCTTTCAAATGTGATACAGGGTAGGGTTGTTTGTGGCTGTTCTCCTTTGTCTATTCTTTGTTTGGGGCCTGTCTAATTAACAGTGGCAGAGATTAGAACGTCTGTGGATCTACTGAGCTGTACAGTGGCTCTGCAGTTGGCACCATTGCCTCACGGTGCTAGATTCGATTCTAGCCTCAGGGGAATGTCTATGTGGAACATAGAACATAGAACAGTACAGCACAGAACAGGCCCTTCAGCCCACGATGTTGTGCCGACCATTGATCCTCATGTATGCACCCTCAAATTTCTGTGACCATATACATGTCCAGCAGTCTCTTAAATGACCCCAATGACCTTGCTTCCACAACTGCTGCTGGCAACGCATTCCATGCTCTCACAATTCTGTGCGCTGGGAGCCTGTCCCTGTGAGCTGGGAGCCTGTCCCTGTGAGCTGGGAGCCTGTCCCTGTGAGCT
Source organism: Stegostoma tigrinum (assembly GCF_030684315.1). Taxonomy (NCBI): domain Eukaryota; kingdom Metazoa; phylum Chordata; class Chondrichthyes; order Orectolobiformes; family Stegostomatidae; genus Stegostoma; species Stegostoma tigrinum. Next base: position 92,577,034 of record NC_081361.1, on the reverse strand, counting down.
GGTAGCCTGTCCCTGTGGGCTGGGTGCCTGTCCCTGTGGGCTGGGTGCCTGTCCCTGTGGGCTGGGTGCCTGACCCTGTGGGCTGGGTGCCTGACCCTGTGGGCTGGGTGCCTGTCCCTGTGCGCTGGGTGCCTGTCCCTGTGCGCTGGGTGCCTGTCCCTGTGCGCTGGGAGCCTGTCCCTGTGCGCTGGGAGCCTGTCCCTGTGAGCAGCGTGCCTGTTCCTGTGAGCTGGGAGCCTGTCCCTGTGAGCTGGGTCCCTGACCCTGTGGGCTGGGTGCCTGACCCTGTGGGCTGGGTCCCTGACCCTGTGGGCTGGGTGCCTGACCCTGTGGGCTGGGTGCCTGACCCTGTGAGTTGGGTGCCTGACCCTGTGTGCTGGGACCCTGTCCCTGTGAGCTGGGAGCCTGACCCTGTCATCTGGGACTCTGACCCTGTGAGCTGGGTCTCTGACCCTGTGAGCTGGGTCTCTGACCCTGTGAGCTGGGACTCTGACCGTGCGATCCGGGAGCCCGACCCTGTGTGCCAGCTGTCCTTGCTGCGGCCTTTCACTGTTCAGTTGCAGTGGAAGTCTGGGCTCCCTAATTGTCCTGCAATCACTTTGCGGAGGTGCCTTGAGGATGCTGATACCAACATCTGTCAGCAAAGAGTTAGTGCAGATGGCCCCACTGGATTGTGCCCTGTTCTGCTGAGCAACATAGTGTCTGGTCACAGCCAGCAGTGAGTTGACACATCCCTTTCCCCACTCTGACTTCCATGTTGAGAATTCTCTGCGAGTAATTGACGTGTGGCAAACGGTGGGGATGGGAAGCTGCGTATTGTTGAGATTAGATGTGCAGCGAATAAGGTCATAAATGTGCAGTAAGTCCCCATGAGTTGACAAACCAGTGTTGCCTAGCTGGAATCTCACCCTGGCACCTGGAACTTGTCTAAAAGATGCAGCACACTGCTCCTGGCATCTTACATGGTGCTGTTACATTTCATGCCTGAGCCCACTTTGTTCAGACTCATATAAGATTCTGCTGTTGTCCGTGATACTGGAGTGTGGGGTAATCTTCAGCTGATGACATGTGCGCGCACTTCTAACAGGGGTAACTTTGGCTAGAAGTCAGGTAAAAGGGCCCAAATTGATCTTCTGTCCTCACACCCCTGGTATACTGAGACCGATTGTCACAACTCACTGGCAGCCTGACTGTGAACAGTTAAATGAACCTCTTCGCTATGCAGTCAGCTGTACTCTGTCTTCACTGGCTGAGACTATCTGGGAAACTCATTTAAGTTTGGATGTTACTGCACTGTCCAAATTTCTGTCATGGATGCTCTGTCTTGGCTAGGAATAGAACAGCTCGGGCAAAAAAATATTCTAGAACAAGACAGCAACATAAGTCAATCCTCACATATTTAGTTGACTTTACTACTTTTAAACCACAATGTAAGAAGTAACTTTTTAAAAAAAAAATCGCTCATCCTGTGGGTGTGACAGGCCAGCATTTATTGCCTGTGCCAAATTAACCTCTGGACTGAGATAATGGGAACTGCAGATGCTGGAGAATCCAAGATAATAAAGTGTGGAGCTGGATGAACACAGCAGGCCAAGCAGCATCTCAGGAGCACAAAAGCTGACGTTTCAGGTGTAGACCCTTCTGAGTGGGTTGCCTGAGCTGTTGAGAGTCACCTGCCTTGCGGTGGGTTGGGAGTCACACGTAGGTCTAAAGACAGCAATATACCTTACCTGAAAGGTGTTGCTGAACCTGATGGGTTTATGCTGAAATTGCCAGTGGCTGTGCAGTCATTCAGATTTTTATTGAACTCTAATTTCATCACCTGCCCTGGGGGGATTTGAACCTGTACCCCCTGAGCAGTTAAGCTGGTGTTTTGGATTTAAAAGCCGAGTGACACTACCATTATGCCACTGCCCACTGCTGTTTGTTGTCAGCTCCACTGACTGAACTTTCTGTTCATTAGGCCTTGCCTGCCTGTTGATATAGATGTTATTACCTTTGATGGGAAGACTGTAGAATTCTTGCTCGGAGACAGAAAGGGAATTAATGTTTTGTGGCTAATCTAACCCATCTTCTTCAGAATATGGCCATATTGGATCAGTTTCAGAGTGGAATGGGAGTGAAAGGAGGTATGGATAGTAAGATAGCAGGTGACAAAATTGGTGGTGTAGCCGATAGTGAAGGAAGCTACCTCAGAGTACAAGGGACCTTGATCAAATGGGCCAAGGAGTGGCAGATGAAGTTTAATTCCAGTAAGTGTGAGGTGTTTCATTTTGGTTAGACAAACCAGGGCAGGACTTACTAAGTTATCTGCCAGCTGTTTCCTCTGTGGCAGGGTTATGGAAAAGTCTGGATGGTACTCATCACATTAACTTTCCACCAAACCACATCTCCACCCATAACATGGGCACTGAAATCTGCAGCCTGCCCACCAAATGTGAATAAGTAATAAGAAGCCAGTTGGGCTTGTTGAAAGCTCAGTTTACCTCAGTATTAGAACATAGAACATAGAACATAGAACAGTACAGCACAGAACAGGCCCTTCAGCCCACAATGTTGTGCCGACCATTGATCCTCATGTATGCACCCTCAAATTTCTGTGACCATATACATGTCCAGCAGTCTCTTAAATGACCCCAATGACCTTGCTTCCACAACTGCTGCTGGCAACGCATTCCATGCTCTCACAACTCTCTGCGTAAAGGACCTGCCTCTGATATCCCCTCTATACTTTCCTCCAAACAGCTTAAAACTATGACCCCTCGTGCTAGCCACTTCTGCCCTGGGAAATAGTCTCTGGCTATCAACTCTATCTATGCCTCTCATTATCTTGTATACCTCAATTAGGTCCCCTCTCCTCCTCCTTTTCTCCAATGAAAAGAGACCGAGCTCAGTCAACCTCTCTTCATAAGATAAGCCCTCCAGTCCAGGCAGCATCCTGGTAAACCTCCTCTGAACCCTCTCCAAAGCATCCACATCTTTCCTATAATAGGGCGCCCAGAACTGGACGCAGTATTCCAAGTGCGGTCTAACCAAAGTTTTATAGAGCTGCAACAAGATCTCACGACTCTTAAACTCAATCCCCCTGTTAATGAAAGCCAAAACACCATATGCTTTCTTAACAACCCTGTCCACTTGGGTGGCCATTTTAAGGGATCTATGTATCTGCACACCAAGATCCCTCTGTTCCTCCACGCTGCCAAGAATCCTATCCTTAATCCTGTACTCAGCTTTCAAATTCGACCTTCCAAAATGCATCACCTCGCATTTATCCAGGTTGAACTCCATCTGCCACCTCTCAGCCCATCTCTGCATCCTGTCAATGTCCCGCTGCAGCCTACAACAGCCCTCTACACTGTCAACGACACCTCCGACCTTTGTGTCGTCTGCAAACTTGCTGACCCATCCTTCAATCCCCTCGTCCAAGTCATTAATAAAAATTACAAACAGTAGAGGCCCAAGGACAGAGCCCTGTGGAACTCCACTCACCACTGACTTCCAGGCAGAATATTTTCCTTCTACTACCACTCGCTGTCTTCTGTTGGCCAGCCAATTCTGTATCCAAGCAGCTAAGTTCCCCTGTATCCCATTCCTCCTGACCTTCTGAATGAGCCTACCATGGGGAACCTTATCAAATGCCTTACTGAAGTCCATATACACCACATCCACAGCTCGACCCTCATCAACTTTTCTAGTCACATCCTCAAAAAACTCAATAAGGTTTGTAAGGCATGACCTACCCCTCACAAAGCCGTGTTGACTGTATTTGATCAAGCCATGCTCTTCCAGATGGTCATAAATCTTATCCCTCAGAATCCTTTCTAACACCTTGCAGACGACAGACGTGAGACTTACCGGTCTATAATTGCCGGGGATTTCCCTATTTCCTTTCTTGAAGAGAGGAATTACATTTGCCTCTCTCCAGTCCTCGGGTATGACTCCAGTGGAGAGCGAGGATGCAAAGATCTTCGCAAGTGGCGAAGCAATTGCATTTCTCGCTTCCCAAAGCAGCCGAGGACAAATCTGGTCCGGGCCTGGCGACTTGTCAATCTTAATGTTTGACAAAATTTTCAGCACACAGTTTGCAAATTTTCCCTGTGGCTATGTGGGGTTCCTCTGGGTGCTCTGGCTTCCTTCCATAGTCGAAAGATGTGTAGGTCAGGTGGATTGGCCATGCTAAATTGGCTATAGTTTCCAGGGATGCGCAGACTAGATGGATTGGCCATGGGGATGTAGGATTACAGGGAAAGGGATTGGAACAGGGCAAAATGGTCTTTAGAGCGCTGGTGAGGACTTGATGGGCCAAATGGCTTGCTTCCATGCTGTAGGGATTCTATGATGAATCTCATTCATCTTAGTTAACAAGTTGTATTGTTAGATGACAGCAATAAGTACAACTTACTTTACAAGACAGGCATAAGCGCTAAGAAGTCTTGAAAGCATGTATAGAATGCATCTGCCCCCTATGAAACATGAAACTCTTGCCTCCATCCAAAGACCCTGAGATATCATCAGAATGGATGGAGTTCAAAACAGCACAACATTAACTCTTTCAGAGTCATAACCATATACCACACGGCAAATCACAATGGGATTTTAATCTTGAGGAAAGCGAAACAACTGAGTCCATATCAGCCAGCATCCAAACATCTGCACTTACAGTCTGTCACATCAGCTTCAACAGTCTCAATGGTATCTGTTTCACAGGAGAAATTGGGTATCTTAATGTTATTTCTTTCTAATGAATAAATTTAGACTTTGATTTTACATTCTCTAACACTAACTTTGACTTTACTTGTTCATTATTTTCCGCACTATTAGAAGATATCTTACTTTTTATATCTTTAGCTGCTCTCATCTCTTCATTATATGTTGCATTTCTACCAATTCTTTTAACCTGTCTCAGCAAATTTTTGTACTCATCCCAGAGATCTTTCACCCTATCTCTCTTGTAAACTCTATATAGACTGTGGTGCCTTCTTATTTATACTTCAAATGCCCCATATTTCTATTCTGGGGCTTGCTGGTTTAGAAGAGTTGCAGTAGGATGTACATAAATGTTACAGCATTACTCTTTAAACCTGCACTATTCCTGCTCAACTGTGAAATGTTCCCATAAGGTTTTCCTGTTTGTTCCATTTAGTTCATCTATCATTCCGTGGGAGCTTTCCATTTTCAAAGCATCACATTAATATCTTGGCCCTCACTGGCACAGAGCACTTAATATTTGCACAATATTTGTACATTTTGACTAGTACACACCAGGAGATTCCTGTTATTTTCTGTATCATAAATTAATTCTGATAACTTTTACCATGAGATCTTTGTGAGAGGGTTGCATAGAGTTCCCTTGCTATATCTAACAGCAAATTAGGTCAATTTGAATGGTATTTGTATGCCTTAAAGAATTTAACTACAACTTCTCCCCGAAAGAAGATGTTTCTCCTGTTGAAGTAATTGGGTCCACAAAGCAGTTTTGCTTTTGAGTTCTGATTTGGTAGCTTCACTCTCATTGAAGAAAATCTCAGGTTACTTCAGGTTAATTGAAGTCATCATTTTGTTGTCTCTGTCTAGATCAGAAACGTGGAGTGCAGCATCTAGATTGTCAAGTTTATCATTTTGTTTTAGCCAACTTTGTAATTAGAGACCTTTTCAAGATGAATTTTTCTTTTCCTGGCTGCTGAAAGTTGCAGATCTATCTCCCAATGTCACTGTATCTAGGTCAATTCAAAACAATTCACTCAACAATGGTCTGTTTCCCATGTTACATATTTCTCTCTCTAACTAAGCCAGACAGAGATGTACTGACAAGACAGAATGCCAGAATCTCTCAGCTGCAATAATTCTTTCTCTGTCTCTTCAGGTACTATGCCTTAAGAGGGCATTGGCAACCATGTACAGCCATGATTTATGTTGGTCCATGATTACACTTGGCAAGGGACTGCAGTGATTTGCTGATGCCTTCTGCGCTGTGGCTGACCAGGAAACTCCCACATCTTTGAATCATCGCATCACTAAAGTGCAGATAGAGGCCATTTGGCCCACTGAGCTTGCACTGGGCCTCCAAATATCATCGCACTCTAACCCTGTAACCCCATATTTACCATTGTTGACCCACTTAGCCTGCACATCCATGGATACTACAGCATGACCAATCCTGATGAAGAGTCATCGTGACTCAAAATGTTACCTTGCTTTCTTTTCATGGATGCTGTCTGACCTGTTGATATTGCCAGCATTTTTTGCTTTCAGTACAGTTTCCAGCATCTGCAATAATTCGCACTTCCAACCCACCTAATCTTTGCACACACAGAAACCACTAAACTGGCTTTAAAGAGAAATTAAAACATGTCCCATTTTCACATCATCCTTTAATTTATGTGGAGGTCATTCCAATTACAAGTTGAAATCACATAGCAATGGAAATAAGATGTTCCAACGCACTTCGTAGGGGTGTTTTCGGCGATATCTTGTTACCAAACCCTGAAGGCTTTTAGGGTAAGTGACCAAAAGATTGGTCAAAAGTGGAAAGTTTGAAGAAACATTGTAAAGAAGCAGAAAAGCCAGAGAAAGCAATTCCATTCTTCTAGGCCTAGTCAGATGTAACCACTGCCCCCTACAATGAGGCTGATGTAAACTGGGAATGCCTAAGAGGAAGGCAGAGTGGGTGCCGGGCTGGGGGTCACTGTCAGATTGGAAAACAATCAGAATGTTATAAGTTGGTGACACAGCAAAAGGGGAGAACACTACTGGAGTGGGGCTACGTAGATAGATTTTTCTGCGCTTCTGGAAACATTGAGAAGAGAAGAGAGTATTGGAGGAATATTTCAGCACTTCAAAGGCATGGTGGTTGAAGGTTCTGCCGGTGATAATGAAAAGTAAGGGGTTGTAGGCGGTGCCAGATACCCAACTAAAATAAGAGAAGCCACACGCTGAGCCTGGGACCATCTGAAAGAGGTCGCAATGTTGAAATCAATGACAAAGATGAACTAACTCCAAATACTCGCTGAAGAAGAGAGTTTTATTTATGCAGTGGGCTATTTAGAAATCGGAATGAGTTGCCGTAAGGAATGATAGAGACAGAAAGCATTGCTGGTGTTCTCATTAAACAGAGTCACATTCAAAGTAATGAAGACAAAAAGCCTGAGACTGAGGGTGGGGGGGTGTGTGGTGGGGGGAGGTGGAAATAGTTTTGGTTGCTCTGGAAGGAATGAGCCGAGAGGCCACCTTCTGAACTGCAGTGAGAGTCACTGGAAGAATTTAGGAATTGTAGAGTGCTACAGTCATACAGCACGGACCAACCAGACAACGTGGAACATAATCCCAAACAAAACTAGTCCCACCTGCCTGCTCCTAGCTCATATCCATCCAAACCTTTCATTTTCATGTACTTGTCTAAGTCCCTTGTTAACGTAATTTTGCCCATAGAACATAGAACACTACAGCGCAGTCCAGGCCCTTTGGCCCTCGATGTTTCGCCAACCTATGAAACCAATCTGAAGCCCATCTAACCTACACTATTCCATTATCATCCATTTGTTTATCCAACGACCATTTAAATGCCCTTAAAGTTGCAGGTAGGGCATTCCACGCCCTTACTACTCTCTGAGTAAAGAACCTACCTCTGACATCTGTCCTATATCTATCAACCCTCAGTCTAAACCTACATCCCCTCGTGCTAGCCATCACCATCCAAGGATAAAGGCTTTCACTGTCCACCCTATCTAACCCTCTGATCATCTTGTATGTCTCTATTAAGTCACCTCTTAACCTTCTTCTCTCTAATGAAAACAGCCTCAAGTCCCTCAGCCTTTCCTCATAAGAGCTTCCCTCCATACCAGGCAACATCCTGGTAAATCTCCTCTGCACCCTTTCCAATGCTTCCACATCCTTCCGATAATGTGGCGACCAGAACTGTACACAATACTCTAACTGCGACCGCACCAGAGTTTTGTACAGCTGCAGCATAAGCTCATGGTTCCGGAACTCGATCCCTTTACCAATAAAACCTAACACACCATTCGCCTTCTTAACAACTCTATCAACCTGAGTGGCAACTTTCAGGGATCTAGGCACATGGACACCGAGATCTCTCTGCTTGTCCACACTACCAAGAATCTTATCATTGGCCCAGTACTCTGTATTCCTGTTACTCCTTCTAAAGTGAATCACCTCACACTTTTCCATACCCACCATTTCTTCAGAAGGTCCATTCCACGTGCAAACCACTCCAGTGTAAAGAGTTTGCTTCTCATTCCTTTTTAAATATTTCTCCTCTCACCTTAAGAATATGCCTCTAGTCTTGAAATCCCCCATGCTAGGAAAAAGACACCCACCATTAACCCTATCTCTGCCCTTCATGATTTTATAAACCTCAAGAAAGTCACTTCTCAACCATCTATGCTCCAGTGAAACAAGTCCCAGCCTATCCAATCTTTCTCAAACCTCCCATACCTGGCAACATCCTGCTAAATCTCTTCTGAACTGGGCAACGAATTGGACACAGTACCCCAGAAGAGAGGCCTCACCAATGCCCTGTACAACCTCCACATGATTTTCCAATGCCTACACTCAAAGGACTGAGCAATGAAGGCAAGTGTGCTAAACGCCATTTTAAACACCCTGTCTATATATGATTCAAACTTCAAGGAATTATGTACCTGAATCCCTAGGTCCTCTGTTCTACAACACCGCCCAAGACCCTACCATTAATTGTATAAGCCCTACCCTTGTTTATTGTATCAAAATGCAATACCTCGCTTTCATCCAAATTGGACTCCATCTGCCAGTTTTCAGCCCATTGACCAATTTGATCAAAATCCCACCTTCACTGTCTACTTTGCCAGCAATTTTGGTGTTGTCTGCAAAATTACCATGCCTTCTATTTTCTCATCCAAATAACTTGGTTAAGAATCTGATGCCATGTTAATACTGTCAGTATGGAGTTTGCACATTCTCTCTGTGTCTGCGTGGGTTTCCTTTGAGTGTTCCAGTTTCCTCCCACAGTCCAAAGATGTGAAGGTTAGGTGATTGGCCATGCTAAATTGTCCATTGTGCTCCGGGATGTGTGGATTAGGTGTGTTGTAGGGGGATGGCCTGAGTGGAATGCCCCAAGGCTCAGTGTGGACTTTTTGGGTCGAAGGGCCTGTTTCCACACTGCAGGGATCCTATGATGATTCTATGATTAAAGGTGACAACAAAGACATGTGGGAAGAGCTGTCCAGAGTTGAATGGAAGGGGAGTCTAGCAGGGAAGACGGTGAAGCAGCAAAGGCAGGAGTTTCTGGGGTAATCCAGGATGCAGAGCAGAAAATCATCCCAAGGAAGAAGAAACACATTAAGGGGGCGATGAGGAAACGATGGTTGACAAGGAAAGTCAGGGAGAGCATAAAAGCAAAGAAAAATCGTTCAGTTTTGGTGAAGATTAGAAAAGACAGCAATAAAAGAAAACTTGCACTGATGCAGCATTTTGACATAAAATGTCCTGTAGAATTACACAAAATGGCAATTGAATGAAAATTGACCAGGATGTTGCCAGGATTGCAGGGTTTGAGCTATAGGGAGGGGCTGAATAGACTGGCGCTATTTTCCCTGGAGCATCAGAGGCTGAGGGATGACCATATAGAGGTTTATAAAATCGTGAGGGGCTGGAATAAAGTGTATAGCCACAGACTTACCCCTGGGGTTGGGGAGTCCAAAACTAAGGAACATAGATTTAAGATGAGAGGTGAAAAATTTGAAAGGGTACTAAGGGGCAACTTTTTCACGCAGTGTGGTGCATATATGGAAATAAGCTGCCAGAGGAAGTGGTAGAGGCTGGTACAATCAAACATTTAAAAGGCATCAGGATGGGCACACGACTAGGAAGGGTTTAGAAGGATATGGGCCAAATGCTGGCAAATGGGACTAGATTAATTTAGCATATTTGGTCAGCATGGACGAGTTGGATGAGTCTGTTTTTATGCTGCACAGCTCTATGAATCTATGACACCTTGCCAAATAAGGTTACCCTCGGGTAAGTGATCACTAGCTTAGGCCACATTTGAAATATTGTGTGCAGTTCTGGTTGCTACAATTTTGGGAAGGATGTGGAGCCTTTGGAGATGGCGCAAAAGAGGTTTACCAAGATGTTCCTTGGATAGGGGTGTATTAGCTATAAGGAGAGTTTGGACAAACTTAAGATGTTTTCACTAGAAAGGAGGAGACTGTGGAGCAACCTGATAGAAGTATCCAAAATGATGGAAGGAATGGATAAGGTGGATAGCCATATTCTTTTTCCCAGGATGGAAATGTCAAATACCAGAGGTGTAGATTTAAGGGGAGGGGGGAAATGTTTAAAGGAGATGTGCAAGGCAAGTATTTTATGTAGAGGGTGGTAGGTGTCTGGATAGTGGTGGAAGCAGAGAGGATAGCACAGTTTAAAAGGCATTTAGACAGTCACATGAACAGGCAGAGAATAGAGGGATAGGGACCATGTGCAGGCAGAAGGGATTGGTTTAGAATGACATCAGAGTTCGCACTGCCGTGATGGACAGAAGGGCCTGTTTCTGCACTGTTCTATGTTCTAATATTGTTGACTGTGCCTGCAGTTGCATGGCTCCAAAGCTGTGGAATTCCCTCTCCAACTGCATTAACTTCCCTTCCTTTAAGATTTTTTTTACATTTTAAGTCAAGCTTTTGCTCACCTGCCTGAATATTTCCTTATGTGGTTCTGAATCTAGTTTTGTTTGATAACACACCATGTTGGCATCTGGTCTATTTTACAGTGGTCAAAGTGCTAAATAAATGCAAGTTGTTGTTGTGAAAGCTGAAATTCCTTCCCCCTTCCTCATCTAGAAATTATTTTTAGAATTTAAAAAATCCTTTTTTTTACATTTTAAACACTTTGCTCTTGTTAATAAGATGTCAGGTTTGCCTTGGCATTTTTCACAAGAGATCTAAGCGTACACTGCTTTATAATAGAAAGAATGCTACACCACAATCTCAACAGAGGGATAGCCTCAAGGCAATGTCACTATTCTATTAATCCAGTGACCCAGGTAATGATCTGGATTAGGCCTAGAGTGGAGCCAGGTTCAAATCCTGCCTTAGCAGATGGTGGAACGTGAATTCAAAAGAAAATATCCAGAATTAAGAATCCACTGATGATGGAGCCGATTGTCAAGAGGAGCCATCTAGTTTACTAATGCCCTTTAGAGAGGGAAACTGCACTCCTACATGTGACTCCAGACCACAGCAATGACATTGACACTTACCTGCCCTCTGGGTAATTATGACTAGGCAATAAATGCTGGACCAGCCAGCAACACTCAAATCCTGTGACTAAACAAGAAAAACCTACAACAGTATAATCTGTGGATGTCAGTTCAAGGCCACAAAGTAACTTGCATTTACACACAACTTCCCAAGGTCAATGAGAGACTAATTACTATCCATGAGGCAGCTTCATAGAGTGGCGGATGCTTATAAATTTCCACCTCATGAATCCACTGTTTTCCAAAGCAGCAGTGACTTCGCTGCAGAAGTGTTTCATTTGTTATAACATGCTTTGGGATATTCTGAGGTCCTGACTGATGCTGTATAGAATTTTTCTCTCCTTTCTCCTTACATTCTCCACAATTTTCACTCATTCTACTGAGACCAAGCTCTTACAAGGTCAATACTCACAAACGCATGCTGTATCCATTCATCTACTAAAGCCGATATGATATAGAAATCTTGGGGGCAACCATCAATTACGTGGTGTTCAGTTCTTATATATGGATGTATAGGATAAAATGTGAACTGCAATACAGATGATTTGGAACCGGAGAATCTTGCAGTAAAGGTCTTTTAATGGTTCAGCCTCAGAACATTCAGTTCAATCAGTTTCACATTTCCAGCTTGCAAAGCTAGATTCTGGAATGCTCAGAGTTTAAGCCTTGCTTCTCAGTTTATGAGCTTATCCAATGCCTAATTGCCAACATAATCAGAATGTACGGCTCACAGTAACATAATGCAAATTTATCTAAATATTCTGAAACTCTGTGAAAGTGGGTTGTTCATTAAAAGGAACGAGTGTCATATTAGTAAGAATATGTGACAAGAAATTTTCCTACTGGAGAAGTTGTGTGAAGAAGTATCAATTTCTACCTTATTGAGGTCCACAACTTTCCTGTGTGTCAACTATGGCTCCGTGGATAGCAATCTCATTGTGGAGGTGGAAGATTACGGATTAAAATGCTTTTCCATTGGCTTTCCTGCATGATATATAGATGTTGCAAATCAAAAAAGAAACGGGATGTACTGGAGAAACTCAGCAGGCCTGATAGGATCGGTGACAAAAGAAACAGAGTTAACTGCCAAAAGTCCAACTTTGGACTTTGGAATACAAACATTAACTCTCATCTTGTCTATAGCAGCTGCCAAACCTGCTGAGTTTCTTCATTGCAAAATGTTTTCAGTTGCCAAAGTAATGTAGGTTGACCCTTCAGTGCAGTACTGAGGAATTGCTGCACTGCACTGTTGGAGGTGCTGTCTTTCAGAAGAGACTGGAAAGAGGCCCATTTGCCCTCTCAGGAGAATGTAGGATATCCCATGGCATTTTTCAAAGAACTGTGTTCCCCTGGTGTGCTCGCTCGCAGTTGGACTAAACATTACGGTGTACCGCAAGGATCTGTTTGGGGCCACTGCTGTTTGTCATTTTTATAAATGACCCAGATGAGGGCATAGAAAGATGTGTTAGTAAATTGGCAGATGACACAAAAATTGGTGGAGTTGTGGATAGTGCGGAAGGGTGTTGCAGGTTACAGAGGGACATAGATAAGTTGCAGAGCTGGGCTGAGAGGTGGAAAATGGAGTTTAATGTGGAAAAGTGTGAGGTGATTCACTTTGGAAGGAGTAACAGGAATACAGAGTACTGGGCCAATGTAAGATTCTTGGTAGCGTGAATGAGCAGAGAGATCTCGGCGTCCATGTGCGTAGATCCCTGAAAGTTGCCACCCAGGTCGATAGGATTGTCAAGAAGGTATACGGTGTGTTAGGTTTTATTGATAGAGGGATTGAGTTTCGGAGCCATGAGGTCATGTTGCAGCTGTACAAAACTCTGGTGCGGTCGCACTTGGAGTATTGCGTACAGTTCTGGTCACCGCATTATAGGAAGGATGTGGAGCATTGGAAAGGGTGCAGAGGAGATCTATCAGAGTGTTGCCTGGTATGGAGGGAAGGTCTTATGAGGAAAGGCTGAAGGACTTGAGGCTGTTTTCATTAGAGAGAAGGAGGTTAAGAGGTGACTTAATAGAGACATACAAGATGATCAGAGGATTAGATAGAGTGGACAGTGAGATCCTTTTTCCTCGGATGGTGGTGGTTAGCACGAGGGGACATAGCTTTAAATTGAGGGTTGATAGATATAGGACAGATGTCAGAGGTAGGTTCTTTACTCAGAGAGTAGTAAGGGAATGGAATGCCCTGCCAGGCAACAGTAGTAGACTCGCCAACTTTAAGGGCATTTAAATGGTCATTGGATAAACATGTGGGTGATAATGGAATAGTGTGGGTTAGATGGGCTTCAGATTGATTTCACAGGTTGGCGCAACATCGAGGGCGAAGGGCTTGTACTGCACTGTAGTGTTGTATGCTGTATGTTCTATTACCACATGACTTATTTCTACAAATTTGACTGTCGTTCAAATACATATGAAAGCTCTATATGAGTGCAAGTGCTTTTGAAGTAAATCCTTGTTGTAATGTTGAAATAACAGCTGATTACCATACAGAAAGCTCCTACAAACAGCAGGGAGATAAATGATCAGAGCTTCTGAGTTTAGCATAATGTGATTCGTACAATAAACAAATAGTACAGGATCTGGCAGCCACATCTGGAGCGAGAAGCAAAATTACCATTTCAAATCCAACTAGGATCTTCTGATTCGGGAGTGGGGGAAGCGGGGTGAAGAGGGGGTTTTGGGTTCAGTGATAATTATTTGGGGAGAAATTAGTGACCTGAACTCAGGGAGAACCTTTTGTTTTGAGCCATGGGATCTTCCTTGGACTTTTAAAAGTGAAGATGTCAGTACTACATTAAAGTGTTATCAAAAAGAAGAATTTGCATTTCGATAGTGCCATTCAAAACCTCTGAATGCCTGAGAATGAATGAAGTTCTTTTGAAATGTAATCACTCGTTGTTGTACATAGAAATGCTTCAATCAATTTGCGCACAGCAGCATCCCACAGGAAGCAACAAAAAAATGGCAATGCCATCGTCTTCATGACACTAGATGGGACCTCAATCCCACAATCCAAAAGCCTGTTTACTCAGGGAGGTAAAATCCTTTTAAGGTAAAAACTTAGAATCATGTTTCAATAATAAAAATGAGACCACAGGGCAGTTCACACACAAGGGGCAATGTTAACTTAGTGACAATGTTAATGGGATACCTCTGGGAGATATAGTTTCAAATAGAACATACTACAGTATGGTACAGGAACAGGCCCTTCAGCCCACAATATCTACGGCAACCATGATGTCATCCTAAATTAATCCCCACTGGCTCCCTTCTATTTCCTTCCTGTTCAAGTGTCTGTCCAAATGCCTCTAAAATGTTACAATTGTATCTGTTTTTATCACCTCCCCTGGCAAAATGTTCCAGGCACCTACCACCCTCTGTGCCATGTATATCTTCTTCACACATCCCCTGTCTCATGATAAATCCATGTCCCGATGTATTTGATATTTATAACCTGGGAAAATCGACTCCAATTATCACCTTATCCACACCGTTTATGATGTTATATATTTCTATCAGGTCATCCCTCAACCTCCAAAGCTCTAGCAAAAACAATGCAATTGTGTCCAAACAATCCTCTTATCTAATACATTCCAACCCAGGCAACATCCTGGTACATCTCTTCTGCATCCTCTCCAAGGCCTCCACATCCTTCCTATAGGGTGGTGACCAGAACTGCACACAATACTCCAAATATGGCCTAACTAAGGTTTTATTCAGCTGCAGCATTACTTTTACACTCGATGCCCCAACTGATGAAGGCAAGCATGCCACATTATCTTCTTTACCACCTCCTCTTTCACATGTGGGAACTATAGACTTGCACCCCAAGATCCTTCTGTATATCAATACTCCTAAGGGTCCTGTTATTTACTGTATTTTCTTTTGCATTTGACCTCTCAAAATGCATCACATCATACTTGTCCAGATTAAATTCCATCTGCCATTTCTCCTCCCAACTTTCCAATTGATCTATATCCTACTGCACCCTTTCACAATCTTCCTTGTTAACCACAACTTCATCAATTTTTGTGTCATCTGCAAACTTACTAATCAGACGACCTACATTTTCATCCGAATCATTGATGTACATTACAAGCAATAGCGGTTCCAGAGCTGATCCTTGGGGAACATCATTAGTAAAGATCTCTGGTCAGAAAAATGCCACTTGACAACTACCCTCTGTATTCTGCGGCCAAACCAATTTTGTATCCAACTTACCAAGTCCCTGTGGATTCCACATGACATAATCTTCTGGACCAGGCTACCATGAGGGACCTTGACAAATGCTTTAGTAGAGTTCATGCAGACAACATCTACTGCCCTATGCTCATCAATTATCTTTGTCACGTCCTCATAAAACTCACTCAAATTTGTAAGATAAAACCTCCCCTATACAAAGCCATGGGGCTACCTCCGATAAAGACCAAAAGAACTGCAGATGCCGTAAATCAGGAACAAAAACAGAACTTTCTGGAAATGCTCAGCCATTCCAATTCTGAGGAAGAATCATCAGCCCACTTGATTGACACCACTCACTCCCTCCACCAGGGATGCTCAGATGCAGCAGTGTGTACTATTTACAAGATGCGCTGCAGAAATTTGCCAAAGCTCCTTTAACAGCACCTTCCAAACACATAACCACTTCCATCTAGAAGGACAGGGGTGGCAGGTACATGGGAATGCCACCCCCTGCAAGTTTACTTTCAAGCCACTCACCAGCCTGACTTGGAAATATATCGCCATTCCTTCTGCGTCGCTGTGCCAAAATCCTGAAATTCCCTCCCTATGGGCATTGTGAGTCAACATTTAGCAGGTGTTCTGCAGTGATTCAAGAAAGCAGCTCAACACCACCTTCTGAAGGGCAACTAGGGAAGGGCAGTAATTGCTGGCCCAGCCACTAGCACCCATACTCCATGTGAGAATGAAAAGAAGTTTCATTTTCGAGAATGCTAACGAAAGTTAATATGTCTGACCATGTTCATAACAGGGCAGATTGTACAGTGTCTGTGAGAACATCAGGCTTGAATTATTGTTCTAAAGAGAATATCCATGTGTTTAGTCTGTTACAGTTATTTCAGTTTGCAAAGTATAAATTCCCACAATATTCTTAAAGTGTACATTTCACGTGCATTTTGAAAGTTTAATTCTCTAGAACAGAATATAATTGCAAATGAGATAAATCATCTGGAACTGCTCCATTTATTCATTGATTGCATATGTATAGTATGATCCCAGCTGATGCTAATACTGGACAGGTAAGATCCCATACTGTGAACTCGTTTGAAGGACCATAGTTTTATATACTTTGCACCATAGAACATAAAGATTTATTGCATAAAAGATAAAAAGAGTCACTAACTATATTACATTATACAAGGATTATTGGAACTAACTCATAGCAAATATCGAAAGGAAAGATTCAATCTTTTTTCTCACAATAACCTTACAGGCACTTAAACCTCATTGAAAGATCACTGCTATCTCTACACTAAAGCTCGACGTTCAACTGATATCTCTGTAATCAGTTCCATTTTGTTGAGCTGCTTTGTATTCACTCAATGCTATTCTCCTCGATTAATGTATCACATTGAGACCGTAAAGTAAGCTGCTAACTTAGCTCACTATTACTACTGGACAGGTGTCCATTAAACTCATGTCTTCAACAGCCTTGTGGAATATCTTCCTCTCTGACTTATGCTTTTGAAGTTTTCTCCCCTTGTGCCCTGACTAATTGAAGTCTGCTAAACAAAATGTGGATAGCTGAGGGATAGAGTTATAAAGACGCTTAGCATGGAAACAGACCCTTCAATCCAACTCATCCATGCTGGCCAGATACTCTAAATTAATCTAGTCCCATTTGCCAGCATTTAGTCCATATCCCTCTAAACTCTTCCTACTCTGGTACCCATCCAGATGCCTATTAATGTTGTAATTGTACCGGCCTCCACCACTTCCTCTGGCAACTCATTCCACACATGCACCACCCCCTGTGTGAAAAAACTGCCTCTTAGTTCCCTTCTATATCTTTCCCCTCTCATCTTAAACCTACGCCCTACAGTTTTTGGCTCCCCCATCCAGTGGAAAAGACCTTACCTATTTATCCTTGCTCCTCATGATTTTCTAAACCTCTATAGGATCACACCTCAGCCTCCAAAGCTCCAGGGAAAATAGCCCCAGCCTATTTAGCATCTCCCTATAGCATCCAACACCGGCAACGTCCTCTTTTCTGAATCCTTTCAAATTTCACAACATCCTTCCTACAGACGGGAGACCGGAATTGTGTACAATACTCCAAAAAGTGGTCGAACCAATGTCCTTTACAGCCACATCGTGACATGTATACCCAATGCACTCATCAATAAAGGCGAGCATACCTTGAAGAAGCATACACTTTCTTCATTATCTTACTACTTGCAACTCCACTTTCAAGGAATTATGAACCAAGGTCTCTTTGTTCAACAACACTCCCCAGGACCTTACCATTAAGTGTATAAGTCCTGCCTAGATTTGCCTTTCCAAAATGCAACACCTCACGCATCTAAATTAACTCCATCTGTCACTTCTTGGCCCATTGGTTTTGGACTCCCCCACCCTGGGGAAAAGACCTTGACTATTTCCCCTATCTATGCCCTTCATGATTTTATAAACTTCAATAAGGTCACCCCTCAGTCTCTGATGCTTCAGGGAAAATAGCCCCAGCCTAGAGTTTAAGAGCAGGGATATCATTGCTGGAGCTGGATACAATGTTGGTGAGGCCTTAGCCAGAGTATTGTGTGCAGTTCTGGAATCCCCCTTACGGGAGGGATATGATTGCATGGGAAAGGGTACAGAGGAGATTTATAAGGATGTGCCTTTCCTGCACACTTTTAGATATAAAGAGAGATTGGACAGACTGGGATTGTTTTCCTTTGAGTGGAGAAGACCATAAGACCATAAGACGTAAGAGTGGAAGTAAGGCCATTCAGCCCATTGAGTCCACTTCGCTATTTAATCGTGGCTGATGGGCATTTCAACTCCACTTCCCTGCACACTCCCCGTAGCCCTTAATTCCTTGCGAGATCAAGAATTTATCAATTTCCACCTTGAAGACATTTAACATCCCGGCCACCACTGCATTCCGTGGCAATGAATTCCACAGGCCCATCATTCTCTGGCTGAAGAAATGTCCCCTCATTTCCATTCTAAATTTACCCCCTCTAGTCCTAAGGCTGTGCCCATGGGCCCTAGTCTCCCCACCTAACGGAAACAACATCCCAGCGTCTACCCTTTCTAAGCCATGCATTATCTTGTAAGTTTCTATTAGATCTCCCCTCAACCTTCTAAACTCAAATGAATACAACCCCAGGATCCTCAGCCATTCATTGTAAATTAGGCCTACCATTCCAGGGATCATCCGTGTGAATCTCCGCTGGACACACCCCAGTGCCAGTATGACTTTCCTGAGGTGTGGGGCCCAAAATTGGACACAGTATTCTAAATGTAGCCTAACTAGAGCTTTATAAAGTCTCAGAAGCACATCACTGTTTTTATATTCCAACCCTCTTGAGATAAGTGACAACATTACATTCGCTTTCTTAATCACGGACTCAACCTGCAAGTTAACCTTTAGAGAATCCTGGACTAGCACTCCCAGATTCCTTTGTACTTCGACTTTATGAATTTTCTCACCATTCAGAAAATAGTCCATGCCTGTATTCTTTTTTCCAAAGTGCAAGATCTCGCATTTGCTCACATTGAATTTCATCAGCCATTTCCTGGACCACACACCTAAATTGTCTAAATCTTTCTGCAGCTTCCCCACCTCCTCAGTACTACCTGCCTGTCCACCTAACTTCGTATCATTGGCAAACTTCACCAGAATGCCCCCAGTCCCTTCATCCAGATCATTAATATACAAAGTCAACAGCTGCGGCCTCAACGCTGAACCCTGCAGGTTGCCATTCCAAAAATGAGCCTTTTATCCCAACTCTCTGCCATCTGTTAGACAGCCAATCCTCAATCCAAGCCAGTAGTTCATCTCGAACACCATGGGCCCTCACCTTACTCAGCAGCCTCCCATGAGGCACCTTATCAAAGGCCTTTTGTAAGTCTAGATAGATAACATCCACTGGGTTTCCCTGATCTAACCTACTTGTTATCTCTTCAAAGAATGCTAACAGGTTTGTCAGGCACGACCTCCCCTTACTAAATCAATTCTGACTTGTTCCAATCCAACCCTGCACTTCTAAGAATTTAGGAATCTCATCCTTAACGATGGATTCTAGAATTTTACCAACAACTGAGGCTAGGCTAATTGGCCTATAATAAGACTAAGGGAGGACTTGAGTCAGATATATAAAGTTATAAGGGGCATAGGTAGGGTAGATGGGAAGGGATGTTTCACCTTGGTGATCAGAGTGCATAGATTTATAGCAAGGGACAAAAGATTTAGAAAGCATGTGAGAAAAGTTTTCTTCTCAGTGTTTGTAGGAATTCACAATGCACTACCCATAAGGGTGGTACAAGGAGAAACAAGGTGATCCCTCTGATGAGGCCATCCCAGTGTCAAGGGCTTTCCATGTGAAAATAAAGGATGACTCAGTAACAGGATACCAGCCTCTGTGGAGCTATTTCAGTAGTGACAAAAGTAAATATGTCCTGAAGAAACTCACTCGCAACAGTGAGCTTTGAGTTGGGGTAAGCATTGCTTCTATCATGCCGTTATTCAGGAAGTCAAACTCGGTTAACTGTGGTGTCGAAGTCTGAGCCCAGTATGTGAAAAAATGTGTTTTATTTTTCTGGGCAGATGACACTGGGCAAATGAAAAGCAATGAGTTATTCTCCTCACAGCCTGTGGACCCATAGCTTTTTCAGTTATTAGGAGCCTGAACTTTCCCTGAGGCACCAAATACAAAAATCTTTCAAGAGTTGGCAGACTTATTAACAGAATATTACGACCCCAAGCCTCCTCTAATTCTAAGGTGTTACCAGTTTTACTCGGCAATTCGAGAAGCAGGGGAATCCATGTGAGCGTTTTTAATGAGTTTAAGGCAATGAATAAAGGCATGTAACTTTGGTTTAGCCCTTAATGAGGTGCTGAGAGACAATTTGTTATGTGGGATTAATGAGATAACAATGCAAAAGTGCCTACTAGCGGAAGCCTAGGTGGACTTCACACAGGTACTACAACTGGCTTTATCATTGGAAAATGAAGCAAGTGGAGCATATGCGTTGCAAGGTATTCCGATGAAAGTGGGCACCTTCACCAATCTGACTCGGGTTGGGGAACGATTCCATAGCCTCACTCAGAATATACCCTGAACAGAGGGACTCTAGGTCAGCGCACAGCAAAACCCCAAAACACAGCCAACCCTTGGCCAACCGGTTAAAGTTTTCTTTAGGATCCAGGCCAGCAATCCATTGTAGTTGCTGCTAGTATGCAGACTCGATACAGCAAACTACAGTCCCACTAATCCTGAATTGAGAAAGAGAACTCCTAGGCCAGTACCCAGGAAAATGCACACCTTGGGAAGTTTGCCTATACCTGGTTTGGAACAGTTAAATTACTCAACAACATCCAAATCAGAACCAATAAAAATAGGGGCAACATGGTTAGCAAAGCTGCCTCACAGCATCAGGGACCCAGGGTTAGATTCCAGTTGGCACATTCTCCCCGTGTCTGTGTGGGTTTCCTCTGGGTGCTCTGGTTTCCTCCCACACTCCAAAGATGTGCAGTTTAGGTGGATTGTCCATGCTAAATTGCCCATAGTGTCTAGGGTGGAAGATGTAAGGATAGGATAGCGCATTGGTCTGGGTGAGATGCTCTTCAGAGAGTCGGTGTGGATTCAATGGGCTGAATGTCCTGCTTCCACAGTGTGGGATTCTATGATAAAAGTCTAGTTAAATAGTCACCCAGTACTAACAGAGTCCAGCACAGCTGTCTCAGTGATCAAAATTCAGTCTGGACTCCAACCCTTAAGTTTAACAAGATCACGACCAAGCTGAGACAGATTAAGGGTACAACTTCAGACCAGTCTCACGTGAGAAACAGCTGGTTCAGTTACCATTGATTATAGTGAAAGGCTTGGGGTTGAGCTTGATGGGGCAAAATTGGTTGAGAAAGATTCACCTTGATTTGGCTCAACATTTTTCAATTAGAAAACGGTTGACCGAGTGAAGTCCTAATTAAATACCCGTAAATCTTCCAGGGAGGCCTACAGACTATCAAAGGAGTCAAGGCTACCTTGTATGTGGACCAGGAAACACTCCACAATTCTGCAGGCCCGCCCAGTGCCACTACAGACAAAAGTAAAGACAGAAATCAGAAGGCCGGAAATCAAAGGGATCACCAAATCTGGACAGTTTGAGGAATGGGCAGCACCAGTTGTACTGATTTTGTAGTCCGACGGATCGTTCACCTTGTCGGGATTTTAAACATATGGCAAACCACTTCTCAGAGCTGGATAAATACCAAATCCCTTGCATTCAGGACTTACACCCAAAGTTGGCAGGGAAGCTGTCCTTCACAAAACTGGACATGAGCCGTGTGTACCTACAATTGCAACTAGGTGAGGATTCCCAGAAGTATGCTACAATTAATACCTGTAAGGATTTGTAATAATATACAAAGCTGACATTTGGGGTATCATCTGTTTTTGCAATTTTTGAATGGAAGATGGAGAACATTTTACAAGGTATACCCTTAATCCCATTTATCTGGATGATGCACTAATAACAAAGAAGACCAAAAGAAGGTATTGGAGAATGCGGACATAGTCTTCAGATGGTTCTGTCAGGCAGGTATACACCTACAAAGGGATAAATGTGTGGTCCAGGAGCCCCAAGTGACCTACATGAGCTACTGAGTTGACAAGACCAGGTTATACCTATTGGAAGATAAAATGAGGGTGATCAAAGCTGTCCCAGCCCCCATGTCAGTACCAGAGCTTAGCTCTTTCCTGGAGCTGGTGAGTTATGATGGGAAGTTCACAGATAATCCGGCCTCTGTCCTGACACATTTGAATCAACTCCAAATAAAGGGTCAGCCTTGGAAATGGTTGTGCCATCAAGCCATAGTTTTCAGGGACGTGAAGAAGCAGCTAGCATCCTCAAGTGTTGGCACACTATGATCCCAAGTGAGAGCTGGTGCTGACATGTGATACCTCCCCATACAGCATTGGAGTATTATTAGCTCACAGGTGGCCCAATGAAGAGGAATGCCTAATAGTGCATGCATCCAGGACTTTGGCAAAATGCAGAGCATAAATATGTCCAGACAGAGAAGACAGTCATTCTTTGATTCAGGAAGTTCCACCAATACCTTTATGGGTGAAGTTTTGTGGTGTTAATGAGCCACAAACCCCTACTATGTCTACTAATAGAGGATAAGGTAGTGCTTGCCCACAGTTTCAGGCTGAATTCAGTGTGAGCTGTAATACTAGGCATGTGTAATTACAGGTTGGAACACCATCCGGGAGGCCAAGTAGCAAATGTGGATGCATTGAGTGCCTCCTGCTGGTGGATACTCCACTGGTGCTATCGCCACTGGAGCAGTCCAGAATGGTTTGAAATTTTCTGGACACACATCCAGTCACAGCTGACGAAACCACACTTTGGATGCAGAAGGATCTGGTCCTGACAAAACTGAAACAGCTGGTGGTGATGGAGGAGCTGAAGGTCCATCATAGCCAGAATCAAAAGCTTTCTGGGCCACAAGAGACCAGACAGTAGAGGATGACATTTTATTACAGAGAGTGAGAGCGATTGTCCTGAGCAAAGGTTGCCGCTGGATACTGGCTGAACTCCACCAGGGTCTTCCAGGGGGTTTCCAAAATGAAGGTGTTGGTGAGAAGTTGTGTCTGGTGGCCAGGATTGGATATTGACATCATGATGTTGGTGACACAGCGCCCCAGTGTGCCAACAAGAATAAAAATTCCTTCCAGCAGCTCCCTAACATTTGTGGGAACAAGCAGGTAAACCCTGGACTCAGTAACATATCAACTATGCACATGCTTTTGTGGGGTCAATGATCTTAGTCATATTGGATATACACTCAAATTAGTTGGATATGCATAAGTTTCATTCATCAAGCACAGCGATGACGAGAATAAAACTGTGCGCTTATTTAGTATAGGTGGGCTCCCAGAAGTGTTCGTCAGATATCAGGGGCCACTCTTTACCAGCAGGGAATTTGAGTGTTTCCTAAATTCAGATGGGATTCATCATATAAAGACAGCTCCACACCATCCATCATCCAATGGTGTGGCAGAAAGAGCAGTCCAAACTTTGAAGGCAGGCTTAAAGAAACAGCGCACTGCTTCACTAGATACCACACTGCCATGGTTCCTATTTGATTATAGAACTACCTTGCGTGCAAATACAGCAGAGTTTCTGATGGGGAGAAGACTCCACACCGGGTTAAATCCGATCTTCCCGGACCTGGGGGAAGGGTGAAACAGCATTAGGAACGCCAATGCTGGACACAAGACTGCACTGAGAGAAACAGTTTGTTTCAGGGGGACGAAATTCGGTGTAGGAACGGGAATGGCCCTGCATGGATGAGAGACGTGGTTGGCGTGAGGTCAGGTCCAGTTACGTATTAAGGTCAGGTAGTCCTGAACAAGCATGTGAACCATTTGGAAGCTGCAAACTCCCAAACACTGTGGGAGCAAACTCACCCAGTTCCTCGGAACAGTCGGAAAGCCTAGTGGATCCCATGGGTTTTCCCTCTCCATCAAGTATTGAAGATACCTCGTAATCTGAGATGGACACAGCAAATGTTACCACCTTGTCACCTTTACCACCTGAAGAAGAGAATGAATTTCTTCTGAGACACTCTGGGTGCAAGAGACAAGCCGTTGTATGCTAAACACCACCCCTATCTGAGGCGGAGTCAGAGGAACCTGACCTGGGGCTAAAATGCCCTGGGGGAGGGGCTACAAAAAATAGGAACCGGCCTATTTCCTTGGACTCAGAGGGGGAGGGATGTAGTGATTGTTTTGAGGTCAGTCAAGTGAACAACATACCATATCAGTTCCCAGGCTGGGGCTATTAATCTGGTCTAATCAGGGAGCCCTGGCTGACAGGTAAGGAGAGTCAGACAACCTGACACTCTGGGAGTTGACTCTGAGGCTGTAACACAGTCAAGGACTGTCCATGTGTAAATAACGGGTGACTTGGTGGCAGGACACCAGCCTCTGTGGAGTTATTCATTTATGATTCTAACCAGGTTGGAACAGCAGAGTGAGAGTTGTGTGTTGGCTTGCAGCATTGGGAGTGGCGTGTTACTGGACTTTAAATATGGTGCCAGTGGTGTCAATGCCAGGGGGGTTCCAGTTGTGAGGTTACTTCTCCTGTCGCATCATTTCATGCCAAGGGCAGTGAAGAAGAGAGGTAACAAAGTGTGGGGCTGGATGAACACAGCAGGCCAAGCAGCATCTTAGGAGCACAAAAGCTGATGTTTTGGGCCTAGACCCTTCATCAGAAAAGGGGGATGGAGAGAGGGTTCAGAAATAAATAGGGAGAGAGGGGGAGGCGGATAGAAGATGGATAACCTGGGCTGCATAAGTAATGAGGTGAAGAGCAGAAGATTGCATGAGGAACATGGAGGACTGGGTGCCATGAAGCACTCAAGAAAACACTTCAACTCTAAGTGAGAAAAGTGTGCCTGGCATTTTTGAGGGAGGTGGTGGCATTGTGGTAATGTCAGTGAGCTGAATCCAGAGACGCAGCCTACTGTTCTCAGGGGCTTGGGTTCAAATCCCACCAAGGCAGATGGTGAAACTCTAATTCAATAAAATTTGGAATTCAGGCTAGCCTAATGGAGACATTGCTTAAAATCTCCTTCAGCTCACTAAGGGACTTTGGAGAAGCGTATCTAACCTTAGGTCTATAACCCTAGATCCACAGCAATGTGGTTGTCTCTTAGGTGCCCGCTGAAATGGTGTAGAGAGCTAAAGGCAACTTGGGATGGGCAACAAATACAAAACCCGTATCCCACACAAGAATAACAAAGAAGTCCCTTTATCTGCTATTCTAATAGTGCAAACTGTTTACTGCATGGATTAAACACAAACTCGTTAAAATAGTGCACAAAAAAGAATTGCAGAAGAATGTTCAGTGCTCGTGTGGCTAGCCTGCTGAGTTGAATTGAAAGGCTAAGGTGACCTTGTAGCAGAAACTCGCAACGGAGTGCCTGGATTGCAAAACTGAGATGCGAGCCAGGATAAGTTGCTAAGAATTTGTCGTGCTCCGTGTAATGACTTAAGCCAGATTGGGAGCACTTCTTCAGATGAAGGGTAATTGAAAGTCGCTTGTCTTCCCCAAGACACTGGTGAGGCTAGGGGTCAGTTAACAATTTCAAAGCCAGGTTCAATAGAATTTTGCCTGGTAAAGTTATTGAGGATGTTGAATCAGCATGGGTATATGGAGTCCAGATCAGCTATGATCTAATTGAATGGTGGAAAAGGGTAAAGGATCTGAAAGTTCACACTTTCTCTTTAGTGCCTCATTTTTCATTTTGTGAAGAGAATAAAATGCCGTGAATGAGCTCTCCTCCTAACTCACTGATCGCATAAATATTTACCAAATGCACTTGATGGTTGCCTATGTAGTATCTTTGCAATGGATCGTGTCTTCCTTATTCTGATTCACTGGAGGATCATTTATTGCTGTAAAAGAGAAACCTGTTGCTGGAACTTGACATCCTGCACTCATCAGGACAAAGGCAAGAATACTATATTTCAAATGAGCACATCAGTTTATGCGATTGGAGCTGACTGGTTAGAGATGGACTCCCACTGGCTGAGACATTGCCAGGGAGAAAGCAATGGGGAACTATAGGGTCCCCAAGCTTCCACGCTAATCAGTGAAGGTATAAGGCCTGAACATATTCCTTTAGTTGCAGGAAGTCCCTGTATATGTCATATCTTGTAAACATTAACAAGCCTTGTTACAATCCAGACTGGCTATCTTATGTTGCTTAGAAACCGAAAGAACTGCAGATGCTGTAAATCCGGAACAAAAACAGAAGTTGCTGGAAAAGCTCAGCAGGTCTGGCAGCATCTGTGAATAAAAAGAATCAGTTAACATTTTGGGTCTGGTGACCCTTTCTCAGAACTTACGTTGCTTGTTTTGACCATTTTTAGCAGTCAGGATTGTTCAACAAAGGTTGACAATGCAGAGTCACATCTAAGTGCAAATGTTTTGCTTTGAGTTTTGCAACTGTGGGCTAGTTAAGTGTGGTCTGTACCCTTCCTGTTACAAAGGGGAACCTGCTGGTTGATTATGATCAGGTCATGGAAGCCAGTGTTCATGTCAGATTTTCTTGGGGCTTGATCGAAAATCATAAATTGAGGAGATTCCAGGGCAGTTATTTCTGGAGCTAGTTAATCCAAAGGCTCCGAGTTATTTCACACACCATATTCTGTATTTCCATTAAATCTCTATCCTTCTGGGGGTGACTCGCTGCCTGGGATTTCCCGGCCAGAGGAAAAACATTTCCAAGTCCTGAACACTCTTGTGCCACTACTGCATGTTGCCAGCATGATCTTACCAAACAGTGACAATTAAAGGAGCCATATCCGTCAGTCTTGTCCAAATCAGGACTGCAGCCAGTTTTCAGCGTTGGGTTGGTACATTCACTGCGGCCTGTCTTCTTGCTGGAGGTGATGGTGAGGGGCCAGTGGCAGGGCTGGACTAGCACTGGGAAACCTTCAACACAAGATAAGTGGCTGTCTCCCACTGCGTCTTTGATGGCAGTGATGGAAATATGTGTTTCCAGGGAGTGGCTGCTATGGCAGGGCATACAAGTAGAGAATCAGAGAATCCCTACTGTGTGGAAATAGGCCATTCGGCCCAGCAATCCCACCCCAACCCATTCGCCTACCTCTGCATTTCCCCTGGGCACTACAGGCGATTTTCCATGGCCAATCCACCTAGCCTGCCCAGCTTTGAATTGTGGGAGGAAACTGGAGCACCCGGAAGAAACCCACGCACACATGGAGAGAATGTGTGGAGTTTGCACAATGTGTGGAGTGGAAAGCTGGATTGCTCAAGGGTGTAATTGAACCCAGGTCCCTGGCACTGAGGCAGCAGTGCTAACCACTGAGCCACTGTGCCACCCATGTGTTGAGTATTCCTTCTGGGAAATGTTTCCATTTCACAGCTCAGGCCTTCTGACATTACCCATTGCTTTATATGATGCAGGGTACCTTTCGTCCCTCATGTTCAATTGTTCTGTATTGGATTACATCAGTCTGGTGACTGATGTACGCTTAATGTGCTTGATTTGTTAAACCTGGGTGTGGATGCAGAACAAAGTAAACTGAGACAACAGAAGCCTCTCACGGCTGAGTGAACAATGTGTCGATATTTTGTCATTGCAGAAATATTTCAAAACATTTGCATCAATTGCACACTCACTAAGTGTTACCTCAGACTCGATCTGAGGAATTATTAAATGTATAAAACATGCAATAGCTTCCGGCCTTAAATGAGATCTTCATCTCCCTCTGTCACAAACAAAATCAGAATTTATAGGAAAATCTCAGAAGATCCGGCAGCATCTGTGGGAAGAAATCAGAGTTAATGTTTCGGGTCCAGTGACCCTTCTTAGACCCCCTCTGTCAGTCTGGAAATACACCTCTTAATTCATCCAGAGGCAGGAGACACATCAGGAAGCTGTCCTAACGTAATTTTGCCTTGTTTTCCGAGGCCACAGTCTTCCAAAGCTGTTTCCAAGGGTTCAGGAAGATTCCAGCCCCAAACTGACAGTGTACCAAGGACCTTTTCCTCATTTCTAAGTCTTCCCACAGCTTCTCCGCTCCTTCAAGATCACCTCCAATGTTATGTTTCAACTACCGCCCCTGAGTTTGTGCTTGTCACTGCATTCTCCACCCACCTCAATATTCCCTTCACACTTTCAATTATCAATCACCAGGCCACTGACCTTTGGGTCTCTCTATAAACCATTTTGCCTTTCTCTTTCCCTCCATTCCATCTAAATCATCCACATGGCAGCCTCAACTCAACCTGATGTTTCTGGCTCCTATAGCTGTGGTAAGTGTGTACACATTCAGTTTCTGAAGGAGGTTGTTGCAGCCCTGAAGAAAGAACTAGATGACCTCCGGGTTATCCGAGAGAACGAGAGTTTTCTAGACAGGACCTTCAGTGAGGTCATTACACTGTGGATACCTGAAGAGAGAAGGGGAATGTTGATGACGAAGGAAGACATGAATGAAGTACGAGACACCCTAGGGGAAGCACCTATTGTAAACAGGCTGACTGTCTTGGAAACTGTCAAGACAGACGACACTGCCAGTCCGAGAGGTGGACAGGTCTGCAAGTCAAAAATTGGTTTCGAGGCTGAGCCAAGAAGTTACATCACAGAGAGCTGTGGTAATAGGGGTCTCCATTGTGAAAGGGACTGACAGGGGTTTCTGCGACAACAGGCGAGATTTGAGGATGGTGTGTTGCCTTCCAGGTGCCAGGATCCAGGACGTCACTGACAGAGTGCAGGGAATGCTCAAGGACAAAGGTGAAGAGCCAGAGGTGGTGATGCATGTCGGCACTAATGACGTCGGGAAGAAAAGGAGGGGCATTCTACAGCAGGACTCCAGAGAAATCGGAAGAAGGCTGAAAAGCAGGACTTCCAGGGTGGTTATCTCCGGTTTGCTTCCAGTTTCTTGGGCTGGAGAGGGCAGGAAGAGAGATAATGGACCTGAACGTGTAGCTGAGGGACTGGTGCCGGAAGCAAGGATTTAAATTCTTGGATCACTGGGGTATGTTTTGGGGTAAGGATAAATTGTACAAGAGGGACGGATTGCACCTTAATAGGTGGGGGACTAGCATTCTGGCAGGCAGGTTTGCCACTGCAACACAGGTGTGTTTATACTAAGTAATGGGGGGGGGGGGGGGGGGACAAACTGGAAACTTAAGAATCAAGTTAAAGGGAAAGTGAGAATAAAAAAAGTTAAGAAAGACAATAGAATCAACAGAGCAGGAAACTCAAGAAGGGGTCGTACAGTATGGCCAAGTGAAATAGGGATTGATAGGAAGGGTGAGGGGAGAAACATATTAAAATTATTGTATATGAATGCACGAAGCATAAGAAATAAGGTGGATGAGCTTGAGGCTCAGTTCGAAGTTGGCAAGTTGTGGGGATAACTGAGACATGGCTTCAAGTGGACAGGGTCTGGGAAATGAATATTCAAGGATATACGTGCTATCGAAAGGACAGACTGGTGGGCAGAGGGGGTGGGGTGGCTCTGTTGGTGAGGAATGATATTCAGTCCCTTGCGAGGGGGGACATAGAATCAGGAGATGTAGAGTCAGTGTGGATAGAGCTGAGAAATTCTAAGGGTAGAAAGACCCTAATGGGAGTTATCTACAGGCCCCCAAACAGTAGCCAGGAGGTAGGATGCAGGTTGAATCAGGAGTTGAAATTGGCCTGTCACAAAGGTATCACTACAGTTGTTATGGGAGATTTCAACATGCGGGTAGACTGGGAGAATCAGAATGGTCCTGGACCCCAAGAAAGGGAGTTTGTGGAGTACCTCCGAGATTGATTCTTAGAACAGCTTGTACTGGAGCCTACCAGGGAGGAGGCAATTCTGGATCTGGTGTTGTGCAATGAACCGGATTTGATCAGAGACCTCAAAGTAAAGGAGCCATTAGGAGGTAGTGACCATAATATGATAAGTTTTAATCTGCAGTTTGAGAGGGAAAAGGGAGAATCGGAAGTGTCAGTATTGCAGTTGAATTAAGGGAACTATGGAGCTATGAGGGAGAAGCTGGCCAAAGTTCAATGGTTCAATACCCTATCAAGGATAGCAGTGGAACAACAATGGCAGGTATTTCTGGATATAATGCAGAAGGCGCAGGATCAGTTCATACCAAAGAGGAAGAAAGATCCTAAGGGGAGGCAGGGGCAGCCGTGGCTGACAAGGGAAGTTAAGGACTGTATAAAGATAAAAGAGAAGTATAACATAGCAAAGATGAGCGGGAAGCCAGAGGACTGGGAAGCTTTTGAAGAGCAACAGCGGATAACTAAAAAGGCAATACACAGAGAAAAAATGAGCTATGAAGGAAAACTGGCCAAAAATATAAAGGAGGATAGTAAAAGCTTTTTTAGGTATGTGAAAAGAAAAAAAATGGTTAAGACTAAAATTGGGCCGTTGAAGTCAGAAACGGGTGAATTTATTATGGGGAACAAGGAAATGGCAGAAGAGTTGAACAGGTGCTTTGGATCTGTCTTCACTAGGGAAGACACAAGCAATCTCCCAGATGCAGTAGTGGCTGAAGGACCTAGGGTAATGGACGAACTGAAGGGTATTTATATTAGGGGGGAAATGGAGTTGGATAGACTGCTAGGTCTGAAGGCCGATAAGTCCCTGGGACCTGATGGTCCACATCCCAGGGTACTTAAGGAGGTGGCTCTAGAAATTGTGGACGCATTGGTAATTATTTTCCAAGGTTCTATAGATTCAGGATCAGTTCCTGCGGATTGGAGGGTGGCAAATGTTGTCCCACTTTTCAAGAAAGGAGGGGGAGAGAAAACAGGAAATTATAGACCGGTTAGCCTGACGTCAGTGGTGGGAAAGATGCTGGAGTCAACTATAAAAGATGAAATTACGACTCATTTGGATAGCAGTAACAGAATAGGTCAGAGTCAGCATGGATTTACGAAGGGGAAATCGTGCTTGACTAATCTTCTGGAATTTTTTGAGGATGTATCTATGAAGATGGATAAGGGAGAACCAGTGGATGTAGTATACCTGGACTTTCAGAAAGCCTTTGATAAAGTCCCACATAGGAGATTGGTGAACAAAATTAGGGCACATGGCATTGGGGGCAAAATACCGAGTTGGATTGAAAATTGGCTGGCTGACAGGAAGCAAAGAGTAGTGATAAATGGGTCCCTTTTGGAATGGCAGGCAGTGACCGGTGGGATTACCACAAGATTCGGTGCTGGGACCGCAGCTGTTTACAATATACATTAATGATATAAACAAAGGCATTAAAAGTAATATTAGCAAATTTGCTGATGATACAAAGCTGGATGGCAGGGTGAAATGTGAGGAGGATGTTATGAGAATACAGGGTGACTTGGATAGGTGAGGTGAGTGGACGGATGCATGGCAGATGCAGTTTAATGTGGATAAATGTGTGGTTATCCACTTTGGTGGCAAGAACAGGAAGGCAGATTACTATCTCAATGGAGTCATTAGGTAAAGGGGAAGTACAACGAGATCTGGGTGTTCTTGTACATCTGTCAATGAAAGCAAGCATGCAGGTACAGCAGGCAGTGAAGAAAGCTAATAGCATGCTGGCCTTCATAACAAGAGGAATTGAGTTTAGGAGCAAAGAGGTCCTGCTGCAGCTGTACAGGGCCCTGGTGAGACCGCACCTGGAGTATTGTGTGCAGTTTTGGTCTCCAAATTTGAGGAAGGACATTCTGGCTATTGAGTGAGTGCAGCGTAGGTTCACAAGGTCAATTCCTGGAATGGCGGGACTATCATATGTTGAAAGATTGGAGCGACTGGACTTGTATACACTTGAGTTTAGAAGGATGAGAGGGGATCTGATTGAGGCGTATAAGATTATTAAGGGATTGGACACTCTGGAGGCAGGAAGCATGTTTCCGCTGATGGGTGAGTCCAGAACCAGAGGACACAGTTTAAAAATAAGGGGTAGGCCATTTAGAACAGAGTTGAGGAAAAACGTCTTCACCCAGAGAGTGGTAGATCTATGGAATGCTCTGCCCCAGAAGGCAGTGGAGGCCAACTCTCTGGATACTTTCAAGAAAGGGATGGATAAGAGCACTTAAAGATAGTGGAATCAAGCGTTATGGGGATAAGGCAGGAGCAGGATACTGATTGTGGATGATCAGCCATGATCAGAATGAATGGTGGTGCTGGCTTGAAGGGCCGAATGGCCTACTCTAGTATCTATTGCCTATTGTCTATTCTCCCATTCCCCAATCTCATGACCCTGCTCAATGTTAGAGAATTGTAGAATCCTGACATTGTAGAAAGAGGTCGTTCAACTCACTGTGCATGTGCTAGCTCTTTGAAAAAGTTAGCGCATTTTTTTTATTCATCCTTAGACCTACAAAGCTTTCCTTTTCAAGTAATATCCAACTGACTTCTGAAAGTTTACCATTAAATGTATCTTTCAGCTGTTACAGACAAATCAGTCTTCATTATCTCTATCTTCAATCTGGTTCTTTGATTAATTAGCTTAAATTCATGGTCCTTCTGCCTCTGGAAATGGTTTATCCCTTTCCAAATCCTTCATCTTCACGAAAAAGTCCTCCAATAAATCTTCCCCTTGGGTCTTCCCTGCTCCAATGACAACAGTCCTATTGTTCTTACAACACGTGCAAAGTGCAAGCCCTTGTCCAAGTACACATTGCTGGTGCATTTGAAATCAGAAACAAATGTACACACATTAAAATCAACAAAGAAACATGCAGCAGACTGTTTTTGAAGCGCTTTACTTGCGGAAGATATTTGTCAATGTGTAGTACTTGTTAACAAAGCAGTAAAATAGCAAGGACCTTGAATTAGTGAGGATTTAAGTTGCTGAGTATCAGAAACCAAACAGACAACAATACAGACATTTTGCAAGACTCTGTTACTGACCAACAAAGTGTAAGGCAACTTGCATAAACTGTTTTAGTGCCTTAAAATGCCAGGTATATGTATTTCTAAGGAATTATCATAGTACATTCACAGGAATACTTCAATGGCAGAGACACACTGGCAACTCGAAAATTCAAGTAACCATTTTGAAAGTGAATATCTAGTGTGTGCTTTTAGTGCTAATAGGGAAATGTGATGAGGTGCTGCTGAGCAGTCTGTCTATATAATTATACATAGTGAGGTATAGGTACAGACATATGTACACAGTCACATTATGGACCATAGAAAAGCAGAGAACACTTAGCAGATAAGCAGTCATTCAATAACATAAGTGAGTAGTCTAGGGTTGCCACCCATATGGTTGAAGGAAAGGGGCTGGTCACTGTTTCTGGCATGTGACACCCTGATCTGGAGAGTTGTCTTCTTGCTCTTAGATCTGCCTGATTTCCATCTTGCTGTTATTCGTGCAATGCAAATCTGGCAGGTTTTACAAAAGGCAGCCAATCTGCTGTGTCAATGGACCAACCAGCCCAGACAGTGATGGTCATAATCAACCCCTGTGCATTGCATGCCCCGTTAGAATTGAGTGGTTAGAGTCAACAGCAAGCATTTACTACTGATACATAACCAAACAGTTACCATGATCTTTGTGAATTCCTGTCTCTGCTATTTTAACACTGTCATTAACTTCACAGCGGGAGGGTTGGTTAGCTGATTTCTGATTCAGAGGGACACCAAATAGCATGGGTTTGATTCCTACAATGGCTGAGGTTACCATGAGAAACTACAGAAAATTTTGAACACAACCCGAACCATCACATAGGCCAACCTTCCATCCACAGACTCCATCTACACTTCCCACTACCTCAGAAAGGCAATCAACATAATCAAAGGACCCTCCCACCCCAGCTATAATCTCTTCCAATCTCTTCTGTCAGGCAGAAGATACAAAAGCTTAAACACACGCACCAACAGGTTCAAGAACAGCATCTCCCCCATTGTTGTTAGACTTCTGAATGGACATCTCAAATTTCAAATCTAATGTTGATTTGCTTTTTGTGTACCTTCTTTGTAGCTGTAACTTTGTATTCCTTGTCCTGTTCAATCTCCCCATGTTCTTTGTACAATATGATCTGCCTATAGTGCACTCAAAACAAAACTTTTCACTGTACTTAAGCACGTGACAATAATAAATCAAACCAAACCAAATCAAATGAAGGATACTCCTCTTCCTCACCGTTCACCTGATGCATGTTGATCCTCAGGATAAACCACCACCTAATCTCTCTCTCTCTCTATCTCTAATGAGACAGTGAGACTATGGCAACTTTACAAACTTCAGAGAAGATACAGTGCAGAAACAGGCCCTTCAGCCCAACTGGTCTGTGTTACTGACAACATTCTAAACAAGTCTTGTCTCACCTTACCACATCTACCCC
This sequence comes from Stegostoma tigrinum, assembly GCF_030684315.1. NCBI lineage: Eukaryota > Metazoa > Chordata > Chondrichthyes > Orectolobiformes > Stegostomatidae > Stegostoma > Stegostoma tigrinum. The sequence goes on along the minus strand of NC_081361.1, from coordinate 92,542,703 downwards.
TGTCAACATTCTATTCCCTTCTCCCTCACATGCTTATCTAGCTTCCCTGTAAATGCATCGCTATAGGTTTAGGCTAAATGGGTTAACCCGAGTGCTAAAGAGCACAGAGGAATTGTATAGATTACATTGACTAGTGTATGCAAGGAGGAAAAAACCTCACCATTCTCACTTATTTCCTTGCTGACTGGGAGGCATCAGCAAACATCAAAATTAAAGATACAATTCCATCCCTGCTACTGCCAAATCCATGCCCGATTATTATCGCTTCTCATTCACCTTTCTGTGCCCCATCCTGCTCTTAATATTACCAGGGGAAGTGATGGCCTTGTGGTATTATTGCTAGACTATTAATCCAGAGGTCCTGGTAATGTTCTAGGGACCTGGGTTCAAATCCTGCCACAGCAGAAGTTGGGATTAGAATTCAATAAGTATCTGCAATTAATAGTCTAATGATGGCCACAAAACTACTCCTGATTATTGGGAAAGCTGGTCTGACCTACATGTGATTCCAGACCCACAGCAATGTGGTTGATACTTAACTACCTTCTGTGCAATTAGGGATGGGCAATGAATCCTGGCATGGGCAGTAACACCACACATTCTGTGAATGAATAAATAAAATTAGCCTACCTCACTTAGCTGACATTATTCCTTCCTTTTCCTCATATCTAAGGTATCTGCCTCCATGTAGTAGCCAATCCCAAACCCATTCCTCCATAGCCAAATCTGCTCCCATCCCTCGATCTATCTGATCTCCTCTCTGAGTTTTTCTGCCCCAACCCTATTCCGTCAACCCCTGCTCTGATCCCATCCCAAGTGTGGTTCATTTATTTGCTGACATCCTGCTCCAACCTTAAGATAGTTTTTCCCCCTGATTGTATGCCATCCCCTTGACCTAGGTCTGTACCACCCTCTGTTTGACCCCTGTCCAATTCTAATAACAGCAGGATGGATATGTCTAGTGTTAAGACAGATTAAAGGTGGAAACCCTGACAGTACTCCTACTGGTCAAGCTCAAAACCAGAAAGGAACAAGAACAAAGCAGACAATTCAAGGTTTCACAAAGTATATTGTAGGTAACACAGTTACTGGAGTATTCTTCTGCCAAATATTCACAATTGCAACTGGAATTTTCAACTGGACAACCAGCCTGTACATCATCATCAGCAATGTGGAGACTTTATGAAAATCCTGGATACTTTCCTTTGGAAACCTCCCTGAGTCTATCAATAATTATAGGCACCGTGCAACATGTTCTGTCATCACTGCACCAGGATAGGTGCTTCTTCAAGGCTCCCCCTGTCATACGATGAGAACAAATTTTGCTCTGTCTGGTTCCAGTCAGGAGGTAGAACCAAGTCCCAGCGCTGTCTTGTACTTTGAAACTCTGGTGTGCGAAGGCTAACAAGTGAACATGACAATATATGCTATGTCCCAATATCTGCTGCTATGTGCTTGGGGTGATAAACTTTCTATCCTTGAGTTGCACAGAGCCTTGTGACTCCAATAATCAAAATTCACATCAAACATTCACAACACTGGTACTAAATCCTGATTCAGGAGTCATCTAGCAGAAAAAAAAGTAGGGTATTATATTTATGAAGCTGCTTTTACACCCCCAGGGCATTGCAAATCACTTACTGTCAATAAAGCACTTCAGAAATGTAATGGGGAAAATGCTGCACCCCATTCGTACAGAGGAGCATTGAGATTAATAACGCTCGATTATCTCTTGGATAAATATTTGGTAGGACACTGGAGAGAATTCCCTTGTCCTTCTTCAAACTTTTGTTGTGTCAGTTTAATCCCCCATTCAGAAGACAACCCCTCCAACAGCGCAGCTCTGTGCTGCACTGAAATAGCAGCCAGCAGCTGGTGTCCATGCTTCTGTAATGGGGCTTGAATCAACAGGACAGGCCTTTGCAAATGTAAGGACCAAAAAAACTCAAACGGGGACGAAAGTAGTGAGGAAGAAATATAATGGAATGGTTCAAGTGTCATGGTTTAGGGAGCCTGTGAGGTTTTACAGACAGCCTTATGTTATATGTGCTCATGATAACCCTCACACAGAGTTCAAAGTCTTGGTTTACTGTGCTTGTGCTTCCAAGCATCCATTGGGTAGGGGGAGTCCAACATACCCATTCAGGTGCCTCAGGCTGTCTGTTCCAAGATAAGCCATCAAGAGCTCAGTGCGACGCTGTATCAAGTGTAAGATGTCCTCAGCAAGACACTCGGTGCTGGTGTACCTCACCTTCTCAAAGTCAAAGATGTCCTTCATGAAGAAAAGAACTTGTTCCTGGGAAAGACATTGCCAATAACCGTTAGCTTGTACATTATTACACTTCACTAGACAGCATTGCTGGTTTAATAAATGTGTCATTAGTTATCCTTTCTGCTGAACTGGTGGTTAAGGTGGGCTAGATCCCATGGGTTGGTTAGCTTAGTTAGTTGGTTGGCTGGTTTGCCACACAGCATGGCACCAACTGTGTAGGTTTCATCCCTGCATTCGTTCAGGTTACCACAAAGGTCCTGCCTTCTCAACCTCTCCGCCTTGCCTGAAGCATGGTGACCCTCAGGCTAAACCATTGCCACTTGTCTCTCTCCAATGAGAGTGTAGCCGTACGGTCTAATGGGACTATGCAACTTTACCATCTCTCAAAGCGTCCCTATTCCAAATAAAGCCTTCTCCCAATGTACTGACTAACATTCTTCCTTTAATCAGTGCAATCAAGACAACTAACCTGGGTACCATTTTCCCATTATTCCGAAAACCAAGAGAAGAAATAACAATGGGATGAGTTTGCCTTGAATGGAAACTTCACCCCCACTTCTACCACCTGGCTAATTAAGTACCAGGTGAGAAGGTCCATTAGCAATTAAGATTCTTTAGTGGTCAATTAAAGGTCACTTAAGGACCTCAACTTGTCACCACCCCCCCACCCCCCCACCACCAAACCCGATTATTTCTTTCTGTTGTCGGAGTTTAGAAGAATGAAGTGAGATTTCACAGAAACTGTAAAATTCCATTCGGACAAGACTGGATAAATGCAAGAAGCATATTCCTGATGACCAGGGAGTCCAAAACCAGGGGTCACATTCTAAGGATACAGGGTAGGCTATTTAGGGCTGGGATGAGGAGAAATATCTCCACCCAGAAAGCAGTTCAGGCTAAAACATTAAATGAATTTAAGAAGGAGATAGATTTAGTTCTTGGGGCTAAAGTGATCAAAGAGTATGGGGAGAAAGCAGGAACAAGGCACCGAGTTAGATGATCAGCCATGATCATGTTGAAAGGTGGAGCAGGCTTGAAGGGCTGAATGGCCTACTCCTCCTCCTATTTTCTATGACATAATACAAATGCAGCAGAAAGTATCACAGGAATTACAGTAGGCTATTCTGCACCTCAAACCCTGCTCCACCATTCATTTGTTGGTGTACCCAAAAACTATGTTTACCTTATCTTCAGAACATTCAGTACCCTACCTAAAAGTCTACAGACCTCAAACTTTGATGGCTCCTGTTGCCCAGAGCCATTTTGAGGAGAGTATTTCAGAAATCTACTCTCTTTATATGGAATGATGTTTCCTCATTTGCCACCACAATGGGCTAATTCTAACTCAACTTTGAATTATTGACAGGACCTATCCAAATTCTTCTAAGATTTTGAAAACGCTCAGTCAGGTCACCTGACAGTTGCTTATATCCTCGGGAAATACATGCCTTGGCTATGCAATCTGTCTTCACAATATAACCCTCTCAGTCCTGGAGAAGCTGTGCAGTATCCTCACCCTCTCACTATATTTTCCTTCCCAAGATATGGTATCTAAGAGAGAGAGTCTAACCAGGGCTTTGAACATCTGAAGTACAACGGCGTCCCTCATTGTCATCCAGCCTTCTCCATCACTCACCCTGACAGACACAAAATCACAGGGGTCTTCGAGCACAGAATAAGGCCATTTGGTCAAATGTATCTGCAACTCCAACTGAGTGCCATGATATAGAGTCGTTGAGTTCTTACAACATGGAAGAAGACCCATCTTGTCCATGCCACTTAGTGCCATTCTCCTGCCATTTCCCCAATACCCTGGCATCCGATGCCCTCCCTACACCACCCTACATCCAAGTAGGTTTGCAACAAGACTTTTCAAAGAGAAGGGGCAGAATGTTCACACTGAATGGAAAGCGAGAGATTGTGGTACCTTGAAGAAGCAGCACAAATCGTAGAGGGAGTCTCTGGGCCCTAAGAATCCCCAGGCCAGTATTGGACTGATGTGCTCACAGACGGCGTAGAAATGAGCAATGAAGCCATTGGGCACCTGTCAAAGTCAACCAGCACAAATGAGAAAGAGGAATATGCAAACTGTTCACTGGAAAGCCCAGGAGTAACTGCCTTTACCAGCTTTCATAAAATTAACACATGGCAGACACTAATTGAAGGCCTCCTCTCAATGCTGCACTGCATAGAGTCTCTCGAACTCACTTCACATCCAATTGACAGAGGAAGTGTTTGTCACTCTTGGTAGGACTAGAACTTGAAGCCAGATGCTGAAGGGTGAAGCACAGTTATCTATCAGACTGCCATTTGATACTAAATGGGGGGCAGTTCTGTTGAGAACGTCCAACTTGTTTCCTTTATTTCCGAGAATCTTATAGACCCATTCAGATCATCATATATGTGCCAGCTCTTTGAAGGAGCTTTCTATGTGGTTCAATTTCGCTACTCTTTATTTGTGTCTTGGCTTTTTCCTCCAATTTCCAATTACAGGTCAATATTGAATCTGCCTTTACCACCCTTTCAGGCAGTGCATTCCAAATCATGACAACTTGCTACATCGTGGATATTTCCTCTCATCTATCACCTAGTCCTTTTTGCTAATTATCGTAAAACTACACCTTCTGAATTCTAGTCCTGCATCTCATCTGTAGCCATTGTTCCTGTCACTGACTGTCAAAATCACTCATAACTTTGAATCCCTCTCCTAAACTCACTTCTTTGCTCCAAGCAGAATTACTTGCTGTTTCCTCAGTCGATCTACATAACTGAAATCCCACATGCCCTGAGTATGTTAACGAGATATCAACACTCATTGAAGATTCACTTGTGCCACTGCAGCTGTTGAGTTGGGAAGTACATATTTCTATTATGGATTTCTGTAAATTATTTTAAATAAAACAAAAACCTGTAAAGATTGGCTCCAGTTCCATCCTTCAGCAGCTGGAATAGAACAGTAGTAACGTGGGAAATCTGCACACTCCCTAAGGGCTTGATAGCTACTTGTTGTAAGGATTATCTGAAGAATGGCGAGAATGTGAAACTTGCTACCACAGGAAATGGTTGAAACAAATTGTTTAGATGCACTTAAGAGGAAACCAGATAAGCCCAGGAGGGAGAAAGGAACACGGGATTATGATAGTAGATTTAAGTGAAGGAAGATGAGAGGTGGCTCAAGTATAGCACAACATTGGCATTGCCTGATTGGGCTGAATGGCCTGTTTGTGAGACATATATTCTCTGTAATAAAGGCAGGACCGCACTTTTTGACTTCAGGGTAAAGTCATTTAAACTTGATTCTTGTTATATTTGGGGAAATGAATTGTCTCTTTCCATTTTCTTACAGTGTTACATTTTAAGGCAAATTGCTAACAAAGAGGTTGCCCTGTATAAAAATATTGGTGATCCTCACACAGCTACAGCTCATGCTTCCTTTAACAGGCCATGATGAAACTTACTTACTTTGGAAAGGATGCAAGGCCATGGACAAAAAGAGATAGACAAGAAGTCTATTTTAACAATTTTTACAGAGCAGATGGAGGCTACTTGGCCCATCATACCCGTATTGATTCTCTGAACGGGAAATTCACGTATTGCTATTTTGCTGCCTTCTCCCTGCAACCCAGCATATGTTTTCTTTTCAGATCACAATCCAGTTCCATGAACTTTGAATGATTTGATGGAAACTGTCTCCAACACACTCTTAAGTGTCTATTGTTGATGTGATTTTTACGTTCCCCAGGCTATTTTACCAGATGTGGTAATTGTAATGTTATCACTGCAACATAAGGAACTGGGGCGTGGATACTGTGGAATTGAAGAATCCAACAGACATTTACTGTAACCAGCTGTTGTGTAGAGACCTGACATTGATCAGGTGCATGAGACAATGAAAACTGCAGATGCTGGAGAATCTAAGATAACAAAGTGTGAAGGTGGATGAACACAGCAGGCCAAGCAGCATCTCAGGAGCACAAAAGCTGACGATTTGGGCCTCGACCCTTCATCACCTCTCTGATGAAGAGTCTAAGCCCAAAACATCAGCTTTTGTGCTCCTGAGATGCTGCTTGGCCTGATGTATTCATCCAGCTTCACACCTTGTTGTCATTGATCAGGTGCGTAAGTGTGTGGGCTAATATTAAGTTGTTGGGTTACAGCAGAAGAACATGCTTCAAGTAGACTGTCATGCTTCAAGTGATCCCAGAGTGAGATGGCGTATTATCCTCAGTACATACCATAATACTGCGATGACACAATCAGCATGTCTCTTAAAGCTATACTGACATTCTGACTGCGAGGCATAACACGACAAAAGTCGGAAGAATAGAAAAACCCTTCAACAGAATGAAGAAAACTAAGGGAAGACCTGACAAATGGTTTTGGATAAGTAGATATTTTTTATTTAGCTGACAATTTATAACCAAAAAAGTATAGGGAGAAGATACCTTGTTTTACACAATAGGTAGCACTTGAAATGCTGATCAGAAACAGCAGTGGAAGTATGAGTCCATAATAACTTCTCTCAACAAGTTGATGAATTCTGATCCTGCTTCCACCCTGATTATGATAGCCAATTTAGACTCTTTACACCATAAATGGATACCTCATGAGTGTCTCAGCCTGCTGTCTCATGTTCTAAGCCAGTGCTGAATAGTAGACTTACCATACAGGGTGGATGCCTTTGCAGGTGTTGGTTGGGGGGTTGAGGAGTCCCTGATTCATACATAGTGGTGCAGGGTGAGGGAGCCTGGTGCACCTGATAGCCATTCCCTTGCCCTTGTTGCTGACCCCGGTTATCACCGCACAGAGACTACCCCCTACCCTGCAAACCCCCTCCTGCCCGCTCACTTGTGTGGCCTGGTACCCAGTGCCAATTGCAGACCTCAGTGGACGTGATACCAGCAGCAACCAACACCCACCGAGCTCTTACCCAGACAGGACGTCTGCCCTTGGAGGTCACTGATGCCAGGAATGGACCTCCACTGTCCTGTTAAGTGCCCGGGTGGTGCTTGGATGCAGTGGGTCTTCCCTTGAAGAGGCACAGACCCCTCGACTGTCAGGTCTCCAAATCATGGGAAAGGCATCCATCACTGCCACTGACTGCCGCCTGTTTAGCTTAAATGCGATTTAAAGAAAAGAAACTCGTTTATGGAATATGCGTGCTTTGGCTGGGCCAGAATTTATAGCCAATCCCCAATTCTCCTGGGCGTAAGTGGTTCACTTGGGCATTTCAGAGGGCAGTTAAGAGCCTACCAGATTGTACGCACCCAGCCTGCTTTCGTATGTTCCATGCTCCGCTCCTGCCCAATTAGAATTGCGCACATTATTGCTAGTTGCCTCAACAAGACGAGGGTGAGGGACTATGCTCTACATAGTGCACTTTGAAAACTGTGGGGGCTCCCACAAAGTAGATTTCATCAAATGAGAAAACCAGAGAACCACAATGCTAATATACTGGAGTTCTGTTGTATAAATACCACTTATAATTCCTGAGAGAATTGAACAATTGCTTTCCCCCGCAACATACTCACCTTTATCTGCTGTCTCTTGCTTTTCAGGAAAGACCAACAACTTGAAGCCACAGCCTGAGACAACATAAACAGACGGAAAGGGCTGATCAATCTGAAACTGAGATACAAAGATAACCTCGCGAGGTTAAAGAACGTATCAGGGCTGATAGGTTACTTTAGAAGTGTGGACACTTAGTTTTTGATGGAATTGGGAGCAGGGTTCGAAGGGCATCTACCTACAGCATGTGGACTGCAGTGGTTCAACAGCAGCTCACCATAACCTTCTCAAGGGCAACTGGGGACAGACAATGTAGGACATTCCCACGTTCCATGAGTGACTTTTTTAAAAAAATTCCACAAATAGAGACCAGAGACTATGCTACCGGTGATGTTAATTGAGATACGAGTCGTGCCTGAGCTCACTGTGAAGAATTTCCTCTATCCACTTTGGAATAGGGCATGGATTGTCACAACGATGAGGGGCAAGATGGGGCTTCAACTTACATCACATATAAAAGACAGCATCCTTAGCAAGGCAGCATTCCTTCAAGTACTTTGCTAAAGTATCGGCTTGGGTTCTAGTCTCTGGTACCCATGGCTCACTGATTCAGATGGCAGCCTACGTACGACCAGCTGAGCAGATCCTACCACAGAAGGACATGAATTCTGTAGCAACTATGCCTGAGGCGCTTTCAGAACTGAGGTGGTGGTGGTGATTGGGGTGGGGGGAGATCAGTCTCCCCAGACTGTGTCAGGAGTCAGTACCACAGAATGTTCCACTTTAGTACAGTTTGTAGCACTTTCAGACAACTTTACGCTCAAGCATCATTTCAAGCCACGTACAGCTGGGCTGCTCCACTCAAGTAAACAACATAATTACTGTAACTAATTATGTGGGCGCTGTGCAATTTCAGCAGCTATGCAGGTCTTTCTGTTATTTTTATAAACTACACTTTGGCTCGAGGGCTGATATGAAATAGAGTGAGCTCATCTCAAACTTCAAGCAGATTTCTGCTTTCTATTGATGTTCCCAATGATCGGGGAATCCAGAACCAGGATCCCAGACTAAGGATACAGATGAGTCATTTAAGGCTGAAATGAGGAGAAATGTCTTCGCCCAGACAGTGGTAAGCCTGTAGAATTCTCTGCCACAGAAAGCAGTTAAAGCCAAAAGACAATGTGTTTTCACAAAAGTGTTTTTAAAAAAATTTTAATCATTCTTGGGGGTGTGGCCATCATTGGTTGGTCAGCATTCATTTCCCGGCAGTAATTTGCCCAAAGGGCAGTTCAGGGTCAACCACATTGTCGAGAGCCTGGAGTCACATGTAGGCCAGACTAGGTAAGGATGGCAGTTTCCTTCCCTAAAGAGCATCAGTGAACCAGATGGAGTTTTCCTGACAATCGACAATGGATTCACAGTCATTATTCTTTTAATTCCATACTTTCACTGAATTCAAATTCCACCATCTGCCGTGGTTGGATTCAAACCCAGGTCCCCAGAACATTACCAGGGTCGCTGAATTAATAGTCTAGCAATAACATTGCCATAATATCATCGCCTCGCTTCAAGATATATATATCAAGTTAGATATTGTTATTAAGGCAAAAGGAATCAGAGGTGATGGGGAAATAGCAGGGACAGGGTACTGAGTTGAATGAATAGCCATGATCTTATTGAATGGCCGAGCAATCTCAACGGGCTGAACGTCTACTCCTGATCCTATTTTCCAGCATTTGTTGGCCATCCAATGTGCCCTTGAGGGGCTTTCAAGACTGTTTCGGAGGACAGTTAAGAGTCAATACGGAAACATGTGGAAATGCTCAGCAGATTTGGCAGCATCTGTGGAGAGAAGTCATAGATAATGTTTCAGGTCGAGTGACCCTGCCTCAGAACAAAGGCAGGGTCACTCAACCTGAAACGTTAAATCTGATTTGTCTCCAACAAATGCTGCCAAATCTGCTGAGCTTTTCCAGAAATTTCAGTTTTTGTTTCTGATATACAACATCCGCAGTTCTTTCGGTTTTAAGAGTCAGTATTTATTGTTGTGAGTCTGGAGTCCCATGCCCGCCAGGCCAGGGAAGAACGACCAATTTCCTTCCCCAAAGTATAGGAGTGAACTATTTTTAAAACGATAAATTGGAATGGTCCCTATGACCGAGATTTGATTTATATTCAACTGTAAATACAATGTTGCTATTAGGGACACCACCTCTGCATCCCCCATCCCACCCCACCACCATCTTACCAGGCTAACTAAGAATTTGCAATATCTGAACTCTGGCTAATGCTGCCCACCTCCCAAAGAAATAAAAATCCTAGGCTTCTCAAACAATCGTCATTTCCAAAAAAAATGTTTTTGTAACAAATTTCCCCAACAGAATGTTTCCTCTCTCTTGCATACACACACAATAATTTGATCCCTGTGTTATTTTTCTTCTAAGTTTCACTTAAATTTATTTCATCTTATCTGCCAAGCCAGTTCTCTCCTGATGACCAGGACTACTTAAGGGCTCAACTGGGACACGACACCCCACCCCCCAACCCCAGGTTCCTTCCCCACAATGGAGAGACATAAACAAATGATGACTTGAACCCTTCAGACATGTTTGCTCGGTGAGATGTGTTTCTCTGTTACAACTCAACATTCTGTTTCAGAAGCTGACGTTTTCTATCTGAGCTGCATACCACAGTAAGGAAGTACTTATTCTTTTTAGACACAAAGCCAGCGTAGGGGCCAAAGAAAGCAATGCTGTTGCCAAGTTCTTCGCAATATATCTCAGAATACTTCAGATTACTTTAACCAAAACCATGCAGTTGAGGTATTTGAGCTGGTTGAAGAAACTAAATTTTTTTTTAAATTCGCATACTTTGGATGGCTAGGTTGCAGGAATGTAGTATGTCCTTATAAGGTATTAACCCACCAAGAATAACGAGAGTCAGGAATATCCCTCAGCTAGTAGTCGGTGAAAACCAGTGTTTACAACACAAAATGATCATTTGCTCCATCTATTCTATGTCACCATTTCTGTTCCACAAAAGCTCCATCCCAACTTTTGCTATCAAATACAAGCAACATTTCCTGGGTCCGCATGTGTTTATCAATATTCCCCTCCAATACAACTACACTATTCTTCGTAATTTCCTTCTGGAGTTCTACATTCTCAACATTCTCTGCAGGAAGGAGTTTCTCCTGAAGTTCAAATCAGATTTATTGGTTAATATCTTAAACTGGGGGAAGGCGGGTACTGTTTTACACTGGGGAAGGTGGGTACTGTTCTACACTGGGGAAGGTGGGTACTGTTTTACACTGGGGGGAAGGTGGGTACTGTTTTACACTGGGGAAGGTGGGTACTGTTTTACACTGGGGAAGGTGGGTACTGTTTTACACTGGGGAAGGTGGGTACTGTTCTACACTGGGGAAGGTGGGTACTGTTTTACACTGGGGGGAAGGTGGGTACTGTTTTACACTGGGGAAAGGTGGGTACTGTTTTACACTGGGGAAGGTGGGTACTGTTCTACACTGGGGAAGGTGGGTACTGTTCTACACTGGGGAAGGTGGGTACTGTTCTACACTGGGGAAGGTGGGTACTGTTTTACACTGGGGAAAGGTGGGTACTGTTCTACACTGGGGAAAGGTGGGTACTGTTTTACACTGGGGAAGGTGGGTACTGTTCTACACTGGGGAAGGTGGGTACTGTTTTACACTGGGGGGAAGGTGGGTACTGTTTTACACTGGGGGAAGGTGGGTACTGTTTTACACTGGGGGAAGGTGGGTACTGTTTTACACTGGGGGGAAGGTGGGTACTGTTTTACACTGGGGGAAGGTGGGTACTGTTCTACACTGGGGGAAGGTGGGTACTGTTTTACACTGGGGGAAGGTGGGTACTGTTTTACACTGGGGAAGTGGGTACTGTTTTACACTGGGGGAAGGTGGGTACTGTTTTACACTGGGGGAAGGTGGGTACAGTTTTACACTGGGGGAAGGTGGGTACAGTTGTACTCTGGGGGAAGGTGGGTACAGTTGTACTCTGGGGGAAGGTGGGTACAGTTGTACTCTGGGGGAAGGTGGGTACAGTTGTACTCTGGGGGAAGGTGGGTACAGTTGTACTCTGGGGAAGGTATATCCCCTCCTGATTAATCTTAATGTGTTCTCGAACCTCACCGTCCCAAGTGAAATCCCCAGCTACACTCTGTTACTCTTCTGCGAAACTGTTATTCACTTAACACATCACTCACAACTACTGGTTCCACACACAGGCTACCCCTTTGGACTTTAATAAGTCCCACTCTTTCCTTGGTTGTCCTTTTATTCTCTGTCTGAGATGGTTCATACCCTATTTTTGAAGAATTGGTGAAATGTAATTTCTATTGTTCGATCTGAAACTGAAGGCTACTTCAGTAGTGGTGACTATAAGTGATTGTTGTAAATTCCCATTTTGTTCACTAATGAGCTTCAGGGGCAAACAACTGTCATCTTTATCTCGCCTGGCTTACATCCAACTCTACACTCACAGTAATGTAGTTGATTCTTAAGTGTCCTTCTGAGATGGTTGAGCAAGCCATTCAGTTTGAGGGCAATTAGGGATAGGTAACAAACCTGTGAATAAGTTTAGAACATGGAAAAGTACAGCACAGGACAGGCCCTTCGGCCCACAACATTGTGCAGAACTTTTACCCGAAACCTAAGGTCTATCTAACGTCCATCCCTACCTTATACTATCATCCATATGCCCATCTAATTGCCACTTAAATGCCCCTAATGAGGCTGACTCCACTACCCTCTCCAGCAATGCATTCCACGCCCCTACCACTCTCTGAGTAAAGAGCCTACCTCTGACGTTTTCCCCTATATTTCCTTCACTCACTTTCAAACAATGCCCCCTCGTAAGACTTACCTCCCCCTAGGAAAAAGTCTCTGACTGTCCACTCTATCTATACCTCTGATCATTTTGTACGCCTCTACCAAGTATTATAATAATATTAACACCCTGTTGTTGGCTACGGCACTGGAGGTGAAAAGCTTGCATGATTAAAGCCTCCATTGGGCAGCAAATATGTAACTCGTAGGAGGTCGGAGGTGCATGTTCAATTTGTCTGCTGCAGAAATGGCCCAACTTCTGTTTGATCCAAAAGATTTGTGATTTCTGGGGCTGCTGAAAGCTGAGAAGTTACCACAGAGTCAAATGGGAAACACTACCTGGAAACCTGAGATGGATGTACAAGATGCTGGACCCACACTAGAAGGCTGAGTCGCTCACACAGAGCAATGTTGCTATGGCAGTAAATACGGAGAGCCAAAAGTGCACAGTTCCACAAACATGCCATTGTGATGTGGGACTGTTTTACATGTTTTCACTCAGCCCTAAACTCTTATGAATTCTCTCCACAAACATCTTCAACTCTCTGTCTCTCTGCTCCTTAATGAAACTACTTAAAACCAACCTCTTGACCAAGCTTTGTGCAGCTCTCCTAATGTCTCTATACACGATTTGATATCGAATTCTCTCTGGTAATGCTCATTGATGTGTCTTGGGATATTTTATTATCTTAAGGCTCTTGTATAAATATAACACGCTACTGGATGAAATTTCAGCCAGTTAAGTTGTGTGATCCATTAGAAGACAACAAAACTTCATGTAAACTTGTGAATGCAAATTACTACCCACCCCCCACCCACAAAGCAAAGGGTTAGCCCAGTTGGCTGGGTAGCTGGTTTGTGATATAATGTCAAACAATTCTAACAGTGTGGGTTCAATTCCTGCACCAGCTCAGGTTATCACAGAGGACTCTCCTTCAGCTGAGGTACAGCAACTGTCAGGTTAAGCTACCATCAAGTGTCTCTCTGTAATGAGAGATTGGCCTGACTGATATCAAACATCTGCATCCCAGTATATGTTAGATTACTGAAAGACAGGAGCAGGATGACGCCATTCGAGCCTGCACCACCATTCATCACGATCACGGCTGATCGTCCAACTCAATAGCCTAATCCTGCCTTCTCCCCATAATCTTTGATCCCATTCACCCCAATTGCTACATCTAGCCACCTCTTGAATACATTTCAAGATTTTGGCATCAACCAGTCCAGTCAGAATTTTATAAGTCTCTATGAGATCTTCCCTCATTTGCTTGAACTACAGCAAAAACAATCCTAACCTCATCAATCTCTCCTCATACAACAGTCCCACCATCCCTGGAATCAGCCTGGTAAACCTTTGCTGCATTCCTCTGAGAGCAAGAGCATCCTTTCTCAGAAAAGGAGACCAAAACTGCACACAATATTCCAGGTGTGGCCTCACCAAGGCCCTGTACACCTGCGACATCACATCCCTGCTCCTGTACTCGAAGCCTCTCACAATGAAGGCCAACACTATTTGCCTTCTTTACTGCTTTTTGCACCTGCGTACTTACCTCATATATTGTGAATAGCTGGGGTCCCAGCACTGATCCCTGCGGTACCCCACTAGTTACTGCCTGCCAAGTTGAAAATTTAATTCACACTCTTTGTTTCCTCTCTACCGACCAGTTTTCTACCCATCTCAATACACTTTCCCCAATCCCACGCACATTAATTTTGCACAATAACCTCTTATGTGGGACTTGTCAAATGCTTTCCAAAAGTCCAAATATACCACATCGACTGGCTCCCCCTTGTCAAGTCTACTAGTTACACCTTCATAGAATTCCAACTTGCTGACTCTGTCTATTCTGTCATTACTTTCTAAATGCCCTACTATAAAATCCTTGATAATGGATTTGAGAATTTTCCCCACTTTTGATGTTAGACTTGATGGTCTATAATTTCCTGTTTTCTCTCTAACTCCCTTTTTGAATACTGGAGTGACATTAGCCACCCTCCAATCTGCAGGGGCTGTTCCAGAGTCTATAGAATCCTGGAAGATGACCACTAATGCATTGAATATTTCTATACCCACTTCCTTACGTACTCTGGGATATTGATTATCAGGCCCTAGAGATTTATCTGCCTTCAATTCCATCAATTTTCCCAGCATCATTTCTCCACTTACATTGATCTCCCTCCATTCTTCCCTCTCCCTAAGCCTTGCATCCTCCAACAATTCTGGTATCTGAGTGTGTCCTCTTTTGACTGAGCCAAAGTACGTAATCAGTTGCTCAGCCATTTCTTTGTCCCCTATTTTACATTCCCCCTTTCTGTCTGTAGGGGACTTACATTTGTCTTCACCAATCTCTTTCTCTTGTACCGATAGGAACTCTCAGTGTCAGTCTTTATGTTCCCTGCAGGTTTATTTTCATTCTGCCTTTTCCCCTTCTTAATCAATCTCTTGGTCCTTCTTTGCTGAATTCTAAACCGCTCCCAATCCTCAGACATATTATTTTTCTGAGACAATCTGTATGCTCCTTCCTTGGATCGGACACTAGTTTGATTGGCCCTCTTACCCACTTTGCTTTCGTGTCAGACAGGAATAAAAAGTTATTGCTGTTCCCCCGTGCATACGCGTAATAGAATTCTTAAAATTCCTTCGATACTCAGAGGTCGTTTTTGAAAAAAAAAATTCATGGTTTAGAGGTGTTGCTAGTCAAGCCAATATTTATTATCCGTCCGTAAGTGCCCCAGAGAAGGCCGTATTGAGCTGTCTCCAAGCAGTCCGTTCAGCGCAAGTACACCATGCTGTTAGGGACAGAGCTTTAGATTTTTGACCCAGTAACAGTGAAGGAACGGTGGTATATTTCTAGAAATCATAATAAATAGCTCGCTGCTTACAGTTTCCTTGAAGGAATTGTTGAGCCATCGATTGCTGACCACATTCTGTATTGAAGTAGGTGGATTATCCAGATCTTCGAAGGAATCCATCAGTATGAAGTCCAGGAAAACATCATAAAAATTAATGTGTTTAACCTGTTTGGGATAAAAATTAATGTGTTTTAACCTACTCAGAATAAAAATGCGGTTCTATAAATTTGTGTGTCGATGATCAACAAATTGCAGATAAACCCAAGGAATACCCATTCACCTCCTTGCCCAATGAAATTCATAGAACCCCTACAGTGCAGAAAGAGGTTATTCGGCCTATCGAGTATGCACTAAACACCCAAACTGCCCCTAAAGAGTGTCCCACCCAGACCCAGAACCCAACCCTATCTCCATAACCTCATGTATCCTATGGCTATTCCACCCAGCCTGCACACTGTAGAAAATTCAGCATGTCCAATCTACCTAACCCGCAACTCTTTGGACTATGAGAGCAAGCCTGGGCATTTGGCAGAAACCCACACAGACATGGGGAGAAGGCGCAAACTCCACACAGACAATCGTCCAAGGGGGAAACGAAACCTGGTCCTTTGTACTGATAATTCCTCTGGATTTGAATCTCTGTTGTATACAGTGTCGAGTAACAACACTGTACTGTGCTGTGTTTTAAGATACTTCCAACTGTGTTCTATATTTTGATAGCATTGTTTCTTTTCTATTTTTGGATAACACATTTTAGTCTGCTGTTAAACTCTGCAGCTTTGTGACTTTTTTCAGTAACTGACTAAACCAAACAAGCAAATATATGATCTATCAAGTCAGATTTAATTCTAGGATCTGACTTGAGCAATAATACCATAAACTGGGATCATAATGAAATACAAACCATGTATAAATATGCAGACAGTTTGGATCATAATGCACTAGCCTTCACATTGACATAGGATCATCTCAGAACAGATTTCTCTAAGATGCTTTAACCTCAAGCATCAAGCTGATTGATATAGCCCGACGATCAATTCAAAAATAAATTATTGGCAGAAAGTACAAGGGAGGGGTGTGGGAAACAGCACACCTCTCAGCAGAAAAGTCAACAGTGAGGTAACACAGACCAACAACAAGCCTACCCTGCAGGCTCGAAGCCCTGTGGATGGGAAAAACTAAAGCAGAGCTGTACTTCTGCCCCTCACTTGGGGCAAGTCCCACCCTTCACCAATCCCAACAGTGCCAGAACTCCACAGTGGTCACTGCCAGGACTGCAGGCAAGTGGTCTAATGGAACCCTGGAGTGAAGTAATTCGGGTGTGCAGTGGATCTTTGGCCCCTAAAGGTGAGGGAGTGGGGGGAAGGGGCAATGATAGGGATCGATTTTAAATTACATTCAAGAAGGAAAGGAGTACTATCTTCTGAAAGCATATGGTGTTTTGGCTTTCATTAACAGGGGGATTGAGTTTAAGAGTCGTGAGATCTTGTTGCAGCTCTATAAAACTTTGGTTAGACCGCACTTGGAATACTGCGTCCAGTTCTGGGCGCCCTATTATAGGAAAGATGTGGATGCTTTGGAGAGGGTTCAGAGGAGGTTTACCAGGATGCTGCCTGGACTGGAGGGCTTATCTTATGAAGAGAGGTTGACTGAGCTCGGTCTCTTTTCATTGGAGAAAAGGAGGAGGAGAGGGGACCTAATTGAGGTATACAAGATAATGAGAGGCATAGATAGAGTTGATAGCCAGAGACTATTTCCCAGGGCAGAAGTGGCTAGCACGAGGGGTCATAGTTTTAAGCTGGTTGGAGGAAAGTATAGAGGGGATATCAGAGGCAGGTCCTTTACGCAGAGAGTTGTGAGAGCATGGAATGCGTTGCCAGCAGCAGTTGTGGAAGCAAGGTCATTGGGGTCATTTAAGAGACTGCTGGACATGTATATGGTCACAGAAATTTGAGGGTGCATACATGAGGATCAATGGTCGGCACAACATTGTGGGCTGAAGGGCCTGTTCTGTGCTGTACTGTTCTATGTTCTATGTTCTAATACTGAGGTAAACTGAGCTTTCAACAAGCCCAACTGGCTTCTTATTACTTATTCACATTTGGTGGGCAGGCTGCAGATTTCAGTGCCCATGTTATGGGTGGAGATGTGGTTTGGTGGAAAGTTAATGTGATGAGTACCATCCAGACTTTTCCATAACCCTGCCACAGAGGAAACAGCTGGCAGATAACTTAGTAAGTCCTGCCCTGGTTTGTCTAACCAAAATGAAACACCTCACACTTACTGGAATTAAACTTCATCTGCCACTCCTTGGCCCATTTGATCAAGGTCCCTTGTACTCTGAGGTAGCTTCCTTCACTATCGGCTACACCACCAATTTTGTCACCTGCTATCTTACTATCCATACCTCCTTTCACTCCCATTCCACTCTGAAACTGATCCAATATGGCCATATTCTGAAGAAGATGGGTTAGATTAGCCACAAAACATGAATTCCCTTTCTGTCTCCGAGCAAGAATTCTACAGTCTTCCCATCAAAGGTAATAACATCTATATCAACAGGCAGGCAAGGCCTAATGAACAGAAAGTTCAGTCAGTGGAGCTGACAACAAACAGCAGTGGGCAGTGGCATAATGGTAGTGTCACTCGGCTTTTAAATCCAAAACACCAGCTTAACTGCTCGGGGGGTACAGGTTCAAATCCCCCCAGGGCAGGTGATGAAATTAGAGTTCAATAAAAATCTGAATGACTGCACAGCCACTGGCAATTTCAGCATAAACCCATCAGGTTCAGCAACACCTTTCAGGTAAGGTATATTGCTGTCTTTAGACCTACGTGTGACTCCCAACCCACCGCAAGGCACGTGACTCTCAACAGCTCAGGCAACCCACTCAGAAGGGTCTACACCTGAAACGTCAGCTTTTGTGCTCCTGAGATGCTGCTTGGCCTGCTGTGTTCATCCAGCTCCACACTTTATTATCTTGGATTCTCCAGCATCTGCAGTTCCCATTATCTCAGTCCAGAGGTTAATTTGGCACAGGCAATAAATGCTGGCCTGTCACACCCACAGGATGAGCGATTTTTTTTTTAAAAAGTTACTTCTTACATTGTGGTTTAAAAGTAGTAAAGTCAACTAAATATGTGAGGATTGACTTATGTTGCTGTCTTGTTCTAGAATATTTTTTTGCCCGAGCTGTTCTATTCCTAGCCAAGACAGAGCATCCATGACAGAAATTTGGACAGTGCAGTAACATCCAAACTTAAATGAGTTTCCCAGATAGTCTCAGCCAGTGAAGACAGAGTACAGCTGACTGCATAGCGAAGAGGTTCATTTAACTGTTCACAGTCAGGCTGCCAGTGAGTTGTGACAATCGGTCTCAGTATCCCAGGGGTGTGAGGACAGAAGATCAATTTGGGCCCTTTTACCTGACTTCTAGCCAAAGTTACCCCTGTTAGAAGTGCGCGCACATGTCATCAGCTGAAGATTACCCCACACTCCAGTATCACGGACAACAGCAGAATCTTATATGAGTCTGAACAAAGTGGGCTCAGGCATGAAATGTAACAGCACCATGTAAGATGCCAGGAGCAGTGTGCTGCATCTTTTAGACAAGTTCCAGGTGCCAGGGTGAGATTCCAGCTAGGCAACACTGGTTTGTCAACTCATGGGGACTTACTGCACATTTATGACCTTATTCGCTGCACATCTAATCTCAACAATACGCAGCTTCCCATCCCCACCGTTTGCCACACGTCAATTACTCGCAGAGAATTCTCAACATGGAAGTCAGAGTGGGGAAAGGGATGTGTCAACTCACTGCTGGCTGTGACCAGACACTATGTTGCTCAGCAGAACAGGGCACAATCCAGTGGGGCCATCTGCACTAACTCTTTGCTGACAGATGTTGGTATCAGCATCCTCAAGGCACCTCCGCAAAGTGATTGCAGGACAATTAGGGAGCCCAGACTTCCACTGCAACTGAACAGTGAAAGGCCGCAGCAAGGACAGCTGGCACACAGGGTCGGGCTCCCGGATCGCACGGTCAGAGTCCCAGCTCACAGGGTCAGAGACCCAGCTCACAGGGTCAGAGACCCAGCTCACAGGGTCAGAGTCCCAGCTCACAGGGTCAGAGACCCAGCTCACAGGGTCAGAGACCCAGATGACAGGGTCAGAGACCCAGATGACAGGGTCAGGCTCCCAGATGACAGGGTCAGGCTCCCAGATGACAGGGTCAGGCTCCCAGCTCACAGGGACAGGGTCCCAGCTCACAGGGACAGGGTCCCAGCTCACAGGGACAGGGTCCCAGCTCACAGGGACAGGGTCCCAGCCCACAGGGTCAGGCACCCAGCCCACAGGGTCAGGCACCCAGCCCACAGGGTCAGGCACCCAGCCCACAGGGTCAGGCACCCAGCCCACAGGGACAGGCACGCTGCTCACAGGGACAGGCTCCCAGCGCACAGGGACAGGCACCCAGCGCACAGGGACAGGCACCCAGCGCACAGGGACAGGCACCCAGCCCACAGGGACAGGCACCCAGCCCACAGGGACAGGCACCCAGCCCACAGGGACAGGCACCCAGCCCACAGGGACAGGCACCCAGCCCACAGGGACAGGCACCCAGCCCACAGGGTCAGGCACCCAGCCCACAGGGACAGACTACCAGCTCACAGGGACAGGCTCCCAGCTCACAGGGACAGGCTCCCAGCTCACAGGGACAGGCTCCCAGCTCACAGGGACAGGCACGCTGCTCACAGGGACGGGCTCCCGGCGCACAGGGACGGGCACCCGGCGCACAGGGACGGGCACCCGGCGCACAGGGCCGGGCACCCGGCGCACAGGGCCGGGCTCCCTGCGCACAGGGACGGGCACCCGGCGCACAGGGACGGGCACCCGGCGCACAGGGACGGGCACCCGGCGCACAGGGACGGGCACCCGGCGCACAGGGACGGGCACCCGGCTCACAGGGACGGGCACCCGGCTCACAGGGACGGGCACCCGGCTCCCACGGTCGGGCTCCCGGCTCACAGGGACGGGATCCCTGCACACAGGGACGGGATCCCTGCACACAGGGACGGGATCCCTGCACACAGGGACGGGATCCCTGCACACAGGGACGGGCTCCCTGCACACACGGACGGGCTCCCTGCACACACGGACGGGCTCCCTGCACACACGGACGGGCTCCCTGCACACAGGGACGGGATCCCTGCACACAGGGACGGGATCCCTGCACACAGGGACGGGATCCCTGCACACAGGGACGGGATCCCTGCACACAGGGACGGGCACCCAGCTCACAGGGACGGGCTCCCTGCACACAGGGACGGGCTCCCTGCACACAGGGACGGGCTCCCTGCACACAGGGACGGGCTCCCTGCACACAGGGACGGGCACCCTGATCACAGGGACGGGCACCCTGATCACAGGGACGGGCACCCTGATCACAGGGACGGGATCCCAGCTCACAGGGACGGGATCCCAGCTCACAGGGACGGGATCCCAGCTCACAGGGACGGGCACCCAGCGCACAGGGTCGGGCACCCAGCGCACAGGGTCGGGCACCCAGCGCACAGGGTCGGGCACCCAGCGCACTGGGTCGGGCACCCAGCGCACAGGGACGGGCTCCCTGCGCACAGGGACGGGCTCCCTGCGCACAGGGACGGGCTCCCTGCGCACAGGGACGGGCTCCCTGCGCACAGGGACGGGCTCCCTGCGCACAGGGACGGGCTCCCTGCGCACAGGGACGGGCTCCCTGATCACAGGGACGGGATCCCAGCTCACAGGGACGGGCACCCAGCTCACAGGGACGGGCACCCTGATCACAGGGACGGGCACCCTGATCACAGGGACGGGATCCCAGCTCACAGGGACGGGATCCCAGCTCACAGGGACGGGATCCCAGCTCACAGGGACGGGATCCCAGCTCACAGGGACGGGATCCCAGCTCACAGGGACGGGCACCCAGCACACTGGGACGGGCACCCAGCACACTGGGACGGGCACCCTGCACACAGGGACGGGATCCCTGCACACAGGGACGGGATCCCTGCACACAGGGACGGGCTCCCTGCACACAGGGACGGGCTCCCTGCACACAGGGACGGGCTCCCTGCACACAGGGACGGGCACCCAGCTCACAGGGACGGGCACCCAGCTCACAGGGACGGGCACCCAGCTCACAGGGACGGGATCCCAGCTCACAGGGACGGGATCCCAGCTCACAGGGACGGGATCCCAGCTCACAGGGACGGGATCCCAGCTCACAGGGACGGGATCCCAGCTCACAGGGACGGGCACCCTGATCACAGGGACGGGCACCCTGATCACAGGGACGGGCACCCTGATCACAGGGACGGGCACCCTGATCACAGGGACGGGATCCCAGCTCACAGGGACGGGATCCCAGCTCACAGGGACGGGATCCCAGCTCACAGGGACGGGATCCCAGCTCACAGGGACGGGATCCCAGCACACTGGGACGGGCACCCAGCACACTGGGACGGGCACCCAGCACACTGGGACGGGCACCCAGCACACTGGGTCGGGCACCCAGGTCACAGGGTCAGGCACCCAGGTCACAGGGTCAGGCACCCAGGTCACAGGGTCAGGCACCCAGGTCACAGGGTCGGGCACCCAGGTCACAGGGACGGGCTCCCAGCTCACACAGGGACGGGCTCCCAGCTCACACGGACGGGCTCCCCGCACACAGGGACAGGCTTCCAGCTCACAGGGACGGGCACCCAGCTCACAGGGACGGGCACCCAGCTCACAGGGACGGGCACCCAGCTCACAGGGACGGGCACCCAGCACACTGGGACGGGCACCCAGCACACTGGGTCGGGCACCCAGGTCACAGGGTCAGGCACCCAGGTCACAGGGTCAGGCACCCAGGTCACAGGGTCGGGCACCCAGGTCACAGGGACGGGCTCCCAGCTCACACAGGGACGGGCTCCCAGCTCACACGGACGGGCTCCCCGCACACAGGGACAGGCTTCCAGCTCACAGGGACGGGCACCCAGCTCACAGGGACGGGCACCCAGCTCACAGGGACGGGCACCCAGCTCACAGGGACGGGCACCCAGCTCACAGGGACGGGCACCCAGCTCACAGGGACGGGCACCCAGCTCAAAGGGACGGGCACCCAGCTCAAAGGGACGGGCACCCAGCTCACAGGGACGGGCACCCAGCTCACAGGGACGGGCACCCAGCTCACAGGGACGGGCACCCAGCTCACAGGGACGGGCTCCCTGCACACAGGGACGGGCACCCTGATCACAGGGACGGGATCCCAGCTCACAGGGACGGGATCCCAGCTCACAGGGACGGGATCCCAGCTCACAGGGACGGGATCCCAGCTCACAGGGACGGGATCCCAGCTCACAGGGACGGGATCCCAGCTCACAGGGACGGGATCCCAGCACACTGGGACGGGCACCCAGCACACTGGGACGGGCACCCAGCACACTGGGACGGGCACCGGCACCCAGCTCACAGGGACGGGCACCCAGCTCACAGGGACGGGCACCCAGCTCACAGGGACGGGCACCCAGCTCACAGGGACGCGCCCCCAGCTCACAGGGACGGGCTCCCTGCACACAGGGACGGGCACCCTGATCACAGGGACGGGATCCCAGCTCACAGGGACGGGATCCCAGCTCACAGGGACGGGATCCCAGCTCACAGGGACGGGATCCCAGCTCACAGGGACGGGATCCCAGCTCAAAGGGACGGGATCCCAGCTCACAGGGACGGGATCCCAGCTCACAGGGACGGGATCCCAGCTCACAGGGACGGGCACCCTGATCACAGGGACGGGCACCCTGATCACAGGGACGGGCACCCTGATCACAGGGACGGGCACCCTGATCACAGGGACGGGATCCCAGCTCACAGGGACGGGATCCCAGCTCACAGGGACGGGATCCCAGCTCACAGGGACGGGATCCCAGCACACTGGGACGGGATCCCAGCACACTGGGACGGGATCCCAGCACACTGGGACGGGCACCCAGCACACTGGGACGGGCACCCAGCACACTGGGACGGGCACCCAGCACACTGGGACGGGCACCGGCACCCAGCTCACAGGGACGGGCACCCAGCTCACAGGGACGGGCACCCAGCTCACAGGGACGGGCACCCAGCTCACAGGGACGGGCACCCAGCTCACAGGGACGGGCTCCCTGCACACAGGGACGGGCACCCTGATCACAGGGACGGGATCCCAGCTCACAGGGACGGGATCCCAGCTCACAGGGACGGGATCCCAGCTCACAGGGACGGGATCCCAGCACACTGGGACGGGATCCCAGCACACTGGGACGGGATCCCAGCACACTGGGACGGGATCCCAGCTCACAGGGACGGGCACCCTGATCACAGGGACGGGCACCCTGATCACAGGGACGGGCACCCTGATCACAGGGACGGGCACCCTGATCACAGGGACGGGCACCCTGATCACAGGGACGGGATCCCAGCTCACAGGGACGGGATCCCAGCTCACAGGGACGGGATCCCAGCTCACAGGGACGGGATCCCAGCACACTGGGACGGGATCCCAGCACACTGGGACGGGCACCCAGCACACTGGGACGGGCACCCAGCACACTGGGACGGGCACCCAGCACACTGGGACGGGCACCCAGCGCACTGGGACGGGCACCCAGCGCACTGGGACGGGCACCCAGCGCACAGGGTCGGGCACCCAGCGCACAGGGTCGGGCACCCAGCGCACAGGGTCGGGCACCCAGCGCACAGGGTCGGGCACCCAGGTCACAGGGTCGGGCACCCAGGTCACAGGGTCGGGCACCCAGGTCACAGGGTCGGGCACCCAGGTCACAGGGTCGGGCACCCAGGTCACAGGGACGGGCCCCCAGCTCACAGGGACGGGCCCCCAGCTCACAGGGACGGGCCCCCAGCTCACAGGGACGGGCCCCCAGCTGACAGGGACGGGCCCCCAGCTGACAGGGACGGGCTCCCAGCTGACAGGGACGGGCTCCCAGCTGACAGGGACGGGCTCCCAGCACACTGGGACGGGATCCCAGCACACAGGGTCGGGCACCCAGCACACAGGGTCGGGCACCCAGCACACAGGGTCGGGCACCCAGCACACAGGGTCGGGCACCCAGGTCACAGGGTCGGGCACCCAGGTCACAGGGTCGGGCACCCAGGTCACAGGGACGGGCTCCCAGCACACAGGGACAGGGTCCCAGCACACAGGGACAGGGTCCCAGCACACAGGGACAGGGTCCCAGCACACAGGGACGGGCTCCCAGCACACAGGGACGGGCTCCCAGCACACAGGGACGGGCTCCCAGCACACAGGGACGGGCTCCCAGCACACAGGGACGGGCTCCCAGCACACAGGGACGGGCTCCCTGCACACAGGGACGGGCTCCCTGCACACAGGGACGGGCTCCCTGCACACAGGGACGGGCACCCAGCTCACAGGGACGGGCACCCAGCTCACAGGGACGGGCACCCAGCTCACAGGGACGGGATCCCAGCTCACAGGGACGGGATCCCAGCTCACAGGGACGGGATCCCAGCTCACAGGGACGGGATCCCAGCTCACAGGGACGGGCACCCTGATCACAGGGACGGGCACCCTGATCACAGGGACGGGCACCCTGATCACAGGGACGGGCACCCTGATCACAGGGACGGGATCCCAGCTCACAGGGACGGGATCCCAGCTCACAGGGACGGGATCCCAGCTCACAGGGACGGGATCCCAGCTCACAGGGACGGGATCCCAGCACACTGGGACGGGCACCCAGCACACTGGGACGGGCACCCAGCACACTGGGACGGGCACCCAGCACACTGGGACGGGCACCCAGCACACAGCACACAGGGTCGGGCACCCAGGTCACAGGGTCAGGCACCCAGGTCACAGGGTCAGGCACCCAGGTCACAGGGTCAGGCACCCAGGTCACAGGGTCAGGCACCCAGGTCACAGGGACGGGATCCCAGCTCACAGGGACGGGCTCCCAGCTCACAGGGACGGGCTCCCAGCTCACACGGACGGGCTCCCCGCACACAGGGACGGGCTCCCAGCTCACAGGGACGGGCACCCAGCTCACAGGGACGGGCACCCAGCTCACAGGGACGGGCACCCAGCTCACAGGGACGGGCACCCAGCTCACAGGGACGGGCACCCAGCTCACAGGGACGGGCTCCCTGCACACAGGGACGGGCACCCTGATCACAGGGACGGGATCCCAGCTCACAGGGACGGGATCCCAGCTCACAGGGACGGGATCCCAGCTCACAGGGACGGGATCCCAGCTCACAGGGACGGGATCCCAGCTCACAGGGACGGGATCCCAGCTCACAGGGACGGGATCCCAGCTCACAGGGACGGGCACCCTGATCACAGGGACGGGCACCCTGATCACAGGGACGGGCACCCTGATCACAGGGACGGGCACCCTGATCACAGGGACGGGATCCCAGCTCACAGGGACGGGATCCCAGCTCACAGGGACGGGATCCCAGCTCACAGGGACGGGATCCCAGCTCACAGGGACGGGATCCCAGCTCACAGGGACGGGCACCCAGCACACTGGGACGGGCACCCAGCACACTGGGACGGGCACCCAGCACACTGGGACGGGCACCGGCACCCAGCACACTGGGACGGGCTTCCAGCTCACAGGGACGGGCACCCAGCTCACAGGGACGGGCACCCAGCTCACAGGGACGGGCACCCAGCTCACAGGGACGGGCTCCCTGCACACAGGGACGGGCACCCTGATCACAGGGACGGGATCCCAGCTCACAGGGACGGGATCCCAGCTCACAGGGACGGGATCCCAGCTCACAGGGACGGGCACCCTGATCACAGGGACGGGCACCCTGATCACAGGGACGGGCACCCTGATCACAGGGACGGGCACCCTGATCACAGGGACGGGATCCCAGCTCACAGGGACGGGATCCCGGCTCACAGGGACGGGATCCCGGCACACTGGGACGGGATCCCGGCACACTGGGACGGGCACCCGGCACACTGGGACGGGCACCCGGCACACTGGGACCGGCTTCCGGCACACAGGGACGGGCACCCGGCACACAGGGACGGGCACCCGGCACACAGGGACGGGCACCCGGCACACAGGGACGGGCACCCGGCTCACAGGGACGGGCACCCGGCTCACAGGGACGGGCACCCGGCTCACAGGGACGGGCACCCGGCTCACAGGGACGGGCACCCGGCTCACAGGGACGGGCACCCGGCTCACAGGGACGGGCACCCGGCTCACAGGGACGGGCACCCGGCTCACAGGGACGGGCACCCGGCTCACAGGGACGGGCACCCGGCTCACAGGGACGGGCACCCGGCTCACAGGGACGGGCCCCCAGCGCACAGGGACGGGCCCCCAGCGCACAGGGACGGGCCCCCAGCGCACAGGGACGGGCCCCCAGCGCACAGGGACGGGCCCCCAGCGCACAGGGACGGGCACCCAGCGCACTGGGACGGGCACCCAGCGCACTGGGACGGGCACCCAGCACACAGGGTCGGGCACCCAGGTCACAGGGTCGGGCACCCAGGTCACAGGGTCGGGCACCCGGCTCACAGGGTCGGGCACCCGGCTCACAGGGTCGGGCACCCGGCTCACAGGGACGGGCCCCCGGCTCACAGGGACGGGCCCCCGGCTCACAGGGACGGGCACCCGGCTCACAGGGACGGGCACCCGGCTCACAGGGACGGGATCCCCGCACACAGGGACGGGATCCCAGCTCACAGGGACGTCCCAGCACCCAGCACAGAGGGACAGGCACCCAGCACAGAGGGACAGACTTGCAGCTCACAGGGTCAGGGTCCCAGAACACAGGGTCAGGCACCCAGCGCACAGGGTCAGGCTCCCAGCGCACAGGGACAGGCTCCCAGCGCACAGGGACAGGCTCCCAGCGCACAGGGACAGGCTCCCAGCGCACAGGGACAGGCTCCCAGCGCACAGGGACAGGCTCCCAGCGCACAGGGACAGGCTCCCAGCGCACAGGGACAGGCTCCCAGCGCACAGGGACAGGCTCCCAGCGCACAGGGACAGGCTCCCAGCGCACAGGGACAGGCTCCCAGCTCACAGGGACAGGCTCCCAGCTCACAGGGACAGGCTCCCAGCTCACAGGGTCAGGCTCCCAGCTCACAGGGTCAGGCTCCCAGCTCACAGGGTCAGGCTCCCAGCGCACAGGGACAGGCACCCAGCGCACAGGGACAGGCACCCAGCAAACAGGGACAGGCACCCAGCAAACAGGGACAGGCACCCAGCAAACAGGGACAGGCACCCGGCACAGAGGGACTGACTTGCAGCTCACAGGGTCAGGGTCCCAGAACACAGGGTCAGGCACCAGGCTAACAGCGACAGGCACCCAGCTCACAGGGACGCGCCCCCAGCTCACAGGGACGCGCCCCCAGCTCACAGGGACGCGCCCCCAGCTCACAGGGACGCGCCCCCAGCTCACAGGGACGGGATCCCAGCTCACAGGGACGGGATCCCAGCTCACAGGGACGGGATCCCAGCTCACAGGGACGGGATCCCAGCACACAGGGACGGGATCCCAGCTCACAGGGACGGGATCCCAGCTCACAGGGACCGGCACCCAGCTCACAGGGACAGGCACCCAGCTCACAGGGACAGGCACCCAGCGCACAGGGACAGGCACCCAGCGCACAGGGACAGGCACCCAGCGCACAGGGACAGGCACCCAGCGCACAGGGTCAGGCTCCCAGCGCACAGGGTCAGGCTCCCAGCGCACAGGGACAGGCACCCAGCGCACAGGGACAGGCACCCAGCAAACAGGGACAGGCACCCAGCAAACAGGGACAGGCACCCAGCAAACAGGGACAGGCACCCAGCAAACAGGGACAGGCACCCAGCAAACAGGGACAGGCACCCAGCACAGAGGGTCAGGCTCCCAGCACAGAGGGTCAGGCTCCCAGCGCACAGGGACAGGCTCCCAGCGCACAGGGACAGGCTCCCAGCGCACAGGGACAGGCTCCCAGCGCACAGGGACAGGCTCCCAGCGCACAGGGACAGGCTCCCAGCGCACAGGGACAGGCTCCCAGCGCACAGGGACAGGCACCCAGCGCACAGGGACAGGCACCCAGCAAACAGGGACAGGCACCCAGCAAACAGGGACAGGCACCCAGCAAACAGGGACAGGCACCCAGCAAACAGGGACAGGCACCCAGCAAACAGGGACAGGCACCCAGCACAGAGGGACAGACTCGCAGCTCACAGGGTCTGGGTCCCAGAGCACAGGGTCGGGCTCCCAGCGCACAGGGACGGGCTCCCAGCGCACAGGGACGGGCTCCCAGCGCACAGGGACGGGCTCCCAGCGCACAGGGACGGGCTCCCAGCGCACAGGGACGGGCCCCCTGCGCACAGGGACGGGCACCCAGCGCACAGGGCCGGGCACCCAGCGCACAGGGCCGGGCTCCCTGCGCACAGGGCCGGGCACCCAGCGCACAGGGCCGGGCTCCCTGCGCACAGGGCCGGGCACCCAGCGCACTGGGTCGGGCTCCCAGCGCACTGGGACGGGCTCCCAGCGCACTGGGACGGGCTCCCAGCGCACTGGGTCGGGCTCCCCGCTCACAGGGACGGGATCCCCGCTCACAGGGACGGGATCCCCGCTCACAGGGACGGGATCCCAGCTCACAGGGACGGGATCCCAGCTCACAGGGACGGGATCCCAGCTCACAGGGACGGGATCCCCGCTCACAGGGACGGGATCCCCGCTCACAGGGACGGGATCCCCGCTCACAGGGACGGGCCCCCGGCTCACAGGGACGGGCCCCCGGCTCACAGGGTCGGGCCCCCGGCTCACAGGGTCGGGCCCCCGGCTCACAGGGTCGGGCACCCGGCTCACAGGGACGGGCCCCCGGCTCACAGGGTCGGGCCCCCGGCTCACAGGGTCGGGCACCCAGGTCACAGGGTCGGGCACCCAGGTCACAGGGACGGGCTCCCAGCTCACAGGGTCAGGCTCCCAGCACAGAGGGACAGGCTCCCAGCACAGAGGGACAGGCTCCCAGCACAGAGGGACAGGCTCCCAGCACAGAGGGACAGGCTCCCAGCACACTGGGACTAGCTCCCAGCACACTGGGACAGGCTCCCAGCACACTGGGACAGGCTCCCAGCACACTGGGACAGGCTCCCAGCACACTGGGACAGGCTCCCAGCACACAGGGACAGGGTCCCAGCACACAGGGACAGGGTCCCAGCACACAGGGACAGGGTCCCAGCACACAGGGACAGGGTCCCAGCACACAGGGACAGGGTCCCAGCACAGAGGGACAGGGTCCCAGCACAGAGGGACAGGGTCCCAGCACAGAGGGACAGGGTCCCAGCACAGAGGGACAGGGTCCCAGCACAGAGGGACAGGGTCCCAGCACAGAGGGACAGGGTCCCAGCACAGAGGGACAGGGTCCCAGCACAGAGGGACAGGGTCCCAGCACAGAGGGACAGGGTCCCAGCACACTGGGACAGGGTCCCAGAACACAGGGTCAGGCACCAGGCTCACAGGGACAGGCACCCAGCAAACAGGGACAGGCACCCAGCAAACAGGGACAGGCTCCCAGCACAGAGGGACAGGCACCCAGCACAGAGGGACGGGCACCCAGCTCACAGGGTCGGGCACCCAGCTCACAGGGTCGGGCACCCAGCGCACAGGGTCGGGCACCCAGCGCACAGGGTCGGGCTCCCAGCGCACAGGGACGGGCTCCCAGCGCACAGGGACGGGCTCCCAGCGCACAGGGACGGGCTCCCAGCGCACTGGGACGGGCTCCCAGCGCACTGGGACGGGCTCCCAGCGCACTGGGACAAGCTCCCAGCGCACTGGGACAGGCTCCCAGCGCACAGGGACAGGCTCCCAGCGCACAGGGACAGGCTCCCAGCGCACAGGGACAGGCTCCCAGCACAGAGGGACAGGCTCCCAGCACACAGGGACAGGCTCCCAGCTCACAGGGTCAGGCTCCCAGCTCACAGGGTCAGGCTCCCAGCTCACAGGGTCAGGCTCCCAGCGCACAGGGACAGGCACCCAGCGCACAGGGACAGGCACCCAGCGCACAGGGACAGGCACCCAGCAAACAGGGACAGGCACCCAGCAAACAGGGACAGGCACCCAGCAAACAGGGACAGGCACCCAGCTCACAGGGACAGGCACCCAGCAAACAGGGACAGGCACCCAGCAAACAGGGACAGGCACCCAGCAAACAGGGACAGGCACCCGGCACAGAGGGACTGACTTGCAGCTCACAGGGTCAGGGTCCCAGAACACAGGGTCAGGCACCAGGCTAACAGCGACAGGCACCCAGCTCACAGGGACGCGCCCCCAGCTCACAGGGACGCGCCCCCAGCTCACAGGGACGGGATCCCAGCTCACAGGGACGGGATCCCAGCTCACAGGGACGGGATCCCAGCTCACAGGGACGGGATCCCAGCTCACAGGGACGGGATCCCAGCTCACAGGGACGGGATCCCAGCACACAGGGACGGGATCCCAGCACACAGGGACGGGATCCCAGCACACAGGGACGGGATCCCAGCACACAGGGACGGGATCCCAGCTCACAGGGACGGGATCCCAGCTCACAGGGACAGGCACCCAGCTCACAGAGACAGGCACCCAGCGCACAGGGACAGGCACCCAGCGCACAGGGTCAGGCTCCCAGCGCACAGGGTCAGGCTCCCAGCGCACAGGGACAGGCACCCAGCGCACAGGGACAGGCACCCAGCGCACAGGGACAGGCACCCAGCAAACAGGGACAGGCACCCAGCAAACAGGGACAGGCACCCAGCAAACAGGGACAGGCACCCAGCAAACAGGGACAGGCACCCAGCACAGAGGGACAGACTTGCAGCTCACAGGGTCAGGCTCCCAGCGCACAGGGACAGGCTCCCAGCGCACAGGGACGGGCTCCCAGCGCACAGGGACGGGCTCCCAGCGCACAGGGACGGGCTCCCAGCGCACAGGGACGGGCTCCCAGCGCACAGGGACGGGCTCCCAGCAAACAGGGACGGGCACCCAGCAAACAGGGACGGGCACCCAGCACACAGGGTCGGGCACCCAGCTCACAGGGACCGGCCCCCAGCTCACAGGGACGGGCCCCCAGCTCACAGGGACGGGCCCCCAGCTCACAGCGACGGGCCCCCAGCTCACAGCGACGGGCTCCCAGCTGACAGGGACGGGCTCCCAGCTGACAGGGACGGGCTCCCAGCGCACAGGGACGGCACCCAGCGCACAGGGACGGCTCCCAGCGCACAGGGACGGGCTCCCAGCGCACAGGGACGGGCTCCCAGCGCACAGGGACGGGCTCCCAGCGCACAGGGACGGGCTCCCAGCGCACAGGGACGGGCTCCCAGCGCACAGGGACGGGCTCCCAGCGCACAGGGACGGGCCCCCAGCGCACAGGGACGGGCCCCCAGCGCACAGGGACGGGCCCCCAGCTCACAGGGACGGGCCCCCAGCTCACAGGGACGGGCTCCCAGCGCACAGGGACGGGCTCCCAGCGCACAGGGACGGGCTCCCAGCTCACAGGGACGGGCTCCCAGCTCACAGGGACGGGCCCCCAGCTCACAGCGACGGGCCCCCAGCTCACAGCGACGGGCCCCCAGCTCACAGCGACGGGCCCCCAGCTCACAGCGACGGGCCCCCAGCTCACAGCGACGGGCCCCCAGCTCACAGCGACGGGCCCCCAGCTCACAGAGACGGGCCCCCAGCTCACAGAGACGGGCCCCCAGCTCACAGCGACGGGCCCCCAGCTGACAGGGACGGGCCCCCAGCTGACAGGGACGGGCCCCCAGCTGACAGGGACGGGCTCCCAGCTGACAGGGACGGGCTCCCAGCTGACAGGGACGGGCTCCCAGCGCACAGGGACGGCACCCAGCGCACAGGGACGGGCTCCCAGCGCACAGGGACGGGCTCCCAGCGCACAGGGACGGGCTCCCAGCGCACAGGGACGGGCTCGCAGCTCACAGCGACGGGCTCCCAGCTGACAGGGACGGGCTCCCAGCTGACAGGGACGGGCTCACAGCTCACAGGGACGGGCCCCCAGCTCACAGGGACGGGCTCCCAGCGCACAGGGACGGGCTCGCAGCTCACAGCGACGGGCTCCCAGCTGACAGGGACGGGCTCCCAGCTGACAGGGACGGGCTCCCAGCTCACAGGGACGGGCCCCCAGCTCACAGGGACGGGCTCCCAGCTGACAGGGACGGGCTCCCAGCTGACAGGGACGGGCTCCCAGCTGACAGGGACGGGCTCCCAGCTCACAGGGACGCGCCCCCAGCTCACAGGGACGGGATCCCAGCTCACAGGGACGGGATCCCAGCTCACAGGGACGGGATCCCAGCACACAGGGACGGGATCCCAGCACACAGGGACGGGATCCCAGCTCACAGGGACGGGATCCCAGCTCACAGGGACGGGATCCCAGCTCACAGGGACGGGATCCCAGCTCACAGGGACGGGATCCCAGCTCACAGGGACAGGCACCCAGCTCACAGGGACAGGCACCCAGCGCACAGGGTCAGGCTCCCAGCGCACAGGGTCAGGCTCCCAGCGCACAGGGTCAGGCTCCCAGCGCACAGTGACAGGCTCCCAGCGCACAGTGACAGACACCCAGCAAACAGGGACAGGCACCCAGCAAACATGGACAGGCACCCAGCACAGAGGGACAGGCACCCAGCACAGAGGGACAGGCACCCAGCACAGAGGGACAGGCACCCAGCTCACAGGGACAGGCTCCCAGCTCACAGGGACAGGCTCCCAGCAAACAGGGACAGGCACCCAGCACAGAGGGACAGGCACCCAGCACAGAGGGACAGACTTGCAGCTCACAGGGTCAGGGTCCCAGCTCACGGGGACGCGCCCCCAGCACACGGGGACGGGCTCCCAGCACACGGGGACGGGCACCCAGCACACGGGGACGGGCACCCAGCACACGGGGACGGGCACCCAGCACATGGGGACGGGCACCCAGCACACGGGGACGGGCACCCAGCACACGGGGACGGGCACCCAGCACACGGGGACGGGCACCCAGCACACGGGGACGGGCACCCAGCACACGGGGACGGGCACCCAGCACACGGGGTCGGGCACCCAGCTCACGGGGTCGGGCACCCAGCTCACGGGGTCGGGCACCCAGCTCACGGGGTCGGGCACCCAGCTCACGGGGGCAGGCACCCAGCTCACGGGGACAGGCTCCCAGGTCACAGGGACAGGCACCCAGCTCACAGGGACAGGCACCCAGCTCACAGGGACAGGCTCCCAGGTCACAGGGGCAGGCTGCCAGGTCACAGGGACAGGCACCCAGCTCACAGGGACAGGCTCCCAGGTCACAGGGGCAGGCTGCCAGGTCACAGGGACAGGCTGCCAGGTCACAGGGACAGGCTGCCAGGTCACAGAGTTGGGTTCCCAGCTCACACATTCGAGCTCCTAGCTCACAGGGACGGACCCCCAGCTCACAGTGACAGACACCCAGCACAGAGGGACAGGCACCCAAATCGAAGGGACAGGGTCCCAGCACACAGGGACGGGCTCCCAGCACACAGGGTCGGGCTCCCAGCACACAGGGTCGGGCTCCCTGCACACAGGGTCGGGCTCCCTGCACACAGGGTCGGGCTCCCTGCACACAGGGTCGGGCTCCCTGCACACAGGGTCGGGCTCCCTGCACACAGGGTCGGGCTCCCAGCTCACAGGGTCGGGCTCCCAGCTCACAGGGGCGGGCTCCCAGCTCACAGGGGCGGGCACCCAGCTCACAGGGGCGGGCACCCAGCTCACAGGGGCGGGCACCCAGCTCACAGGGGCGGGCACCCAGCTCACAGGGGCGGGCACCCAGCTCACAGGGGCAGGCACCCAGCTCACAGGGGCAGGCACCCAGCTCACAGGGACAGGCTCCCAGCTCACAGGGACAGGCTCCCAGCTCACAGGGACAGGCTCCCAGGTCACAGGGACAGGCTCCCAGGTCACAGGGACAGGCTCCCAGGTCACAGGGGCAGGCTGCCAGGTCACAGGGACAGGCACCCAGCTCACAGGGACAGGCTCCCAGGTCACAGGGGCAGGCTGCCAGGTCACAGGGACAGGCTGCCAGGTCACAGGGACAGGCTGCCAGGTCACAGAGTTGGGTTCCCAGCTCACACATTCGAGCTCCTAGCTCACAGGGACAGGGTCCCAGAACACAGGAGCGGGCTCCCGGCACACAGGGGCCGGGCTCCCGGCACACAGGGGCCGGGCTCCCGGCACACAGGGGCCGGGCTCCCGGCACACAGGGGCCGGGCTCCCGGCACACAGGGGCCGGGCTCCCACATCACAGGGGCCGGGCTCCCACATCACAGGGCCGGGCGCGCAGCTCACAGCGACGGGCGCGCAGCTCACAGCGACGGGCGCGCAGCTCACAGCGACGGGCGCGCAGCTCACAGCGACGGGCGCGCAGCTCACAGCGACGGGCGCGCAGCTCACAGGGACAGGGACCCTGCTCACAGGGTCAGGCTGCCAGCACACAGGGTCGGGCTCCCAGCTCACAGGGACAGGCACCCAGCATACTAGGACAGGCCCTCAGCTCACAGGGACAGGCTCCCAGCACAGAGGGACAGGCACCCAAATCAAAGCGACAGGCTCGCAGCTCACAGGGTCAGGGTCCCAGAACACAGGGTCGGGCACCCGGCTCACAGCGACGGGCACCCCGCTCACAGCGACGGGCACCCCGCTCACAGCGACGGGCACCCCGCTCACAGCGACGGGCACCCCGCTCACAGCGACGGGCACCCCGCTCACAGGGACAGGCTCCCAGCGCACACTTTGGACTCGGCTGCACCTCAAAATTGCTTCGTGTTTGCTCACTTCGTGCCTACCTGCGTGCTCTCAACATCATGGCCCTGCCCAGCATTCTGGTGCCAGGCCTGTTAGCACACAGGCACTTCAGCTTGAACCACAGGCTGTCACAGTTTTGCTGTAACAATGTGCTCCTTTGTGCAGAAACACAGTCAGTCTGATTGTCCATAGGGATCTCTCCAGGGAGGCAGGTGACTTCAACACGTCAATCCAACACCGCAGCATGTGTCAGATGACCATCTGGCAAACACATGACATGGGTACAGTCACTCGTGGCTACAGTCAAGCATGGGTACTGTCACGCGTGGCTACAGTCAAGCATGGGTACAGTCCAG